>NW_012105797.1:1966952-1982875 GCF_000951045.1 Mandrillus leucophaeus
TACATGTGTAAATATATATTATATATGTATATATATGTATTTTATATATATATTTGATATATATATGTCAAAAAAACTGCATCAGCAAAAATTTATTCTGGCATAATATATTTTTATTTCATTCATGACTAGTAACGTTATAAATACTGATAAACTATTGTTTTAACAAGTTTATCTTAGAATTATTGTCAGAAACTTACATAAACTTCACCTCTGTATAGTTTCCAAATTTTCTCTCAGTTTTGGAGTCATGATCAAATATTATCATTATATATACTGACAAACTGTTAACAAGCTTATCTTAGAATTGTTGGAAACTTGCATAAACTTCACTCCCCATAATTTTCAAATTTTCTCTCAGTTTTGGAGTTGGTATAGTATTATTTGCATTTTTTCCAATTTTTCTTCTTGTTTCCTATCTCCCATTAATTTCACAATTACTGTCAATGTTCTGAGAACATCAAAGATGCTTGATGTTTCATTACTTCTTTGATAATTTGTCTCCATAGAAAGATACACTCATTTTGTAGCAATTCAGCACTCTATTTTTCTGTATTCGGTTTGGAGTTTTAATTTTTTTCTCAAACCCATTTGCCCTCTACTTTCCATGCTGGCAATAATTACTTTTATTTAAAAGATGGATACCGAAGAAACTGAGAAGCTCTTTTTCCTGTCTATGTCCTGTAGATTTATTCTTTGCATCCCAGACTTCCTTGTTGTGTTTATTTCCTTCTTCCATACTTATAAATTTTAGCTTACTTAATTTTTAATTTAGAAGTGGTATGCAAGCTTCTGCTAAGTTGTCTTCTTGTTATTCTTACACGCATGTGGCATTATTTTGCATCTTTCTTTCTTTGCAGTTCCCTGTTTTGTAAACACCTGACTAATAAAGTCCAGTCTGCAGAAAAGTGGGAGGTTAAGAAAAGCCTGGAGGGATATTTTCAAAGCCATACTGGGCTTTTAGTTTCTTGTTCTAAGTCAGCATTTCCCCAATTTCTTGCTTGAGGATATGAGTCCCTTGCAGTGCTTGTTGCTGATAAAGATTCCGAGGCTCCTACCTGCCTCCCTCAAAGATTTCCATTCAGTAGGTCCTGGATGGAGTCCAGGAATCTGTATTTTGGGAAAAATTATCTCATGTGATTCTTAAAAGAAGATCAGAGAGTGTAAACTGTGGTTTTAGCATTTTCCATCGATTAGAATTTTTTAGGATGACCACAACAAATTATTACAAATGTGATGGCTTAAAACAACAGCAGAAATTTGTTCTGGCACACTTCTGGAGGTCGAAAGTCCAAAGTCAAGCTGTCAACAGGGCTTCCTCCAAAGGCTCTAGGAAAAAGTCCTTGCTTGCCTCTTTCGGCTTCTGGTGGCTATTGGCGTTTCTCGGCTTGGGGCAACATAACTTCAACCTCTGCCTTCGTCTCTGTGACCTTCTTCCCCATGTCTCTGTCATAGCATCCTCTCCTTTCTCTTACGAGTTATTTAAAGCCCACTTTTAATCCAGGATGATCTCATATTGAGATCCTCAGCTTTATATCTGCAAAGACTATATTTATTTTTTCTTTTGAAGGATGTAGGTTAAGATTATTAGCACAAAAAATATCATTAATTGTTTCAATAAGCAAACAATCAATTTAGAGGTTGAGCACAGTGGCTCATGCCTGTCGTGTTGCTGAGGCACTGGGAGGCCAAGGCTGGTGGATCCCTTGAGCCCAGGAGTTTGAGGCCAGCCTGGGCAACAAGGTGAAACCCTGTCTCTAAAATAATTTTTAAAAATTACAAATTTGTAGCTGGGTGTGGTGGTACATGCCTGTAGTCCCAGCTACTAGGGAGGGTGAGAGGAGGATCACCTGAACCCTGGAAGTCCAGGCTGCAGTGAGCCAGGACTGTGCCATTACACTCCAGATTGGGCAACAGAGCAAGGCCCTCTCTCAAAAACATAAACAAATCAAAAAAAGGTAAAAAATTAAAAGCAAATCAATTTGGAAAATAGTGTGCATAAAATGTTATATAACTATTATTTACCTGTATAGATACTCTGAATCATCCTCACCAAAATATCTATAATTCTGAATTTTCACTGACTTTGGCTTTCTTCTTTGGGATTTTCTGTACTATTTTGCTCATTCTTCATGGAGAGGTATCGTTTTTTAAGTAGGAAAAAAAAAAAAAAGGAATTTTAACCTTGAAAATTAAAATAACAAAAAGCAAAATCTTCTGTAGATCTGTGCATAGTTACAATGCCAAAGCAGAGCCACAAGAAATACTTAGGTATTTGCAAAGGCCCTATTTCTAAATAAAGTCACATCCACAAGTCCTGGGGGTTGGAATTTGATGTACCTTTTTGATACCTAACAATTCAGCCCACTACCTCCAGGGGAACTTTAATATGCCCTGTATTACCAATAGAATTATAATGGAGGCTCAGGCATGGGTAATTTTTAAAACCTGTCTACATGATTCTCATGTGCAGCCCTATCCTGATGATTATTGTGTCTCTGCCACTCCATTGAATTTCTTTCAATATCTCTCTATTATATCTCTCCAAACCTCAGTTGCTTTTCTTTTCCTTCCCTCCCAAGGTGGAGTCTTGCTCGGTCGCCCAGGCTGGAGTGCAATGGTGCAATCCCAGCTCACGGTGACTTCCACCACCCAGGTTCAAACGATTCTCCTTCCTCAGCCTCCCAAGTAACTGGAATTATAGGCGTGTGCCACCACAACAGGCTAATTTTTGTATTTTTAACAGAAACAATTTTCACTTTATTGGCCAGGCTGGTCTTGAACTCCTGACCTTAGGGGATCCGCTCGCCTCAGCCTCCCAAAGTGCCGGGATTACAGGTGTGAGCCACCAAGCCCGGCCTGCTTTTACTTTTCTAGTGTGTCTTTTTCAAGTAATTCGGCAGATTACTTCTGGTAGGAAGGAGCTAACTGGAGCTACCTCACCAGTTACTGGGCAATGATAATTTTAACTGTCTTTATGATGCTGACAGATACTGTTTCAATTTTTATCAAGAGTAAACATGAATTCTTTAGAGACTTCAGTAGCATTACTATCTTCATTGGTTAAAAAAATACAAATGTATAAAAATACACATGTACATGCACACACAGACATAAAAATCAGGGTCAAAGGAGATAATTATGTAAAAATCTAGATCGTGGATGGCACATAGTGGTCACTGAATAAAAGTTGAATATAGATTTATGTCCTTTTTCTTTCTTCTTCCTTCCAAATAATCTTCCTTTCTCAGGTGGGAATATATGTATTGTTTTCAATTGGAGTTTGAGTTAGCTCAACTGAAATTGTTTCAGAAAACATCAACATTTCTGAAATCCTTAATTGGTTAATATTAAATTTATTAGGTTGAAAGGTGTTCGATTGAAGTCCTGTATTGATCCAGGAAACATTTCTATCATGCCAAGTTGGGGTTTTAAAAGCAAAAGCTATATGCATCTTTGCCTAAGATGTAACCAATATGTCAGTAAATAATTTCTGTCACTGTAACATGTTGTCATTGATGTCAAAATACGTCATTACAGCAGATGTAAGGTTTATACCTACCTCTATATTTCCCTACAGCATTTTTTTAAAGGGTCCAATTTTCCTACAACGATGGCTCCTCTGCGTGGATGCATAGTCCCAGCCATGAGCTAAAATTTGCTGTGTATCCATAGCAGAATTTCCTCTCTCTTGTTCCTTTCAGTCATTGGCAATATGACCACATCTAACTACCAAAAAACAAAACAAAATAAAACAAATAACAGAACAAAAAAAACCTTTCCATTGCTGCACATCCTAGAAGCACACCCTTGTGTAGTTTGATTTCCCACACAGTAGAGAAAATGGCCATATTTGAATCACTGGTCGCTGCTCATTGCTTTGATGACTTATTTTCCAAAATTTGAGCAGGCCTGAAGTGAGTGAAATCAGGACCCTCTACCCTGCTGGGAAGGCAGTCGTGGTGTAACTTCTGTGAGTTGTCGGGAGCCAACCTCCTCTTCAGAGAAGAAGTTACAAAACACTGTAGCTTAAATACTATAGGGTTTAAAGTTTTAAAACTCTATAAAACATAAAAACTTCTAAAGTTTAGAAACACTATCGTGTTTTATTGATGTATTCTCTAAATATTTTTTACAATGTTATTTTCTTACAAGATGAGTCCACATTAGACCTGCTCGGGTGTTTTTAGCCACCATGTTCCAGATGCTGGGTCTCAGGGGAAGACAAAAAGGCAAAGTTTCTGTTCTAGGATGTTGCAGGGCGTTAGTGGTTGTGGTGTGCAAAACCTCAATAAGGAGATGACTCTTCTACATGATGTGCTTATATGTGAATTTTCTGAAGATTGCTACATTCTTTTAAATGAATAATTTATACATTTCCTCTGCTTTTGTATATATAAATTCTAATATAGTAGTACTGAATCTTTATAGTTCTGAAATTCTAGGTTCAGTGCATACCTATTCTCTATTCAGTTTCTATTGCTATCTTTTAAAACAATGATGTAGATACATTTAGCTAAAGAAAGTCAGAAAATACATAGGTGCTTACAATAAAAAAAAGTACATAGTGCAATAGTAGATAATAGTCATTCTACACCTTTTGTACTATTACCAGTGGCAAGTATTTTTAACTCTTAGCCAAGTTGCCTGGTTATTACCTCTACTTTTATATAAATATAAAGTAATAAGTTTAAGTGCTATTTCTTGATTTCTTAAAATTATACTCCTCTCTTGACTTCCTCTTGACTAGAACATACTTTAAGTTATAAGTTTTAAAGTTTTAAAAGTTTTAAATTGAAAGTACAAGTAAGGAAATGTACTACACAGTTTTATAGAAAATAATATTATATTGTGATAACAATGTAAGAATGCTTACCTCGTGGTATAAATAAAAGCTGTGATACTATATTGAGAAAATGGGAAAAACATTGTGTGGGGTACCAAAAAATAGTAAAATTTCTAATTTTTAATAAAGACATTAGGAAGTGATATATAACTAACAAAAATTATTTATGAAAATATTCCTTGTGTTTTAGTAACTATTTTTAAATATTTGTGTGTGGAAGAATATATGTCAATCGTTTGTGTTTTCCTTATGTTCAAATAAAGGGTGATTTTGATTTTATTTAATTGTGGTAGGAGAAAAAGTCTGTGTAATATTCTTTCCTTGGAAGCTATTGCAACTGTTTTGTGGCCTAGGAAATGATTGTTTTTATGGAATTCCTTTGTGAACACAAGAAAAATATATATTTTTAAATTTGATAGAAGTAAATTTATTTTGACAAATAGAAGGATAGATTGATGGCTTGATAGGTGATATTGACCAAGCCTATTAATTTTGTTGTTATTATCCTATATATCCTTATTGATATTTTGTCTGCTTAAGGATAATGTAAAAACATAAAGGCAATTTTACTGAAATGTATTTTCTTGTTTATATGTAAAATGGCAAACATAAAATCTATCTCATTGTGTTGGCATGAGGATTAAATAGAGAACACAAAACTACCAATTACAGTGTTTGGGTAGTTAATTGTATCACTCTCTTCTTGGTTAGTCAGTAGTACTACTCTCTCCTTTGTTTTTAATTCCATTAATAGGTTAACAACAGGCTTATCTTATTCTGTAAGATCATTTAAAATATTGATTTACATGTCATGTAATTTTGCATTAAAGAATTTACAATGATTTTCAATTCTGAATCTCGCTAAATGTTTTAAATAGATCTTTGAATATTGGCAATAGTATCAGATACATATAATTTCATATGTAAATCATACATTGGAGTTTAATAAAATATTTGGACATCTTACTTTTAGAGGTGAGTGCTCATAACTAAGGACAAAGTACTTTTAACTATAAATGTACACTGGTAGACATGTGTGAACTAGCAGGCATGACTAGGTTTGGTAATGCTGCCTTACCCCTGCATTTAACCCCTATAATTCTCATGGCCTCTTTCATTGAGTGCATGCTTCTTTTTTTAATGTTCTTCCTGTTTAATGATTTTTGTGTTTTCTGTGTCAGGAAACATTTTTAAAATGTGCTAGTTTTAGTGACATCTAACGCTGCACACTTAATAACACTGATTTCTCATTTGCAATCAGGATCTGGCAGTGTGAAGCTCATTGATAATTTGATTTCTTGGGAAATTTTATAGTTTTTTTTTACATGTTTGGAGAAAGATCTATAACTAGAATAAGTAAGAGTGAATTCTTAGAAGTCATTTATAGTCATACCTGGATCCAGTATTGATATAACAACCAAAACTCTCTATTTTGGGTATTATCAAAGTTAAATCTGATCCATTTGAAGTGTCATTTGCTTCTCTTTCCCTGAGGGCTTTGCTTTCCTTTTATAAAAAATAAAAGGCAATTGCCTGGGTAGCCTAAGCATAGTCAAGATATCAGAATTATAAATGGACATCAACCACAGAGCTGGGAACAAGGAATCTCAAGGCGTATTGTTTTCAGTGAAAAGTCAATGTGTATAAGCAAATTGAAAAAAAATATATATATACTCATTTTAATAATATGCTAATTTTAAAAGTAGCAAATATGAAACTGAAAGAAAAGTACCCCAGCCAACCTCATTACTACTTCAGGGCCCTTAAGTGTCTATTCCTTGTGCTTGTATACTGCTGTAGTTAATAACTACAGTGTATGAATTACAATGAGGTAAAAGCAATGAAATTCCACATAACATAATGTTGCATTTTTAAAATTTCTGTAGTTTTAAAAGGTAGTCACTATGAAATATAATGCGTCTTACTCGTTTTCTCTTGGAAGTTGTACTGTTATAGGCACACTAAAAACAACAACAAAAAAAGATTGAGATGTCCTGAAATAAAAGTCTTAAAATACATAACAAAATTAATTTACTTGAGATATTTGACATATATTTTGAGTTTTGATATAAGTTATAGATAAATTAATCATTGGTGGTTTTATCTGTCACATTTTATTCAACATTTCTAAGTTATTAATTTTATTATTTTCTTAATTTCTTGGGATAACAAATCTAAATTCATTGTTTAATTATTAACTTTAGGATTAAATTAAACCTAGATTCATTTTTTAATTGAATAAATTATTATTTAATTACCAGGGAGAATTATCATTGTAGTTATGAGTTTATTCTTTGAATTGGAAGATATTTTCTGTTGTGCTAAAATGTATTAAAAAAACAGAAAATGCAACTTGAATCTCCTATTCAGTTTCTCAGTCAACTAGTTTCTTCCTATCAATATTTATTTATGTATGTTCAACATTTTCCCTCTTAAAAAAAGATTACCACCAATGTAACTCTCTTTTAATCCTGTATCTCTCATTAAGGATCACATTAATTCTTATATTCTTTACATTCAAATTTCTTGGAAAAGTTACATAAAACTTTATATATCCATCTTCCACTCAGTCTACTAAGACTGGACATTTATTTTCCCCTTAAACCACTCCACAAAAACTCTTTGACAAGATCAACAGACTTAAAAAAAAAAAAAAAAAAAAAAAAAAAAATTGAGCCAAGATGGCATCACTACACTCCCGCCTGGATGACTGAATGAGACTCTGTCTAAAAAAAAAGACTTAAAAAAAAAAAAAAAAAAAAAAACTGAGTAGCACACTTCAGTTTGTATCTAACTTATCTGAACAGCAGTGAACACTGCTGTCCTTCTCCTTCAAACACTTCTCTTGCCTTCAGTGACTGATACGTCTTCATTTCCCTCTTACATTTTTCTAGTTCCTCTGTCTCTCTAAACTCTTATAAATACATTTACTGTTTTCTTTGAGAGTGTGGATACATTATTTTCTAAAATGTCCTCACTTCTTTTTATCTTTGTAGTGGAGATGCTGGGTTTAACATTTAAAATTGTTGCAGGTTAATTCAGGTTTTATACGTGTGTTCTTGCGATTCTGATGTTTCACTACAGTATTTCTATATGTGAATTTATTTTTACTTATTTCAAAATAGATTTTGCTTCCTGAATCTAAAGTCATGTCTCCTTAAATTCTGGGACATTTTAAGAAATTTTCTTCTTATATATTGCTTGCTATCCTCATTTTCTCTCCTCCCTGTTTTAACAACTATTAGTTTGTTAGATTCTATCCTTCACGATTTTTCTTTTATATTATTCTTAAACTCTGAGCTGCATCTATGGTGATTTCTTCAGATCTTCCAGTTTAGTAATTCTCTCTTCAAGTGTACTAATTTGTAATTTAACATGTTCATGTGGTTTGTAATTCTAAGACTACGGTTTTCATTTCTGAGTGTCCTATTTGGGTGCTTTTCAAATCTGCTTATTTTTTCTGTGTGTCTTTTTACATGGTTTTTATTTTTGCCCTTAACTTTTATATACATTTTGACTTACCTATTTTATAGTGCCTATCAGATTTCAATCTATAGCCTATATATGTAAAGATATTCTGGATCTAATCCTGTTGTTTGTTTGGTCTGCTGAATTTTACTCACCAGATTTTAATTGTTTTATAATTAGTAGTAGTAGTAGTATTGGTAAGTTTGATTTTTTTTTTTGGTCCCATGTGGAAATTTTATGAAGACTTTATTGGGTGATGTCCTCCCTGAGTACCCTGTCACTCTTCTGAAATATTATTACATGGCCTGGATTAATTTTTACCTAAACTTTTCAACTTGGAATTTCTGAATTAAAGAAAGTGGAGCTTGTGATTGATTATAGCCTTGTGATTATACATTTTCAAGGGGACGTTTTCCCCACTCACAGTCTAGACTGAGATATCTCTTTCTACTAGGAGGAGATATTATCTAACTAACCCTTGTACTGAGAGTTTAGATTTTGAAGGTCCTAGCTTATGTAGGCATCTTTTGTAGAACTGGAGAATTATCTCCTGTCTCAGGTTGATATTAAAACTCAGGCATCTAGATAGATAACAGAACCAGCTTTCTTTTTACTGCCTTTGGAGGCAAAATTACACATGCATACACAGGCAACGGCGTTATATTTCATTCACTCACAATTCTAGTTTTTAGGACCCCTTTTATATCTGGACTCTGAAAATTTATGTTATTTGTATACATTCACCTATGTATTAAAATATTTGGTGGTTATTTTACTTAACATTCCTGATTGTCTGCCATATTGTCAGAACTATTCAATATTTTTTCCTCGCACTTCTTTTAGTGTCACTGTATATACACTTCCTAGGTGTTCTTTTTGACTTTCTAATACTTGGTCATTTAAATAGTGATCAATTTCCAAATCTGTCTTGCAAGCCTATTTCACTACTTCTATCTTATACCCTATTGCAACCATTCTAAAATTCTTTCATTTTCTCAAACATTTTATGTACTCTCACTTCCCGGCCTTCATGAATCTGTCTCTTTCTTTGGAATGTTGTAAAACCAGTCCTCCTCCTCTTGTTCATGTGCCTTAACTCAAACGTATTATTCATATCAGCTTTTATATCCCTTCCTCTGGGAAGCAATACATAAACAGCCAAGATTAGTTTGGCTGCTTCTGCTGTGTACTGTAATAACACATTACACTGCCTATAAAATAACATCTATCAGATATTTATGAAAATCACTTAATTGTATTCTAAATGTCTTCCCTAGCAGATTGTAAGCTGTCTAAAAAATGAGAATATTCAATATTGTATTCCTAGTGCCTAGCACTCTGTCATTCAGTCATTCATTCATTCACTTAAGTAATACATTTCTAAGTCCTAGAACTCGATCTGATATAAAGTTCTCAGTTAAATGCCTTGAACCAATAAAATATTTGAGTGATATTTTCTTCCATTTTGCAAATCACAGACCTCTGTTCAGAGATGTTGGGTAACTACCCAATATCACACATTAATTGGCGATACAGTCAGGGTTTGAACCCACATTTACCTGCCTGCAAAGCGTTTGTTTTTTTGTATGTGACATTATACTTTGTATATAAAATGAGATTGTTATGTGATAGTAAGGAAAGAGTGGCAAAATGATGACAAGTTGTAGTACACTACTCTCATGTGGTTTTCTCCAAAATACATTTACTCTATCGGATCATTTGAAGTCTGTCCTATGTGAGTACCAATTCTTGGGAGCCACAACTAGTGTCAATATCTGGAAATGTAATTTATTTTCTCAGTGAATCTAGTGCATGTGTAATTTTTAAAAGCACCACTCTTCATAACAATATTTAATTATATACCATAGCGTAAGTAAAAATTAGAATTGGAGCTTAAATGTTAGACATAAACTACAGAATGAATTAAATTTTTTTTAATTCCTTCACAAATCTTTCTAAACTATAAATACTCTTTTAAAAGTATTAGTATAATCAGCATGGTATAGTGAAAAATAATAATGTATTTTGGCATTGATCAGAGTGTTGTATTAAAATTTTACTGCCACTTGCTATTTATCTGATGTGTCCTTAGGCAGAATATACTGTTTTCTTCTGCAAATTGGCATTAGGGTTAACAACCGCAGGGATATCCTCAAGAGTATTGGTAATATATCTGCAGCTAGCCTAGTATCATATATTCAGTAAATAATAGATAATGTGAATATTATTGTCTTTTTCAGGCGAAGATAACAGTTTCCTAAGCCTGGACTTGTACAATATTCTTGTCATTAATGTTAACTTGAATCTTCTATGCAATTTCCACATACATAATTTTGAAGGATAAATGTATCTGTGTAGGACATGTGTTACATGATCTGAAACCTATGATATAGGTTTTGAGACTTTATTAACAAATTACTTAAAAATATTATTTTGGGGGGCAAAGAGGAGGAATAAGGAAAATTCATAGGTCAGAGACAAGAAAGAAGCCTGAATTAGATTTGAAATCTACCTTCCTGGGAGACATTCCTCTAAGCTTTGTGTACTGGATAAATATAAGCACCATACCAATCATGATTACCCTTGAGAGAAAGACAATTGTAGCCATTTACATAATAGCTTACATATAACCTGACAATAAATTTTAAGTGAAACTTATAATAGGTAAATTGAGCATACTACCTGCAATAATAGAAGATTTTTAACAGTCCATTAATCCATATTAAATATTCTATGAGGTTTAAGTAACTACCAAGATAAAATACAGTTTTCTTTTCCTTTCTATAATTGTAACATGATGAAATGTAAGCCATTTTTGTTCACGATTTTTCTCTTTTTCTGAGTTAATCAGGTAATTCTTGCAAGTGTCCTGCAATTTGTATCCAAAGTCAAAGAATTTTTATGCAAAGTCAAGAAATAAAAAAATGTGTGTAATATTTAAATCTTTGTCAAATATAAGAATTCATAAGGGCATTTTAACAGAGCAGGTATCCAGAAATAAACTGATATATTCAGATGCTATTTTCAACTTTTAAATTAACACTAATATGAAAGAACAGGAAAAATATTAAATGTATTTTAAGAGGTTTTTAAAGCACAATAATCAATTATTGTGATTTATTGTAATGCTGTGATAACCCCAGGAGTTATTCAAGTGGTGAACCCTACTTTTTGCTACATTAAATGCTTTCAGGATATTATGCATTTCTAGATGATATGTCTTCAGACTTCTTGATCGCTAGGATGTACAGGACCCAAGAGATAAGATTATAAGCCAGAAGTCTGAAACCAGGCAGACTGAGTGATTTACTCAGTCGTAGTACTTTGAGAATGAAACAGAAATCAAACATTAATAACTTTTCTCCTGTACATATCTCTCTTCAGATAATAACTTTACTCTCTTTACTATTTCCCTTCAGCCTTATTCTGGTTCTCAGTGTTTTTCTCTACAGGAATTTTTCTCCATAAGCTAAGTCAGACTATAAGGTTAACAACAAGAGACATGATGTAACTATCATTAAAAAAATTAGTCACATATAATATATAATTGTTTAAGCACACGTTTACATTATATGTGTTTATATTTTATTCAATGCGGCCAGAAAGCAAACGTCTCATTTTCTTAGAGGTTGAATGTATTGGATTTTCGATTGTTAAATTTAGTTTGAGAATTTTATATATATATATATATTCAGAGCTAATTTCCACTTCATTTTTTGACTGCTTTTTAGTGTTAAAATCTAACAGTTGGAAATAATTTTAAAACTTACATGGAAAATTTCCTAACCAATGAAATATCATCAGTTTCAAAAGTTTTCAGATACTTAGGATGATATATTTTTTTCTTAGCAAAACTTGGAATATTGATTAATATGCTCCTAAGTTTATAGACGAGAGATACAAAATTTTGAATTAACTTATTATAGAGTCAAAAAAGATGTATTGTTATTTTTAAAGATTAGATCTCATCATATCTGAGTCCCCATTTTATTGTTTACTCATTTGAACAAAAACTTGAGTTGATTCTCTGTTTAAATGCCCTGATTCTTGTCTACAGTACATCTTCTACACTGCAGTACATCCACTAACCAGTTATTATCTATCTAAGGACAAAAGCGTATTTTGGACAACTTTCGTGTTGATTCTTGAAACATAAACATAAATTCTCAATATCTCGTTAGGTAATAAAAGAAACTTCCTTAGAAGTATTGATTAAATTATGCCTTTAGGCGTTTTCAGTTTTCTTCCTAGTACTTCCCCTTACATGACAGAATATTTGTTGGATTTCTACAGGATAGCTTTTGATGTAAGTCTTTGCCTCCTTTCTACCTATTTTTTTTTCTTTTTTTTTGCATCACATTTAGGCTCTCATGACATTGTCTGGTTTTTAAAAAGTTAAATTTATCTTAAAATTCATATCTTAAGATGTGATTTTGGTAATCATGAAACAATACAAATTTGTTAAGTTTTACAATAATCTTCATTCAAATGTCAATATCTTAGATGAATGTACTTAGATGTAAACTCACACAAATAGATTGCTTTTTAAAAAGTAAATAAACAGGTAACCAAGACAGCGAAATCCATCAGATCGGGTATGAAGCCACCACTTTCTCTTTATGTTATTTGTGAAGTAATATCAATTTATTTTGTCACTGGACAAGTTACCAATATAAAAGATGGCTACCATCTGAAGACCATTCATTGGCTGTCTCTGGTGGTGTCCTTAACCAACTCTCTCTTCTCAGCTCTGCTACATATTAGAGAGAGTCCTTGCATGCCCCAAGTTGATTTGTTGTTTCACTACTTTAAGAATGGAGGTGAATATTCTAGCCTCTAATTTTAATTTCAGGCGTTACGTTTAGGATAACACACAAGGTAAGTCTTTACACTGTCAGGCAAAATTAATTTGCTCCTCTTTTACTATTAATTCCAACTACTTGTGATTTGCCAAGAACCGTACTAATATAAACTTAAAAATGTCATAGATTTTAAGGTAAAAATGCAAACCATTCTAGAGGAGTTACAGTAATATCACTTGAAATTCTCATTTCCTAAAGATACTATCACCAATGTGCTTTATTAGTTAATGTACTAAGAAAATACTTAGTAACCTAATTTTGTACAGAACTAACTACCTGGAGTACTATGTGAAGTCCTCAACTCTTAAGAGGAAATTATCAGGAATAAACCTTAGAAAAGTGTCACAGAAATGATTAGGTGAATCTTGGTACAATCTGCCCTATAAAAATAAATAAAAAGTTGATAGTGTTATATAATTTAGAAATAAGATAATAAAAAAAACCTCTAAATGATGGAAATATCCAGCATTGTTCATTTAAATGTCCTGACTCTTGTCTACAGTACATCTTCTACATTGCAGTACATCTGCTAAACAGTTTCTTTCTAAGGAAAAAAGCATATTTCAGACAACTTTCGTGCTGATTCTTGAAACATAAATGTAAGTTCTCACTATCTTGTTAAGGAACAAACAAAAGAAACTTATGAAGGAGTGACTGACATGGACAAAATCTTGTTAACTGAATCCTAAAATAGTGAAAGTATTTAGAGACACGTTTCTGATAAACATAAGAAAGGACTCCTTTGCAAAATGAAACAATGTATGAGAAATGTTTAAGCCTTATGCCTAATATATGCTAAGAATATGAGGAGAGTAAAATAGCAATGTAGGTACATTCATGGATGATAAGGGAAAGTGAGATAGAAAATTGGTAATAGAGTATGGTAGAAGAAGTGCTGGATGGGGAGCTTCATGAACTGAATTCTAAGACCTGTTTTTCCTTAAGGAGATACATGTATCATTAGGCAAGTCTAATTTCTCTGAGTTTCAGTTGCCTTATAGCTAAAACGACTGGACACAATTAGTCCGTTTTTTAAGCAGAGAAATATATTTGTGTTATTCATACATTTTTCTCCAAAATAAAATAATGCTCAAAACTACAAAATTGAAACGATTGATTGATTGATGGGTAACATTTGAATAGATTTGGCTGAAGAGATTTGAGTACCTGAAGTCAAGCCTGTTCAGCCATCAGTTGTTCTTAGTAGCCCTGAGACAATGCAGAGAATATTTGTAAAATATTTGTAAATATTTTCAAATTGTATTCTCTGCATTGCCTTCCATCAAATATATTCTATGATTCTGTGTCAGTTGTCTTAAATGGAAAAACAGTCACAAAATGTTGTTGGCTTCTGCTGTCACAAGAACAATTAAAGAATATGGGCCAGGCCCAGTGGCTCACGCCTGTAATCCCAGCACTTTTGGAGGCCGAGTCATGTCGATAACAAGATCAGGAGATCGAGGCCATCCTTGCAAACATGGAGAAATCCCATCTCCGATAAAAATTCAAAAAATTAGCCTGTGTGGTGGCACGCGCCTGTAGTCCCACCTACTCAGGAGGCTGAGGCAGGAGAATCGCTTGAACCCGGGAGGCGGAGGTTGCAGTGAGCCGAGATCTCACCACTGCACTCCAGCCTGAGTGACAGAGTAAGACACCGTCTCAAAACAAACAAACAAACAAACAAAAAAAAAACAAAAAAAACCCGTATAGACCATAGGTCTATTTTTTTCTGTCTTTGTGTAATTAAACCAATAGTTTGTTATTTCTTCTTTTTCTTCTTTAAATATCTTTTAAATGAGCTCTTGTGTGTGAAGATTTGTAATGCTATTCATATTCTCCTGAGAGCTTAAAGGTCTGATATTGAGCAACTTAAATAAACTCTAGGTGAATAACTTTCACCATATATGAATTAGAGAAAATAAAACTTTCCCCTGGGACATATTAGTAAACAATTCGAAATTCCTTGGATAAAGTGTGCAGCAATTATATTTTCTCTCACTACTATTACCCCTCTTTTTTGGCTATTGATTATCAGATTTTATTGTGACAGTGTTGTCTTTTAGATGTAATGATATTCAAATTGGCTAATTATATTTTTCAAACTCTTTTTTCTGTGCTAATTCTATTCCTCTTTGTTATAATTATCTAAAGGTTAGTAAGGAGGTCTCTTGATTTAATTGTGTAAAATTCATCTTAAAATCTAATTCTTTACTATTTTTTTTCAGGTTTTCACTTTTTTTTTTTTTTTCCATAGACTAAGATTTCATACTTTTCTTGGTAACTAGGTGATACTGGCTTACCTAAGTGATTTTATTGTGTTTATTTTATTTTTTTTAACTTTCACCTTATAATGTTAACATCTTTCAGAGGCAGAGTGAGATCTGACTTTCCATCTTCGGCTCTCTGTATTCAGAAAAGGCCTTCCTCTGTTAAAGCATAAACACATTACTTTGCAGCTCCAGCGTGTACAGCTCCATTAGCTGTTATCCACTGAGTGAATGTTGAGTCCCTTGGTGCATGGAGTTGACATCTATTCATTTTTCTAGCAGTATAATGAATCCGAATGACCCTTCCTTCATCAAATAATTCTCCTAGGCTTTCAGTCACTGGAAAGCACTCATTTAAAATATAATAAAAGTATGTGAGTCCTATGTCCTCAAGAAGTTATAGTCACTGTGTTTGTTTATCTGCCATTTCCTCTGTGCCTTTGTAGAGAACAGGGAAGGAGTTCTGATCACATTAGCAAA
>NW_012105797.1:1982925-1984903 GCF_000951045.1 Mandrillus leucophaeus
CCATAGACTAAGATTTCATACTTTTCTTGGTAACTAGGTGATACTGGCTTACCTAAGTGATTTTATTGTGTTTATTTTATTTTTTTTAACTTTCACCTTATAATGTTAACATCTTTCAGAGGCAGAGTGAGATCTGACTTTCCATCTTTGGCTCTCTGTATTCAGAAAAGCCTTTCCTCTGTTAAAGCATAAACACATTACTTTGCAGCTCCAGCGTGTACAGCTCCATTAGCTGTTATCCACTGAGTGAATGTTGAGTCCCTTGGTGCATGGAGTTGACATCTATTCATTTTTCTAGCAGTATAATGAATCCGAATGACCCTTCCTTCATCAAATAATTCTCCTAGGCTTTCAGTCACTGGAAAGCACTCATTTAAAATATAATAAAAGTATGTGAGTCCTATGTCCTCAAGAAGTTATAGTCACTGTGTTTGTTTATCTGCCATTTCCTCTGTGCCTTTGTAGAGAACAGGGAAGGAGTTCTGATCACATTAGCAAATGATACAAATTAAGTCATGCACAGTCAATAACATGTTACCTTTTGGATGTTTTTATATCTTTCACAGAATTCCCAACTTGTGAGCCACTAACACAATTTGTATGCAAAAGTGGAAGATGCATTAGCAGCAAATGGCACTGCGACTCTGGCAAGTACCAAATGCTCACTGTATAGCACTGATTTGATTGGGGGCTTGGTGGTCTGGACTGCCTGGCTTTCTTCAGAGGTACTTTGTAGGGGAAGCTTAAAGAGCCAAGACAAATGGCTAAAACAAGTAGTGAGCGGGCAGCTGGCACATCAGTGGGAATTAGCATTAAAGATAATGGAGCTCAATATTTGCCCCATAGATCTGTGATACAGATTTGTTTATCAAATGTTTATGTTGGACATGGTCTAATTCTACAAACATGTAGTAAGGTGGACAATTGAGGAAATAACTTGGACAATTCGGGTTCCCTAAAACATGCATGTAACCTCAGAAGGAGAAGCTTATACATTGCTATGGAATTACCCAGACAGTCTCAACTCTGTCAGTTTCCTCTTATGTTCTAATGGTATTTTTTTCTTATATTCAATTGTATTACTATGCTAAATTATGCCAAGTACAGGTAAATGAATTATATAGGAATCAATACATTCCCACTCATTTATTTTAATTTGATCTAATTTTACTTCACATTTCTCTCCTCTCCCTCTTGAAATAGTTGTTAATAAAGAATATAAATCATTTCTAATGATACTGTACAATAGTTTCCAAGTACAAATACATACAGAAGATCCAAGGGAAGAGGAGTACACAGTGGGTTCTCATGTTGGAGAATGGGGAGAAAGGAAGGATATTGAAGATAGAATTATAAACTATGGGGCATAAGAATTGTAGGTTTAAGTAATAATCTTCCACTATAATTATATTATTGGTTGTATCATTTCATGAAATTCCTACAGTCACCATTGCCTCCTTATTTCGAGGTGTGTAGATGCATTCAGTCAGTGGTTAGTTATTTCTGTGAGGAGTAGAAATTAAGCTTCAAAATCCAAAGTCAAGGATTTTTTTCTCTCAGTTTAGCAGTTGATATTAAATCAAAGGAGAAGCAATATGAAGATGAAAATAATTCTTCCACTGTTTATAAGAAATGTTGTTCTACTGATTCAATTTATCATTCATTTTTCCAAAAAAAAAAAAAACTGTGTATAGGAATAAAATTAATAAATAAAAGGGCTGGGCACAGTGGCTCACGTATATAATTCCAGCATTTTGGGAGGCCGAGGAGGGTGGTTTGCTTGAGACCAAGAGTTTGATACCAGCCTGCCCAACACATGGCAAAACCCCATCTTTACTAAAGAAATACAAAACAAATGAGCTGGGCGTGGTGGCATATGTCTGTGGTACCACTTACTTGGGAGGCTGAGGTGGGAGAATCATTTGAGCCCCAGGAGGTGAAGGTTGCAGTGGCCCGAGATCATGCCACTGCACTCCAG
>NW_012105797.1:1984953-1987782 GCF_000951045.1 Mandrillus leucophaeus
TTAAGCTTCAAAATCCAAAGTCAAGGATTTTTTTCTCTCAGTTTAGCAGTTGATATTAAATCAAAGGAGAAGCAATATGAAGATGAAAATAATTCTTCCACTGTTTATAAGAAATGTTGTTCCACTGATTCAATTTATCATTCATTTTTCCAAAAAAAAAAAAAAAAAACTGTGTATAGGAAGAAAATTAATAAATAAAAGGGCCGGGCACAGTGGCTCACGTATATAATCCCAGCATTTTGGGAGGCCGAGGAGGGTGGTTTGCTTGAGGCCAAGAGTTTGATACCAGCCTGCCCAACACATGGCAAAACCCCGTCTTTACTAAAGAAATACAAAACAAATGAGCTGGGCGTGGTGGCATATGTCTGTGGTACCACTTACTTGGGAGGCTGAGGTGGGAGAATCATTTGAGCCCCAGGAGGTGAAGGTTGCAGTGGCCCGAGATCACGCCACTGCACTCCAGGTTGGGTGACAGAGCAAGACTCTGTCTCAAACAACAGCAACAACAACAAAACAGTTAGATATTTCATAAGAAAAATTTTCTCCACGGTTCAGGTTTCACTGCCTCATGTTGATGTTTCTTTCCAGATGACGACTGTGGGGACGGGAGTGATGAGGTGGGCTGTGTTCACTCTTGCTTTGATAATCAGTTCAGATGTTCCAGTGGCAGATGCATCCCAGGCCATTGGGCCTGTGATGGTGACAATGACTGTGGTGACTTCAGTGATGAAGCCCAGATCAATTGTACCAAAGAAGGTTAGTAATTTTATAAATTAATGAAATCTCATTTTAAAAGTTGATGCATAATAATGCTTAAGAGTATTACAGAGAGAATATTATATAACAAATAAATTGCTTATGAGGCACAAATATACATGTGGAACTGTGTAAAATCATTTGCTATCTCTTTCCTTTCCCCCTTTGCTTTTCCCTTTGGTTTCTCCCCTCAATACCTCTTTATTCCTGCATGCCTTCTGTAGTCTTTGTTTTCTACATTTACTCCATGCTTTACTTCTCTTTAATCTCATCCAAACCCTAAAACTATTTCAACAGTGAAAAAGGAAAAAAAAAAAAGAGAGGAATAATTTTATTTTTATTTCCATACAAAATTTGTTTACATGAGGTTTGAAATAATCCCTGATTAAATGAGGATGTATTTCCAACTGATTGACTTTCTGGAGTACAAGCTAAGAAAGGAAGGAGGTTATGACCATGGCTCTCAGCATATCCATGTGGATGATAACCCTGTCATTTGCCTGGCTTACTTTGCAAAATTTGATCAGTCATAGAGCATATTAATAATTTAAAAGTCATGTTGGAAATGTCACACAAAAAAAATCATTAGACTGTCAAACAACCATATAATTAGTACCATTTTAATAGATTTTTTTCTGCTAAGAAACTGAAAGATGTTTATTTCATTTATCTCACAAATATTTATTGAGGACTAAAGAATAAATAAAAGGATGAATACATATGGCACCTGCTCATTTTAAATATTAGCCCAAACAAGCAACAGAGTAATTTATTTAATGTGGAGGGGTAAAGAAATCATATACTCCATGAACAAAATAAAGCATTTTAAAATGTTTTACACAGAGATATTTTTGTCTTTTGCAATATTTGTCAACCTATAAGATAGACAGTTTCTAAATTGTTTTATCTCACATGGATTCCTTTTGTCTTTTGTTTCCCCTCTTTCCCTTTAAACGGTAAATTCTTAAAACAGTGGTTATTAAATTATCTACATAATACTAGGTTTTTAAGAAGAAGTCCAGCTGTTTTGCAGATTCCCTGAGTGATGTATTAAAATACGTATTGTGTGATTTTTTTATTTTACCTGGATAACTTGGATTATAAGAGTCACAGTAAAGATCCAAATATGGCTAAACAATGACCTATATACCCTGAGGCAATGAAACACAAGTTCTCATGGTTAATGGTCTTGACATGATTCATGTCTTTCCCTGGCAATGGATGTTGTAGAAATTATAGTAAAAACAAATGAAGAAATTATTTGTGACATCCTATAAGATTTAACATGAGCATATTTGAATTCAGTTTTGCTTCAAAAATCTGAAGAATGGATTATCAATAAAGCTACCATTTCATATTATATCTCATTCTCCATTAGGTAATAAGTTCAAAACTCGATCTTCTCTCTACCTCTTCTAGCTCATTACCGTATCCATTTCTCTGTTTAGTTGTTCCATAAGTATATATGAGCTAGAACTTTTTGCATATTATTACTATTGAGTGAAAAAGGAAAAAGCGTATGTAAAGTTCTTTTTCTTTTTTTGCTAGTATTTGAAACATTCATCTAAGAGTGGTTGACATTTCATCACTACATAACATTTTAAATATAAACAGTATTTTTCCTTCCTCACAGATGTCTTTTAAGGCTCCTCATGGGGTGTGCGTCTGTGGTCTGCTAATACTGCTCCATAATGTGCTGTGAAATATAAATTGCCCTAAAATTAATTTATTGTCATCTCAGATGTGAGATCACATCCTTCTCTTGTATGTGTATTTATCACTAAGTTTAAACAATTATTACATATTATGAAATTTTTAAAAGATTGCTTTTCCCTCATGAGCGTCCAAATTTAGTGGTGCATCCCTTTGTAGGCTCTGTAGATAATATCTCAGGTTTCATTGTTATAGAAGCAGTGGCTCTTTAATGTTAATGGCCTTATTTACAGCACCTCAATTTCACTAATAGATTACTATAAAGGGTATACTGTCAATGTGAATGTTGTGTATTTCTTATATAATTACGGAAATGATCCAATTAGTCCACATGACTCCTTGACATGCTTCAAACAAAGA
>NW_012105797.1:1988672-1997125 GCF_000951045.1 Mandrillus leucophaeus
CAGTGATAAATATACAAGTATGGGTGTCTTTTTGGTAGAACGATTTATTTTCCTTTTGGTATATACCAAGTAATGGGATTGCTGGGTCAAATGGTAGTTCTGTTGTTGTTGTTGTTGTTGTTGTTGTTGTTGATGATGATGATGATGTTGTTTGAGACTGAGTCTCACTCTGTTGCCCAAGGTGGACTGCAGTGGCGTGATCTCAGCTCACTGCAACCTCCACCTCCTGGGTTCACACAATTCTCATGGGTTCACACAACTCTCGGCCTCCGGAGTAGCTTGGGACTACAGGTGTGAGCCACCACACCCAGCTAATTTTTGTATTTTTAGTAGAGATGGGTTTTCACCATGTTGGCCAGGCTGGTCTCAAACTCCTGACCTTATGGGATCCATCCACCTTTGCCTCCCAAAGTGCCACTTGGGATTACGAGTTTGAGCCACTGCCCCTGGCCCTGTTTTTACTCCTTTGAAAAATATCCAAACTTCTTTCCACAGGGGCTGAACTAATTTACATTTCTACCAAGAGTGTGTGTGTGCTCCCTTTTCTCCACAGTCCCACCAACATCTGTTAATTTTTGACTTTTTGATAATAGCCATTCTGATTGGTGTGAGATGGTATCTAATTGTGGTTTTGATTTTCATTTCTCTGATTATTAGTGGAGCATTTTTTCATATGTTTCCTGGTCACTTGTATGTCTTCTTTTTGAGAAGTATCTGTTCATGTCTTTGGCCTACTTTCTAAAGAACTTGTTTTTTTTTCTTATTGATTTCTTTAAGTTCTTTATAAATTCTAGCTATTAGTTCCTTGTCAGATGCATAGTTTGCAAAGACTTTCTCCCATTCTGTAGGTTGTCTGTTTACTCTGTTGACGTTTATTTTACTTGACAAATGGTCTTTAGTTTCATTAGGTCTCACTTATAAATATCTTTTGTTGCAATTGCTTTAGAGGACTTAGTCATAAATTATTTGCCTATGCCAATATCTAAAAGAGTACTTCTTAGGTTTTCTCCTAGGATTTTTATAGTTTGAGGTTTTACATTTAAGTCTTTAAGCTATCTTGAGTTTTTAAATTTTTTTGTATATAGTAATAGATAGGACTACTATTTCATTCTTCTGCATATGGTTAGCCAGTGTTCTCAACATCATTTATTGAATAGGAAGTCCTTTCCTCATTTCTTATATTTGTTGGTTTTGTTAAAGATCAGGCAGCTGTAGGTGTGCAACTTTATTTCTGAGTTCTTTATTCTGTTCCATTTATCTGTGTGTCTGTTTTTGTACCATTATCATGCTATTTGGGCTACTGTAGCCTTGTTTTATAGTTTGCAGTTGGGTAATGTGATGCCTCTAGCTTTATTCTTTTGGCTTAGTGTTGCTTTGGCTATTTGGATTTTTTTTTCCATATGAATTTCAGAATGGTTTTCTAATTCTGTGAAAAATGATGCTAGTGTTTTGATAGGAATGGTGTTGAATCTGTGGATTGTTATGTGCAGTATGAACATTTTAATAATATTGATTCTTGCAATCCATGAGCATGAAATGGTTTTTTGTTTGTTTGTGTCATCTCTAATTTCTTTCAGCATCTTCTTGGTTAGATGTATTACTAGATATTTTATTTTTGTAGCTATTGTAGATGGGATTGCATTCTTGATTCATCTCTCAGCTTGAATGCTATTGATGTATAGAAATGCTACTAATGATTGTATGTTACTTTTGTATCCTGGAATTTTACTGAATTCACTTATCTGGGATAGTTGGCTTTTGGAAGAGTCTTTAGGGGTTCTAAATAGAATAATATCATCAGTTAAGACAGATAATTTGACCATTTCATTTCCTATTTGTATGTCTTTTATTTCATTCTATTAACTGATTGCTCTCTCTGGGAATTCTGCTACCATGTTAAATAGAAGTGGTGAGAGTAGAAATCCTTGTCCTGTTCCAGTCCTTAGGGGAAATGCTTGCAGGTTTTGACTGTTCAGTATGGTGTTTACTGTGGATTTGTCACAGACAGCTCTTATTATTTTCACAAATATTCCTTTGTTGCTTAGTATGTTGAGGGTTTTTATCATGAAAGGATGTTGGATTTTATCAAAGACTTTTTCTGCATCTATTGAGATGGTCATATAGTTTTTAAATTTAATTCTGTTTATGTGGTGGTTCACATTTATTGATTTTCGTATGTTGAACCAAACTTGCATCCCAGGAATAAAGCCTACTAATCACGATGGATTAAATTCTTAATATGCTACTAGATTCAGTTTGCTAGCAACTTGTTGAGGACTTTTGTGTCTGTATTCATTAGGAATATTGACCTGTAATTTTCTGTTTTTCATTGTATCTGATTTGTGATATCAGGATGATGCTGCTTTCATAGAATTAATGACAAAGGAGTCCCTCCTTTGCAGTTTTTTGGAATAGCTTCAGTAGGATTGGCACCTGTTCTTCTTTGTAGGTCAGGTGGAATTTGACTGTGAATCCATCTGGTCTGGGACTCTTTTGTCTCGTAAGATATTTAGTATGGATTCAGCTTCAGAACTGGGTGCTGGTCTGTTCAAGGTTTCCATTTCTTTCTGATTTAATCTAGGAAGTTGTGTGTTTCCAGGAATTTATTCATTTCCTCTAGGTTTTCTGGTTTGTACACACAGAGGCGTTCATAATAGTCTCGGAGAATCTTTTGCATTTCTGTGGGATCAGTTGTAATGTCACCACTGTCCTTTGGGGTTGTGCTTATTTGGATCTTCTCTCTTTTGTTCTTTGTTAGTCTAGCTAGTGGCCTATTGATCTTGTTTATTCTTTCAAGGAACTAACATTTTCATTCACTGATCCTTTGTATAGTCTTTTGGGATTCTAAATTTCTTTTAGTTCTGCTTTCATTTTTAGTTATTTATTTTCTTCTGCTAGGCTTTGGATTGATTTGTTTTTGATTTTCTAGTTCCTTAAGGTGCAATGTTAAATTGTTAATTTGAGATCTTTCTATCTTCCTGATGTAGGTGTTTAGTGCTATAGATTTTCCTCTTAAGACAACTTTTGTCAAATCCCACAGATTTTAATATGCTATATCTCTATTTTCATTTGTTTCAAAGATTTTTTTAAATATCTGCATTCACTTTGATGTTTACACGTAAGTCATTTAGAAGCAAGTTGTTTAATTTCCGTGTAATTGTGTGGTTTTGAGAGTTCCTCTGGATATTGATTTCTATTTCACTATAGTTTTAGAAGATGCTTGATATGATTTTGATTTTTTAAAAATTTATTGAGACTTGCTTATGACTCAGCATGTAGTTGATCTTAGATTATGTTCGAGTGAAGATGAGAAGAATATATATTCTGGCTGTTGAGTAGAGTATTCTATAGATGTCTATTAAATCTAATTGGTTGAGTGCTGAATTTAATTGAGTAACAGAATTCATTTGTTAATTTTCTGCCTTCAGAATCTGTCTAATGCCGTCAGTGGGGCATTGAAGTCTCCCACTGTTACTGTGTAGCTGTCGAAGTCTTTCCCTACATCTAGAAGTAATTGTTTTATGAATCTGGGTGCCCTAATGTTGGGTGCATGTATATTTAGGAAAGTTAGTATTTTTGTTGAATTGAACCCTTTATCATTACGTAATCCCCTTCTTTGCCCTTTTTTACTGTTGTTGGTTTAAAGTCTATTTTACCTGATACAAGAATAGCAATCCCTGCTCTTTTTTGTTTTCCGTTTGTGTGATAGATCTTTCTCCATCCCTTCACTTTGAACCTGTCTATCTCATTACATGGGAGATGGGTCTGTAGAAAGCAACAGAAAGTTGGTTCTTGTTTTGTTTTAAATCCAATTTGTCACTGTCTTTTAAGTGAAGCATTTAGACTCTTTGCTTTCAAGGTTAATATTGATATAAGAGATTTTGGTTCTATCATGGTGCTATTAGCAGTTTGCTTTGTACTCTTGATTGTGTAGTTGCTTTATAGGGTCTGTGGGCTATATGCATGCGTTTTTGTAGTAACAAGTATTATTCTTTTATTTTCATGTTTAGAACTCCCTTAAACATCTCTTATAAGACCAGTCCAGTGGTAGTGAATTCCCTTAGCTATTGTTACTCTGGGAAAGAAAACATTATTTCTCCTTCGTTTATGAAGCTTAGTTTGGCAGGACATGAAATTCTGGCTTGATGTTTCTTTTAAAAATACTAAAAATAAGCTCACAATCTCTTCTGGCTTGTAAGGTTTCTGCAGAGAAGTCTGACATTTGTCTGATAGGATTCACTTTGCAGGTGGTATGACTTTTGTCTCTAGCTGCCTTTAAGATGTTTTCTTTCATACTGACCTTGGGAAATCTGATGACTATGTATTTTGAAGATGATCATCTTGTATATATCTTGCAGGAGTTATCTGAATTTCTTGTATCTGTATGTTGACCTCTCTTGTAAGATTGGGGAAATTTTCATGGACTATATTCTCAAATATGTTTTCCAAGTTGCTTAATCTTCTCTCCCTGGAATGCCAGTGAGTTGTGTGTTTGATAACTTTGCATAATCCCATATTTCTCAGAGGCTTTTTTCATTTTATTTTAATTATTTTTCTTTATTTTTGTGTGACAAAATTTTGCTCCCTTCATTAGGTCTGGTTTGCTCCCTTCCTTAGGTCTAGTTTGGTTTCTGGGGACCAGTTCTCACATCCTGCAGCTATGAACAGGTCTTCCAATGTCCTCCTTCTTCACCCAAGTTACCTGTGTTGCTGCTATTGACTTTCAGTATTTTCTCTCAAGAAATCTCTTTGAAGTGTTATAGTTTACTCAATATTTTATTTCCTCTGTGTGGAAGAAGAGTTTCTTGGCTGGGTCTAGTTGGATGTCTTGTTCTCCTCTTTACCTTTTTCTTCAAAAAGGAGTTCTATAGTGATGATCAGTTTTTCATCATCAATATGGTTAATACATGGGAAACTATAATTGAATAGTTTCTCCTAGATTAATTTATACCCACTTTTTTTCTCTTAATGTCATGCTGTTTCTTTTTCTCATTTCCAAACTTCTTATAGACAAGGAAAATATACTTTCAGAAAACACTGTGTTTCAAATACATGAAAAAAATCTCAACATCACTGATCATTAGAGAAATACAAATCAAAACCACAATGAGATACCATCTCATGCCAGTCAGAATGGTGAACATTTAAAAAGTTAAGAAACAAATACTAATGAGGCTATGGAGAAATAGGAATGCTTTTACACTGTTGGTGGGAATGTAAATGAGTTCTAACATTGTGGAAGACACTGTGGAGATTCCTCAAAGACCTAGAACCAGAAATACCATTTGACCCTGCAATCCCGATACTGAATATATACCCAAAGGATTATAAATCATTCTATTATAATGATACATGCACATGTATGTTCATTGCAGCACTATTCACAATAGCAATGACATGGAATCAACCCAAATGCCCATCAATGATAGACTTGGTGAACAGTCTGTCTCAATGGAAAAATAAGTAAGTCTGGATCCCTACAGAATTTGTTATGAGGGAACTTCTTCTAAAGCCCAGGTCTGACAATTTTTATTCATGTATTGCAAGGTTCTTGTGAAAAGGTGGATTTACCTATAAGGACATAAAGAATAAAGTTATCATAAAATTTCAGTCTTTTCTTATAAGTCATTAACTCTCTGGCCAGTATACTAAAATAAGGAGAGTCTGGATATACATCACATCTATTAAATATCACATATAAAATTAATCTCATCTCATTGATGACAGTTTAATTCATTGAATTACATAAACTTTTACTACACTTTTTTGGGGAAATCTCAACTGTATTTCACCCCTGGAATAAACCATTTTTGAAATAAACATAAAAAAGTGTTCAGTATCTTTAGATAGCTATTTCTCCGGGTAAATTTCCATTCAGAAATGTTTGTAACAATTTACACCAGATAGGCTGGATGTGGTGGCTCACTCCTGTAATCACAGCACTTTGGGAAGCTGAAGCAGGCAGATTACTTGAGGTCAGGAGTTGAGACCAGCATAGCCAACATGGTGAAATCCTGCCTCTACCAAAAAATACAAAAATTAGCTGAGCATGGTAGCACAACTATAGTCCCAGCTACTCTGGAGGCTGAGGCACGAGAATCATCGTGAACCTGGGTGGTGGAGGTTGCAGTGAGCTGAAATTGCACCACTGCGTTACACCCTGGGTGACAGATTGAGACATTGTCTCAAACAAACAAACAAACAAAACAAAACAAAAAAACACACACAATTTACACCAAATAATTCAGCATGTACTTGATAAAGAAAGAAACGTGTTTTTCCTAAAAAAGTATAAAAGTATGTATTGACCTACAATTTAAATTTATTATAACTAATCTTTAACAAGTTTCTAAGTCCACTAGGCAGCTAATTGTGTAATATTATTAATATACATGTGCACACAGGCTCTTATTCTTCTGTTTTAACTGTTTATCTTTGCTTCTGCTTTGGAAATTTCTCCTTTGGCTTTTTCTTCATTTACTCATTCATTCATTCATTCATTCATTTTCCTCACTAATTTCTTGTTCCCAGATCTAAGAAGAAAACTAGATTAATTTTATCTTGTGTTTTTCTTTTACAGTTAAGTATGTTATTTGATACTGTGAATGCTCAGTAAATAATTGTTGAATAAAAGAGTCTATTTCTTGAACACAAAATTTGATTAGAATCTCAGAATCCATCCCTTGTTTGTCCTATCTTATGTAGGTAGCACTTTTTTTCTTTTTCTTTATCTTACCCCCAGATCGTAGAGTTTAGTGTCATGATAATATTATAAGACTAATTGTATCAATCGAGTTTGTACATTTTCTTAGTACAATGTAATCATTTTCATTTATTCAATAAATACTGGAGATTTCAGTTCACAATTCAATAAAATGAAACTGACAGGCTGTCTTCCATATCTTTTGTTATTGTTTATTTCTTTTGTTTATGTCCGCTTTGCCCAATAGTGAGATTTTGAAAGATAGAAAAAATTTAAATCTTTCTGTTTATATTATTTAACAATAAGTAAGTGCCCATTAGAAGATATTGGTGATAATACAGGGGAAGAAAGGGGAGTTAATGTATGTTAATGACCCACTAATTGTCAGACATTCTATATTTGTTACTTCATTTAATCTTCACAGTAAATACTATTCAGGGAGGTTTAGGTATTTTCCCAAGATTATGCAGCTGAAGTTCCAAAGACTGACTGCTCTTAATTCCTATATCCAGTCACCTGTCTCTGCAGGTATAGAATATAATCTCTTTTTTTTTCCCTAACTTTCTGTGAATTAACATTTAAATGAACCCCCAGTAAGTGCTACTTTGCTCTCAATTGCATACTCAATTTCAGTTAAATGTGACAAAAGAAAGGTGTTTCTTCTTACTACAGATCACTGTAATGAAATTTCACAAAGGACACTGGAAGGAATCTAGGTCCTTACATTAAATAGTTACAGTAAGTCTGTCTTTTTTGTTTCTAGTCTCCTTTACTTTTCACAATTCACCCTGATAAAATAGATTCCAGGACTTTTTCATTGCAATAGTTGTAGACATTCTCACACTATTTCTTCGGTACACACAAAGACCATAGTTGTCTTTCATAAAATTTTATCTCATAGATTGAAAAAAGAATAGGAACTGGAAGAATATCAAGTTCATTTAATTCAGTTATTTTATTGTGTAGATGAGGATCAGCAAGCTAAAATCGTATCCTTATGAGTATGTAATGGTAACAAAAACATTTATGCTGCTTCCTGGAAGGAGCTGATGGCATCTGTGTTAGAGATGTTGACTGAGACAATGACTTTTGAACCCTAAGGACATTTTTAGGGGAGATTCTGGCTTCAAACAATCGTGTATGTTATTTGTGGAAAATCAAGATAGTTTGAGAATGCTATGTACCAGAAAGAAACCAATGTCCTACCAAGGGAGGTTGAATCCACTCAAAGCAGTGTATCTATCAAAACTTGATTTTTAATGGAAAACTGAGTACATATTTAGGCATAGAAGGAATGGAAACTAAAACCAATACATTTTGACTTCCAATCTATATCATACCCTATCTTATCTAAACCATCATCTTTAGCAGCAGGCTTTAACCCTTATCACATAGAAAACAAGATACCAATAAATACTGTACAAAAATACAAATACTGACTCAGTCATCTCTTCATTTGTTTCATGAGAACATTGTTTTAATTGTGCTAAAATACATATAGCACAAAATCTACCATCTTAAAGATTTTAAGTGCACATTTCAGTGGTTTTAAGTACATTCATATTGTTGTACAAGCATGAACACCCATTCATATCTAAAACTCTTGTTATCTTGCAAAATTGTAACTCTACTCATTAAACAATAACTACCTGTTCTTCCTTCTGTGTAGGCCCTGGAAACAACCATTCTACTTTTTGTCTCTGCTTTTAATAACTCTAAGTATCTAATTTAAAACAAATCCTACAGTATT
>NW_012105797.1:1998250-2001245 GCF_000951045.1 Mandrillus leucophaeus
AATTTTTTTGTATTTTTAGTAGAGACGGAGTTTCACCATGTTGACCAGGTTGGTCTCAAACTCCTGACCTCAAGGGCTCTGCCTGCCTCGGCCTCTCAAAGTGCCAGGATTACAAGCATGAGCCATCATGCCCAGAAAATTTTTTTTTTCTTTTGATACTTTGAATTTACAAATTTATACACACACATACACACACACACACACACACACGATCAGTTTGGGCTGGCATACATATATATAGGTACATGTATGTGTATGTACGTGTATATATACACTTAACATATCACCCATATATATATACATATGTGTGTGTATATATATATATCAAAAGATTGCTCACCAGAAACTTGGATATACGTATCAGCCCACACTGCTATCCAAGTTTCTAATGAGAAATCTGCTGATAATCTTATTGAGAATCTCTCAAATGTGATAAGTATCCTCTCTCTTGCCACTTTCAAGATTTTCCCTTTTTCTTTAGATAATTTGTTTATAATGTGTTTTGGTGTGGATTTCTTTGAGTTCATCCTACTTGAGGATGGTTGAGCTTCTTGGATGTATATATTCATGTGTTTCATCAAACTTTGAAGTTATATTTAAATATTCTCTCTTCCTTGCTTCCTTCTTCTGGAAAACTTATACATTGCTCTTCTTCATGGTGTCCTACAAGTCTCTGCTGCTGTGTAAAGTTTTCTTTTATTTTTTTTCCCTCTTTTCCTCAGATCAGTAAGTTCCATTGTTGTGTCTTCAAGTTTGCCTGGTTTTTCTTCTTCCAGCTCAAATATGCCTTTGAATCTCTTTAGTGAATTTTTCATTTTAGTTATTGTACTTTTCATTTCCAGATGTTTTTTAGTTCCTTTTTAGGCTTATCTCTTTATTGATATTTCATTTGTTCATCCATTGTTTCTTGACTTCCACGTCTTCTTTAACTTCTTTATGCATCTTTTAGACAGTTGTTTTAAATTCTTTGTCTCGTAGATCCACCATTAGATCTTTGTCAGAGATACTTTTCATTGGTTTATTTTGTTTTCTTTGAATCATATACTCTTGCTGCTTTGCATGCCTTGTGATTTTTGTTTTTGTTGTTGAAAATTAGAAATTTGAATCTAATAATGTGATAACTCTGGAAGTGATTCTTCCCCTTAAATGTTTGTAGGTTGTCTCTGTGCCACAGATTACCCTGGGATGTAAATTTAAGGTCTTTTCAAGTCTTTCTTAGCCTGTGACTTTTCCTTGGTATACACTGTAACTTTCTAATTTCATCTGTATAAGCGGTTGTGTTTGAATGTATTAGTCTTTTATATCTAGCTCCCAAAAGAAGAACTGAGTAAAATGAAATAAAGTGGGCACTGGCTCTTAAAATTTCCTGGAAGCCACTTCAGCTAGAGATGGAGGGACTTGAAATAATGAAGAGAGGTGCAATGACAATGGTCACCATCTCCTTGCACCTTTGAGATCAGTGACGACAGTCAGTAATCAAAGCACACATTCGAATTTGGAGGGCAGATCCTTTTTGTCTACTCTGGATCACACAAGCTGTGTGCAAGCTGCTCCAGGAACACAGGCCTGATTCTTTACCATAGAACTGGGGTTTGAGGGATTCATAGATGTGACTGTGCTAAGAGCTGAAACTAACCTAAATTAACTACAATTTACCATCCAAGCCTTACCCTGGAAGTTGGGTAAGTTCAGTAGACTTGAGTTCCTAAATAGTATGCATTAGAAAGATCCTGCCAATGCAATTGTTGTCTGGGTATAGAGACATATTCCTGTTGCTTTCTATTCTGCTCTCTTTCCGTAATCCTCATTCAATTCATTTTTACCAAAACAAACACAGAGTGCAAAACCAGCTGCTGTTATTTTTCAGTAACTAAATTTTATTGAGAATAAAGTACTGGCTTTGAATTTGGGGGAATTCACAAATTATGTGTTATAGACTTGGCAAGATCATATACTCTTCTGTCCTGATATTTTTGACGATTTTTAATAAAACTATGGATTGTTTTCTCATAAAATACAATTAAAGTAAAACTTAAGTTCTAATTTTAGAGACAGATAATATCTATTTTCAATGAAATACAAATTGTCTGGCTTAACTTTATTCTCTCACAGATTGATTTATTTTCCTTAGAATAAAATACCACTGAGATATATAAACAGTGTTAATTATTAATGGATTTTATCCATAGGAAACTTCTTTTTGTTTTCCAAGGCAAAATAACTTTTTAAAGGTCATTTTAACCTTAATGCTGAAACCAACTTTCACATCAAAATTAAAGACAACTCAAGGCTTTTGAATCACTTAATAACAAAGTATATTTCTAACAATGTGCTTATCATGAAAATTAAAACAAATCCAATAAATGTAATGTAAAAAAATAAAATATTAGAACGTGGTTCATAAGAATAGAAAGAAAGAAGCCAATTATCTTTATTTTTACTATGCAGAAAATTGGTATTGGGTCCACATGTATTTCTGGATAAATTTAGCTTTTTTTATTAAGAGAATTATTTTGCACTTTGACATCAGAGTAACATCCCTTGCTTTGTTAAAGATATAATTAATAATGTAAAGACCTAATTTTAATGAAGAACCTCAGCCTGTTGTCCTGCTCTTTGAGCAGAGCTTAAAAAATGACAAAAGTCAATTACTTTCCTTAGTCTTTAAATTCTGATTCCCTGTTCTCAAGTTATGATTAATGACTATTAAAACGGTAGAGTTTCAGACATTCAGCAAAAAATAAACAACATAGAGACAAAAGATATGAGTAACCTAAAAAAGAATGACTTCACTCCTCAGTAATGAGATATGTCCATGCTTTTGTGATAATGAAAAAATAAGCAATAGGATAAAGTGCTGCCTTTTCTTTGAGAAGTAGTTGGTATTTAGCTTCCTTTAGAACCTATTTGACCTGTCAGCATTTGTTTTCTTATTTATATGAAGCTTCAACTGAATTTGCATTTAGATATTATATTCTTTCACTATACTGAACAG
>NW_012105797.1:2003785-2004286 GCF_000951045.1 Mandrillus leucophaeus
GTTTTTGTTTGTGACTGATTTATTTTACTCAGCATAATGTCACCAAGTTTCTTCCATATTGTAACATATGTCTGTATTTCCTTCCTTTATTAAGTCTTGAATGATCAGGAGGGACTTCTGTCATTTTACCATTTGTTTCCTATATATTTTTTAGTACTTTTTGTTCCTCAATTCTTGCACTACTGCCCTTTTTATGTTTAGTTGACATTTGGTGGTGAAATGTTTAAATTTCTTTCTCATTTGCTTTTGTGTATATTCTATAGCTATTATCCTTGTGGTTATCCTGAGATTACACTTAATATCCTAAAGTTATAACACTCTAATTTGTATTTATAGCAGTTTAATTTCAATAACATAAAAAATCCCTGCTTCTTTACATCTCTGTCTGCACTCCTTTCAGTTAGTGATGTCACAAAATCACCTCCTTGTATTAGGTTGGTACAAAAGCCATTGCTTTTAATGGCAAAAACCGCAATTACTTTTGCACCAACCAAATACATT
>NW_012105797.1:2004336-2019066 GCF_000951045.1 Mandrillus leucophaeus
ATGTTCTGTGAATCACAAACAATATTTAGAATAGTTTAGAACAAGGGTGGGAAAACTTATTCTGTAAAGGATCAGATGGTAAATATTTTAGGCTTTGCCTATTGCAGCTACTCAAAGCTGCCGTTGTAGCATGGTAGCAACCCTAGACAATATGTCAGCAAATGAGCATGTCAGGGTTCCAATAAAACTTTATTTATACAAACAGGTGGTAGGCTGGAATTAGTTTGCAGTTTGCAGCTTGCTAACCCCTCATTTAGAATACAAGGAGGCATATTATAAAGATCTGTAATCTTGAATAATCCAACACCTATATATTATAGAATATCAAATTCATGGGACAAAGGCAAAAGGGAGAAGAAAGGGCTGAAATAAGAATAAATAAATTATTAATAATTTTTAAATTATATTTTCCATCCCTCCCTCACAGAGATATCTCATAAGTATGTGCTTATGCGTATTATTTCTACAAAATGTTTGACATCATTTTTTAAGATCAAATAATATATTTTCTTCAGTTTTTTCCTAGAAAATATTTGCTACCATTGAGCACACTGGTAAACCAACTGGTAATTTCCAAATGTAGCCTACCCACATTGTAATTTGTTTTACTTAATATTTGATAACTAACATATCTGTTACATTGATTGGTTAATACAAACAGTGAATGGGAAAGTTGGTTTCTCCATTACTTTACATAGCCAATTCAGCAGATTAATGCATCTATTCACTTACATTTAGATAATGTAAGAGTTCATCATTCTTCTGATACTTACTTATATTTTAAACAAAATGTTCATGGTGTTCTAGATGTTAAAATGTAAAATTTTAATGAACTAAGTCAATGTTTTATGTAGATATTGCTTTGATAATACTTTAACTTAGTAGGGTGATATTTAGAACTCTACATTGAAGCTTCTGTTTCACTTTATTATTTGAATGTCTGTTTTGAACATTAAAGATAATTTAACTTCTGCCTAGTTAGCCACACATTATTTTCCATTCCCTTCTATTAAACTTTTCTAACTGACTCAGACAGTAAACATATATAAAGACTTAAGATCTTGTAATTTTTTTCACTTATCATTAAGTCCTAAAGTCTATGTACTCATGATGAATTTAATGGTTTCATCCAACATCTTATCAGGATAATCTCTGGTGGTGACTACATATAAGGAGGTAAAAGGAGTTTGTTGAAATTAAAGGGAAAACACAAAAACACATGCTCTGGATGTGTGTGTGTGAGGTTAAAGTTAGGGAACTGACATGTGAATAATAAAACAAGAGATATGGCAAATCCAGATGACCCATAGGCTGTCATGAAGGTCCAATGGGATAAGGACAAGTTGATTTAAGAAGAAAGATTTAGGCTTGACTACATTGTTAGTTCACAACAGAGGTCATACTACCATCAAGTAGTCAGCATCCCCTAGGGAGTTTATCCCACATTACATAGAAAAGAGCAGGGCAGTGTATCCTCACCAATCCCAACACAAACCAGTTAGCCCAAAGTCTGGGAGGTAGCTTTTAATAAGCATCTGTCTGCTGAGGATCTCTAGAAACTGAGGGCAGGCTAAACTCCTTAGGGGGATATTAAGATTCTGCTCAGACAGGAACAGACAAAGGTATGTCCACATTCTGTTGGTTAACAGAATGAGGCTATGGATGTGCTGCCAGACCAGCTTCTAAGTCATGTCAGAATTGGAGAAGAGTGTCTGGAGAAGAAATCTGAAGCAAAAGGCTGCCTTAAGTGTGGGAATTATTAAAACATAGTGATTCACAGAAAAGCTAAGAACAGAGCAAGGACTGACACGTGGTGATGATAACGGGGAGCTCTGTGCACATCCAACATACAGTGCTTTTTAATTTTCAAAGCACTTTACAATGAATGACAAGTTAAAGGTATAAACTCCATTAAAATAATCAAAAAAGAAAAAGACTTCTCCCTCAGGTTGGCCTCACAATTTAAATATTCCGTTATATTTGCAGCATGATTCTTTGCTATTTTCTCAGGAGGCTTTAACAATTTTTGTATACCAAAACCATATTCAGAATAAAAATATTTATATCATACATATAATTTTTGCAATACTAATTTTCATTTTTTTAACATTAGGAAGAAAACAGGTTTTTTCTGTCACTGTACAGTTGCTAGTCTTCTAACTATAAATATTTAATCCCAGGGAATTCATTTAAATATTGGGATAAATTCTACCAGCAGTTGCCACATTTCCTTCAGGGCTCTGTATTTACTTATTTATCAGATTCCCCAAATTGTATGCTTGGTTTAAATAGCTTCAGGGCAAAAATACAATAAAATTGTATTAGTTAAAAATATAACTGGCATCAGCAACATGAAAACATAACAGTAAAATAGCATGCGCATATACATATAAATAGTCATCATTTTAACAATCTGTTGGAACAAGCCATATTACAAAGATAGATTGAGTGCCAAGCCCTGAAGTTTAGAAAACTGGGACTCTGGGGAACTATATAGGCTTGGAACTCAAGCTGGAATGGTCATCATAGGTTCTTCAGAGGGATGTAGCTTTCCATCCAGAGGAAAATCAACAATAGTTAACAAGTGGATTACAGATTTGGCAAGAAAGTCAAGAGATAATAAAACCTCCATGACATTTTTTCTGTTTTCTGGCAGAAGAGGACGGCATTCCTAAACATCAACACCCATCCAAACCTACAGATAGTGAGAAACGGGTTAGAGATATCTGTAATTTATAGTGAGGGAGGAGAATGAGAAGTGGGAAATAAATCTCAATCTCTCTCTCGCTCTCGCTCTGTGTGTGTGTGTTAGTCTCTGTGATTGTGGTATAAACTTTGAGTGTCCAAGCAGATAAAATAGATGCATATACATAAAACCCTTATAAATGTGAAGGTTCTCGGAGATTGTATTCTATTTATTGTTTTAAATGGTCTCAAAGGGATCTACATAAACTGCAAGTCTGATTACATCCAAATCTAGCTGTAGTTTTCTGTGGTTCCCAAAAGCCTGTAAGGTTATATCCAAGACATTCAGCACAACACACAAGATCTTTCAAGATCTAGGCCTTGTCCATCAATCTAGCTTTCTCTTTCTCCCCTCTTCTGCTCACACATTACCCAAAATTTTATTAATACTGCTGGCTTCGTGCAGAAAATCTTTTGTTACATTTAACTTTTTCCCCTGCCTGACTCTTAATTCTGACCCAGAACACTCTGATTAATTTTCTGTCATAGAAATGCCTAGTATGAAACCCCCAAGTCCAGGACAGTCTCCCCTTCTGTGTGTTCTCCTGGCATTCTCTCATACCACAGCATTTAAGACATTGCTTTGTAACTGCCTACATAGCCTACTTATTTGAATAATCACTATTCTGAAATCTTTTCAAATGTAAAAAATATGCATTCAATTTTGCATCTGGACTCCACTGAAACCCATTTATCTGGTTTTTCTCCTTCTACTCAAGTCTTGTAAAATCCGTATTTTCACACAGCAGCTCACAAAAACTTTAAGCAATGTAAATTAAATTATATCACTATCACTTCTCTGCTTCAATATCTCTAATAGATACCTATTGTGTTTATCTTATCTTAGCATGATTTTTGATAAATCTCCACAAGAATCTATCCCTACCTCTCAGGTCTCCTTTCACTTACTCACTACCATTATATATATTTTTCTTTTTCTGTAAAAATTAAACTCTTTCCTGCTTTGAGGTCTTTGCAATTGCTATTCCCTCTGTGTGTTCTTTTGTCCTAACATCTTCATGGCTAGTTCTTTCCCATCATTTTGGTCTCACTCAAGTGTCACCTTCTGTTATCACCCTTTTTAATATTTTTCCTATAATCAAGTCATTCCTGATGGCAGTCATCAATGGCATTGAGAATGTATTTCTATTTATTCTCTTTTCTGGGCCTATGGTAAGGTTGTACTTCCTGGGACCTTTGTGGTTGACTGGGACCAATAAGATGAGGCCCCACGCTATGTGACTAGGTTTGGTCAATGAATTGCGATCAGAAATGACGTATCTTCCTTTTGCATTGGATATGAGACCATCCAGAACCCTCATTTCCCTCTCACCTGCCAACTGCAAACATTCAAGTTGGTCTCTTATTCATCAGCTTGGGTCTTTGAATGACCACCACAGGGATAGCCCACCCACTGATCCACAGTAGATATGTAAAATGAGCCATAATTAAGTTGTATATATTTGTAAGATGCAGCGATTTTGTATTGACCTGTTATCACAGCATAACCAGTCTATTATTCTCTGTTATACTATCTATAATATTACTCTCATCCATTTTCTTCACAGCACTTATGACTTTCTTAAGTAATTTAGTTGATTTCTTGTATAATTATTTATTAAAAGCCTATATGCTCCCTTCTTTGCTCATGTTCAAGTTTTATGAGAATAAGTCTGAACTGATGGTTTCATGGTGTGGTGGTGAGCACTCTGGACTCTGAGAATAAGTCTCTGTCTTATTCTTTGCCCTATCCCAGTGCCTAAAAACTGCCTACCAGTCAGGCACAATGACTCATGCCTGTAATCCCATCACTTTGAGAGGCCAAGGTGGGTGAATCAGCTGAGGTCAGGGTTCGAGACCAGCCTGGCCAACATGATGAAATCTCGCCTCTACAAAAAAAAAAAAAATTAGCCAGGCATGATGGCGGGTGCATTTAGTCCCAGCTTCTAGGGAGACTGAGATGGGAGAATCGCTTGAACCCAGGAGGCAGAGGTTGCGGTGAGCCAAGATTGCACCATTGCACTCCAACCTGGGCAACAGAGCGAGACTCCATCTCAAAAAAACAAACAAAAGAAAAATGCCTGCCATGTTGTAATACTAATCTGCCTCACACAACAGGTAATGTATTGAACTTTTTGTAAAAGAACAAATTTTATCATGATCTTACAATAGCGTAAAATAAATGTTAAATTTTATTAGAAAATAAACAGGCTGGACAGCAATGATTTAAATATGAAAATTAAAGAGTTTATAAATGCTTTTTGATTATATGAATGCATTCTATTTTTGGTCTTGAGTTTTTATATGAGAAAAACCATACAAGAAGTTAAAAATGGTACAATCATAAATCTGAGCAGACTCTAAATTTATGTGGGTTTGAATCTCATCTCTGCTACTTATGTGCATAACTACAGGAAAATTAATCATTTCTGTAATATGGGATGCTTTCAATAGGCAATTCCATTTATTTATTTGAGACAGAGTCTCCCTCTGTCCCCCAGGCTGGAGTGCAGTAGCACGATCTTGGCTGATTGCAATCTCTCCCTCCTGGGTTCAAGTGATTCTCATGCCTCAGCCTCCCAAGTAACGGGGATCGCCGGCATGAGCCACCACACCTAACTAATTTTTGTATCTTTAGTAGAGACAGGGCTTCACCATGTTGGACAGGATGGTCTCGAACTCTGACCTCAGGTGATCCATGTGCCTTGGCTTCCCAAATTGCTGGGAGTACAGGTGTGAGTCACTGTGCCTGACCTATCTATTCAATTTTAGTCAAAAGGAGCTGATGATTGGTCCTTTTTCCACTGGGTTCAATCTAATGTAATTAATGTAAAGCATAAGCAAAATGGAATGCCATCTAGGCTGCCGTATCCATGCAAGGTACACCGAATGGGAGATAAACACTCAGAGAAATGTGAGGTCTTGGCATTGCTCTTGAAGACCTCCTTGAGAGTCAAAAGCTCTAACTTTCTGACACAGGAAAAAAAAAATGCATATCAATAAAAAGCATCATGTATTATTTCTGAGCTTTTGTAAATCCTCTAAAATCTACTCATGAAGTCTCTGAATCTACAGACCCAATCCTAGGTATTTTTTTTTAAAGGCAAATGAGTCCTAAAAATCACATTCATTAGCTGGGATTCCATGCCTGGAATCCCAGCACTTTGGGAGGCTGAGGCGGGAGAATTGCTTGAGACCAGGAGTTCAAGACCAGTCTAGGGAACAAAGTGAGACCCCATCTGTACAGTTTTGTTGTTGTTGTTGTTGTTTTTGTTTATTAGCTGGGTGTGGTGGAACACACCTGTGGTCCCAGCTACTTGAGAGGCTGGGGTGGCAGAACTGTATGAGCCCAGCAGGTTGAGGCTGCAGTGAGCCATGATCATACCACTGTACTACAGCCTGGGTGACAGAGCAAGACCCTGTCTCAAAAACAATGACAGTAAGAACAACAGCAAAAATTACTGACATTAATGGGTGACGTTCTGAAGACAGGAAGGCAATCCAGGCTGGGGAGAATAATACAACCAAGACAAGGAGCTACACGTTAGTGATGTGTATGTGCTTTATTAGAAAATTGTTATCCTCTTTAGGTTTGAAAGTTCACAATATTAAATTGTATTTTCTTCTTCGGACTATACCCTTGTTTTATGTTATTATAATGCAGTCGTTTGTGGTGACCCTTAATAGATGTTATGCCAGCATACAGAGGTTTAGACATGGGTAGCTTAAGAAGAAAAAAAGAAAGAAAATCTCCAGGTAAATACAACATTTGTATTTAAATTTATAAGGTAAATATTTATTTAGAATAAGAAAACGAATGAGTGGATTAACTTATGAAGCACAAATAAATCAAACAATAGCAAGCAAAGCAAATGGAAAAAACCTTACACAATAACAGCATACTCTCTCTGCTCAAAGATTCTGCTTTGATCTTCATAAAAGGAAGGTGCTAATGTAACTGAGTTTGGCCACATATAATGCAGGTACAGTTGTTAACTTTGCAAGGATGCCATCCCAAGACTCTCCCTAATTTTCAAGGTACTGGAGAGTCTAGGTTTTTACTGAAAATTCTCAGATTTTTAAAAGACCAATAGTGTGTTTGTCAAATTGAACATACTGAGGAACAGTTTCAATATATGAGCTGCCAGTCTTTAATTCTTATTTTGGAGAATGTAGAAAAATCAATAGATTACATCTTCCATTCTTTATTAAACATTTGGAATCTCTGACAATTACCTGAAATACAATTTTTAAATGTTATTGGTTGAGCTCATGCTACAGGCTATAAAAGTCAGATGAGCCAAGGCATATTTTGTTTTGTTTTTGAGGAAAGTTAAGTAGAAGGAAAAAAGAACAAAAAGCCCTTTCATTGCTGCATGGAAGCTGGCCTCTTCACATAAAATGATGCACAGAGCTGAATGGGCCTTGGAGGTCTATCTGAGTTGTCTCTTTTCTTCTTCCTGAATATTGAGCTAATATAGAATTTTCAAGTTATAGCCTAGGCTTAAAGACTTCACAATATCTTGTTTATGAAACCAGTCCCCAAATAATTCTTTACAACTATAGTAGCTATGTCATACAGTCATCCCTCCACATCCACTGGGGATTGGTTTCAGGACCCCGAAGATATTGAAATTCAAGAATGCTCAAGTTTCTTATATGAAATGATGTAGTACTTGCATGTAACCTATGCACATCCTCCCATAATATACTTTAAATCACCTCTGTGTTACATATAATACCTAATACGATGTAAATATGATAAAAATAGTTACTATACTATATCGTTTATTGATTTTTCTTTTTTATTGTTGCATTGTTATTTCTTATTTTCTTCTTCCAGATATTTTCTAAATACATTTGTTTGAATCAATGAATATATTTCTATATAGGGAACTCTGCAGATGCTAAATAAATATGGTGGGAAATTACTATATCACATTGTATATATATCTTGCCCTTGTGCACAGACTTTACCATTTTATTGATTGTGTGTGATTGATTGTGTGTGTGCAAACCAAGAATTTTGTCTAACCATAGAAGATGGTATGTCCAAAGTGAGAATGAATTAGATAGCTAGAATACTAGAAAAATAAAGTTTTTGTTTTGGGAAGGGGATTTAAAGCCAGATAAAACTCAATGCTTTACTAATTGTATGTGTTCTTAGCGGTGATCACTTTTGAAAATTAGTCCTAATGGTTTTCTATAAATTACAATTCATGTTTTTGACCAACAGAACTTCTTTTTTTTTTTTTTTTTTTTTGAGACAAAATCTTCCCCTTCACCCAGGCTGGAGTGCAGTGGCCGGATCTCGGCTCACTGAAAGCCCTGCCTCCCAGGTTTACACCATTCTTCTGCCTCAGCCTCCCGAGTAACTGGGACTACAGGCGCCCGCCACCTCGCCCGGCTACTTTTTTTGTATTTTTTAGTAGAGACGGGGTTTCACCGTGTTAGCCAGGATGGTCTCAATCTCCTGACCTCGTAATCTGCCCGCCTGGGCCTCCCAAAGTGCTGGGATTACAGGCTTGAGCCACTGCGCCCAGCCAACCAACAGAACTTCTTTACCCTTGCTTACACAGAGTTGTTTCTCTTTGGTTATTTATCAGTTCAGCATTACTGCACTAGCAATATTTAGGATGTATGGTCAAGTCCATCTTGCACATCTTTATAGTATTGTATCACCTGACAGATTATAGTTGCTGAAAGTCTTTAAATAAAGAAAAATACAGAACTAAACCACTTATATTATAGAAAATAACAGCAACAAAACTTTGTAATTGAATTAATGCTTTATAGATATCTAATTTAATTCTCACGTCAACCCTTGGTGCATTCGCACTGAACAAATAGAAGTCTCAAAAGAGTAAGTGACTGCTTTGGTGATATCAGTGTTATTATTAGCTTTGACATTAGATTAACCTTAATTTATAACCATAGATATCTACCAAACCAGTGCAATAAATAATGAGAAATTCACTTGAACCTGCTTCAAATTTATCATAATTATAAAGATCAATTGCTGCTATAGGTAGCTTATACATTAATTGCTGGATAGAGCTATACAAGGTACACAATAAATTTGTTACATTAAAACTTTGGTCTAAAAATATCTGCTAAAATATTTATTTACCATACTATTTGGAAATACAGATTAATATGTCATTAGACGTTAACACAAGTTTTAATAAGCTGCAGTTCAGTCATGTTATTCAGTTGTTAAACTGCCAAACATCTGTATCCCAACATTTATATTTTCTTACTTATATTTATGTTTACCTACAGAAGTTATCCTATATTTTTAATCAGCAGATTTGGGGCAATAACGTTACCTGGTCATTGTTATGAATTATTAATTGATACATTTGAATATATAGTATTTCATTAAATTAAATTCTTAACATTTAAGTGTCTATTCTGATTCTAGAATTGAAGTCCTATGTCCAGAAGTTACATTTATTACCTGATTTTTTATATCTATTTCTCAGAATTTTGGATGCTATTCTTCAAAGATTTTGTTAGTCAGAAAGTACTTATTAGTTTTTGGTTATTTACTTCTTAATAATTTGAAAGAAATTACCTAGAGAAAGATAAGAAAATCAGCCAAGGTCTTATCATTAAGATTAGAATGTATAACCTAATTTATGTGTCTTAGAGAAAAGCCCTTGAGAGATCTCATCCTTTAGACATGAGTAAAAACCACAACAGAATATCCACAAATTATCTTACTTTTTCTTTTCTAATGTACATAGTACTTTCAGAAATTTTAGGGGAGGCAAGAAACATCATTTTCTCTGACTATTAATGTTATTTAAATGAATTAGAAAATACTAGAGAGATTTATACCTATCAACCATCTAAAGTAAAAATGTATTCTCTCTAGCACTGTAATAATGTCTGAAGAAAGAAAAAAATGTGAAATAAAAACAACCAACAAGTAAAATCATAATTTCTCTCCTATCTTGCCCCCCTCTGCTTCTCTCTTCCTCATTTCAAATTAAGAGATTCATTCTCCTGCTGGTTGTAATGGAAATGAATTTCAGTGCCACCCTGATGGTAACTGCATTCCTGATCTGTGGCGCTGTGATGGAGAAAAAGATTGTGAAGATGGTAGTGATGAAAAAGGCTGCAATGGTACCATACGATTGTGTGACCACAAAACCAAGTTTTCCTGTTGGAGTACAGGTAAGTGAACATTGCTTTTGGCTTCTATTGGGGCTCCCTGAGTGTGGAATCCTTTTGGCCCATCCTGACTCTGTATCTCACCTTTGTAAAAAGTAGTCTTATATTTCTGATAGATGTGCTCATGTATAATAATAGTAGTTAACACTTAGGGAGAACTATCAATGGGGCCAGAATAATTCTATGAATGTTCTCTGCATGAATTCATGAGGCAAGGAGAAGTTTTTAACTGGCTCACGCTCACAGAGCCAACATGTCAGATTTAGGATTTTATTTGAATTTATTTATTTATTTATTTGAGATTTGGGATTTTAAACCAGGCAATCTGGAATACAGAATCTGGAAATTCAGAATCAAGAGAGAGATAAGTATGATAAACCAGCTGGCAGCATTTCTCTTTCTGTGGATAACGCCTCAGCCTAAAATTTAAATGAAGATTACTTAGAAAAGAAAGACAGAATTATGTGTATTTATTTTCAACTAATTTCCTAAATATTACTGTACTATTGCTTAATTCTGTTATGACAAAGATATTGGCTGCCATTTAAAGCTTTGATCCAAGAGTCACTGAGGCTATTACTGTGTTTTATAAAGATACCCTATTACTATGACTGTTCCATTTTGGTTTCATATGTGTGTGTGTGTGTGTGTGTGTGTGTGTGTGTGTGTGTGTACAAATAGGAAACCAAAATGGAGAAGTCATAGTAATAGAATATCTTATATTCTACTATGTTTTACTGTATATACTGGGTTCCAGTTGAAATTATAAACTTATTTTCTTCCCTCTTTATGCCAGATGATGTGTTGAAGTTTAGAGAAAAGTAGATTACAATGAGCTATTGTGGTGTAATTTGTGAAATGGTTGGTATCATCCTCCAAATAATCCATGGAAATAATTTTCTGTAGATTTCAGGATATCATCTCTGGAATCTCTCTTTGATGTGAAATTGTTTTTCAGTTGCCTAATCATGAGCTCTTAGTGATTTCTTTTGCTCCCTATTTTTACATATTCTAACAAAAAGTACAAATGAGAACTAAAGGGTATAAGAAAACACTGTGAAAACCACATGGCCGATGTGCATTTAAAGGTATAGAAAGGCACTGTCTTTCTTTTCTTAAACATGCCTCTTGGTTACAATTACGGATTCCAATAAGAAATAAGAAAAATAAATGCAAGCTAACATAGGTATAGATAAATACATACTCCTGAAGCCTGTTCCTAGCCAGGAAATTGTGTTTCCAAAATGTTTTTTTCAACAATGTTTTTCACAATTATGTGACTCTCTTCAATTGTTACATAAAGACTCATAATTTTAGGGTAATTTGTTAGAAAAAATGTGATTTTAAGTTTAGAAATGGTCTTTTTGGAACATGCATTAATTGAAAATTAATAGATGAATTATTGTCAAATGAATGAATTATTGATGGCATAAATAAGTTGTATTTAATAGGACAATTCTAATGCCAAAGAGCCAATTATTTGACTCGAGCTAATATACTTCAAAGCATAGGTTGTATATATTTTCCCCATATAACTTCTGGCATTTTCTTGATTGTATTAATCTTAAAATGTAGCAGCTAACAGTTTTTAAAACATATATGAAAAAGAAACTGGCAAAGCTTTGTTAAAACAAAATGTAAACCAATATGGAAAATCCTGAGTTTCAACTACTTGGATATGCTATTAAAGCAAATTTAGATCAAAACATAAAACCAGGCTGCAATTTCTCTATACAGAAATAAATTATAAAGAGATTCACAGTAATGTAAATTCTCAAAGCTATGTGTTAGTAAAAACTAGTTTGAACTTTCAGTTGAGAAAAAAATAATTGCAGACAAAGCATGTAAATAATAAATAGTATGATTAAGTAAATTTAAGAGAATATTCTAAGTGCTTGTGATTTATTTTAAAATGTGTATTGATATTTTGCAATTAACAATTATAAAACAACTTCCTGTGAATATGGTTCAACATAAAAATAAATATGAAGTATGATGAGGAAGGCTGGTTATCTTTAGAGAACTGAATTTTCTGAGACACTTTTATATGTGGTGACTTGAGATTTGGATTATCTGTTTAATAATGCTGTTAATTAAACATCAGATGTTTCTAACAAATAGTTTTTAGGTAAGCAAAAATTTGATGTAAAAAGAAACTGTGATAAAACATATATTTCACTTTAAAAGAAAAAAGTGAAAGGTAATAATTTATCCATCTGCTTCTCATTTGATCTGTGTTTTGGATATAGTAAACCACAATTTATCCAACTTCGGAAGAGTTGCACAATTACAAAGTCACATTTATGATAGACTTCTGTGAACATTGCAGTCATTAAAATGAACCACAAATATAAGCAATGGTTTAAAATATGTATTCATCTACAAACCTTTTGATATTTTTTCATTTATTTTAAATTCTCAGTTTTACAAGCTGCAGGACCTTTACCCACAATGTTCAATCCAGAGTTCATGATTATTTTCAAAGATTTTTAAAATGTTAGCTTGAACATTCAAAAGTTTTCAGGCTAATTAATTTATATATGGTAGTTAGAATAGCTTTTTAATACATAAATTGTCATCTATTGGTGTTCAAAACATAGGCACATTCGGTTTTTATATTCCTATAAAGATGAGAATGAGAGCTAACTTCAAGTACAATACAACAGTCATCATTTAAGAACTTCTAATCTCAAAGGACCTATTTTTGACCAAGAAGTGCATTGTGTCACATCTGTTCTCTTACACTCTAGACTAACAAATAGCAGTTGTATTGTAACTGGGGAAAAGGGAATTATATTTTCAGTCACTCTGTCATGGAAAAGAAACTCAAAAATGTCATTCTTCAGATTAGAAAAATTAAAGATAAGTTTGATATTACATAGTGATGGCAAAGTACCGGGAAAATAGGCCCTGCAGCTCTTTGTAGGAATGTAACTTTAATCCTTCTGTCCTACTTCTAGAAATTCATGTAAAGAAGAGTAGGATTGTATAAGGTTATATATGAACAAAGATATTCAATAAGCCATTTTATTTTTAATAGTAAAAAGTTAGAAATAATATATTGCTTATCAGTAGGGATAGTAATAAATAGTTGTGTATTCACACAAGTAATCTAATGTCATTAAGACAATAAAAAGGGAATTCATGTGAAGGTGAGACTTCAAGTTTACACTCTGAACTTTCTGCTTCCCTGTTTTCACTTCTCAACACACGGAAGTGATGATAAAATATAACAGGATAAAATAAAGGAGATACTGCCTTATGAACAAAAAATATGTATCTGTAAGTAACAGGAGTGTAGCACAGTGTCAAGTGGTAAGCTAAAGCTGAGTACCTTATTGGGTTGGGTAGTAGGCTAGCAGAAATGAACAGGTACTCAAATCTTAGGGTCAATAGAAATAAAGCTGTCCCACATGAAGCTGGTATCTGGAGGCAGGCAGTACTGGAAATCAGAACCTGGAAAGAAACTCCATTTGCTTTTGAAAGGAGAATTGAAAAGATATATGTATCACTGCTAGTTGCCGCCAGTGGTGGTTACTTAAATGAAGTCCTGTGCCTAAAGAGATTGGAGATCACAGGCATGGCAATTAAGCTGAACTTCTGTCTGGCTTGGAGATTGAATCTGATAAAAGTCCAATATTGTTTTAGTATAGAATCTCACACACACAAAAAATATATAAATTGTACTTCTGAACCAAGAGTGCTGGAAATAATGGGGTGGGCCAGAGTCGAGCAGCAATGCTTGTAGATAGGCACAAGTAAACTCATAAAGTCAGAGAGAAAAAAATGAAAGTTCTGATCCAAGATGAGATTACAAACCAGAATTTTAACATACATGAAGAAAACTATCTCATCAAAATCAGTCATTACAAAATAAATTATTCATGATTAAATGACAATAAGCTATATGTCTGAAAAATAAGTTTAAGTACGTTGAGACCTCCAAAAAGAAAAAGAGAAAAGTTTTACTCTTAAAATGACTAAGAATTCAGCACAAATATGACAAGCAGAATAACTGCAACAGAAAAGGTGGAGAATGAGACTATCTTAGTTCAGGCTGCTGTAACAAATTATCATAAACTGAGTTGTTTAAACAACAGACATTTATTGCTCACAGTTCTAGAGACTGAGAAGTCCAAGATCAAGAACTGGGAAACCTGGTGTCTGTCTAAGGCACACTTCCTGGTTTGCAGATGGCAATCTTCTTATGATATGCGGGTTCTACGCTCATAACTGATTACCTCCCAGTCCTCCCAATACCATCACATTGGGGATTAGGATTTCAACAAGAATTTGGTCTGGACACAAACATTCCATTCATAACACCTATAAGAAAAATGTGGTTCAAAACCACAGTGGGATTGCATTCTTTCAACATCAGTTGATTGATAACAAATAAGCCCAGTAATACCCATGTTGGTGAGAGTAGAGAAAGCAGACACTTTGCTTTCAGTGGAGACTGGTGAACCTCTGTGGAAAGCAATATATTTCAGTGTTTACAATTTGTCTCCAATTTTACCCACAATTCCACCTCTAGGAATTTATCACATAGATATATTCATGCATTTGAGGAGTGAGATGTACAAAGATATTTATTTAAAGCTTTATTAAATGTGTTTAATAAACTTAAACCAATACATATATACTCTTCCATATACATCAAAGTTATAGAAAACTATTTCAAATTTGACCATATGTTAGGTTCCAAAGAAGTCTTAAAAGTATTTCAAATAATTGGCAATTCACAAAAAGCATTCTCTATACACACAAAATATTAGAAATCTACAGTGGAATGATTTTTAAAAA
>NW_012105797.1:2021156-2031060 GCF_000951045.1 Mandrillus leucophaeus
TGAGCCACCGCGCCCGGCCGACTTTTTTAAAAATAGACTTTTTTAGACCAATTTTAGGTTCACAGCAAAATTGAGCAGAAAGTACCAAGACTTCCTATATACTCCCACCACCTTCACACGCACAGCTCTCTTTACTGTCAGTATACTGCACCAGAATGGTACATTTGTTATAATAAATGAACCTACAGTGACACATCTTTCTCATCCAAAGTCTATGGTTTACATGAGGGTTTGTTTACTTTAGATGTTGAATATTCTATGGATCTTGACAAATGTATGATGACTATCCATCATTATAGTATCAAACAGAATAATTTCACTGCTCTAAAAACCTTTTGTACCCTGTTTATTCTTCCCTCCCCCTTACCTTCTGGAAGCTGCTTATCTTTTTACTGTCTCCATGGTTTTGCCTTTTCTAGAGTGTCATGTCATTGAAATCACATAGTATGTAGACTTCCTATATTGACTTCTTTCACCTTGTAATATGCATTTGAGTTTCCTCCATGTCTTTTCATGGCTTGGTAGATTTATTTAAGCTTAGAATAATATTTCATTGTACCATAATTTTTTAATCTGTTCACCCAGTGAAGGACATCTTTGTTTCCAAATTCTGGCAATTATGAATAAAACAGTTATAAATATGTACATGCAGGTTTTTGAGTGGACATAAATTGTTAATTCATTTGGGTAAAGACCAAGGAGTCCATTTGCAGGATAGTAGGGTCAGAGTATGTTCAGCATTTGTAAGCAATGGCTTCATTGTCTTTCAAAGTGGCTGTACCATTTTGCCTTCATTCACTTGTGATGAATGAAAGTTTCTGTTGCTCTATATCCTTGTACACCTTTAGTGTTGTCACTGTTCCAGATTTTCATCACTCTGATAGGTGTACAGTTGTATCTCATTATTGTTTTAATTTGCATTTTCCTAATGATATATTATTTTGAGTATCTTTTCAAATGCTCATTTGCCATGAAATTGCTTTTAATAGATGAATGTTGCAAATAACCTAAATAGGACAAAATAGGGCACTAGGTGCTAATATGACATTTCTGTATAGTAGAATGCCTTACAGATTTGGAAGTCATTATAATGCACTGACATGAACACTTCTCTGTGATTACATGTTGAGTGAAAGTGAAGGAGTGCAAGAGTGGGCATAGCATGTAATATTGTTTAAGTGAAAAGAAAGTAAAAGTGTATTCTCTGTATAACAAAAACATTTCAGGAAGAATTCACAAGAAAAGTATTGCCATTGTTTGTCTCTAAGTATGGGGGAAAAGTGGCTAGGAAGAATGACTGAGAAGATATCATAACTTTTAGTGTGTCTTTTTTTGATTGACTACCTTTTCAAAAGTTGTGATAGTTTGGTAGTGACTCATCTACCTTCCACTCTAGATTCCATTGGAATAAGCAACATACATTTTGAAATCAAGTTCCAGAGTAGTGTTATTAGTTAAGGACAAGTGATCTTTAGCAGAAGAATGTAACAGAACTGACTGGCACACATGTGGATTTAACTTTGACAGTAGCATCATACTCTGTTCTGATCTGCTGTGTAATGAAAATTCTCTGTGGGCTTCTATGAATGGCAAAACATTATTCTTGTCTATTTTTGGATTGTTTTGTTTTCTTTCCCCTATTGTTGTATCAGTGAATACAGAATAAAATGATGAATTTAATCATTGTGGAAAACCAATCTGGATTATTAGAACCGAAAATATCCCATAATGGTATAGTGATTTCGTTAGAATTATACGATGGGTTCTATATGAAACATTTCTAAACACAGCCCTTTTTTTTCTTTCTGGAACCAGCCCTGTGGAATACTTTTGATTATTTCTGATGAAAATAATATGGCAAGCTGTTCGTTGTTTATGTACAGAAAACTAATAAAATATTTTGCATTTTTCTTCTTATGAGCCTCCTGTATTTTTCCTTGATTCCTCCCAGTGACAGTTTTGTTGTTGTTGTTGTTTTGTTTTTTTTGAGACAGAGTCTCACTCTGTTGCCCAGGCTGGAGTACAGTGGTGAGATCTCAGCTCACTGCAAGCTCTGCCTCCTGGGTTCATGCCACTCTCCTGCCTCACCCTCCTGAGTAGCTGGGACTACAGGCACCCACCACCTTGCCCAGCTAATTTTTTGTATTTTTGGTAGAGACTGGTTTCACCATGTTAGCCAGGATGGTCTCGATCTCCTGACCTCATGAGTTGACAGTTTTAAACCTTTTGCTGTATGCCTACTCTTCTTGTTTCCCTTCAGTCCTGTCTATAAAGAAGAATAAACAATGCTCCCTTTTGTCCAGGAGGGCTCTTCTTTAGATGTATGTATGTATGTATGTATGTATTTGTTTATTTAGAGACAGAGTCTTGCTCTGTTGCGTAGGTTGGGGTGCAGTAGCACGACCTCAGCTCACTGCAGCCTCCACCCCCCTAGGTTCAAGCAATACCTGCCTCGGCCTCCTGAGTAGCTGGGATTATAGGCATGCATCACCACACCTGACTACACTTTTTTTTTTTTCTTTTTTTTTTAAGTAGAGATGGGGTTTCACCATGTTGGCCAGGCTGGTCTCAAACTCCTTACCTCAAGTGATTCACCCACCTCGGCTTCCCAAAGTGCTGGGATTACAGGTGTGAGCCACTACCCCAGCCCCTTCTTTAGATATTGCTCCTGTGACCTCCTAATCCTTGTGGGACCTTGGTCACTTTTCTTGCTTGGTCTTCCATTTCTTTCTCCAGACTAATTTTTCTTTCTCGATGTAACTATATTTAGTCCAATAACCTGAAAAGCATTTATTTGATTTTATTACCTTTTCCCTGTCTTTCTTCTTCACTTCATTAAATCACCTGATGTAAGTACCTAGATGCCTTACGTCTCACTAATTCCTTCACCGTTTGCAATCTAACATCCAGTCGCTTCCCTTGATAGAAATGGCTGTTTTGATGGTCACCAGGAATAATTTCTCAGTTTATGCTCTTCTGTGTTTTGAGTCCTACTCTGCCATTCAGTATCTGCATGAGTGCAAATAAGTTACTAAACCTCTCTACATTACTGTTTTCTGGTCAGTAAAACAGACAAGATAATAATAACTGGTAGAATGTACAAAGAGTGTCTAGAGCACAGTACAAGCTTAATGAACGACACTGTTCACTACTACTACTGCACCTCGGCTTCTTTCTTTGCCACACTTTACCCTGCTGCATGTCCTCCCTTTTAATATTTTCTTATGAATTCTTATATTGGATTGTTATCTTTAGCCACATGACATTTAGACTCCTCTTTGCATTTCACTTTCCCTTGCCCGTTTTCTCTGCCTATCCCTTATATTTAATTTAAAAATATACTTGTTGAGCACATAATATGTGTCCAGCATTGCAGATATTTTTCTCTTAATTAATTTGTTTTGCTTCTTCTCATCTTTCTGCAAGATCTTCATAGCAATCTCTTCTGTCCCCAGTTTTAACTGTCACCTCTAGGACTCCAAAATTTCTGCCACTGACATTTACTCCCTACTTCTAATCCATTTTTTTTCCCAATGCAATGCTGAACATTCTACTTTCTCTTCAAAGTCAGAGATGAGTAAGAATTTCTCATTTCCGTTAGAATATTTAATCCCCTGTACACTCAGATTTAAAGCAGAAAGAACCCTTTGACACTTTGACACTTCTAACTTGAAATCATTTTCCAAGTCCTACTCCTACTGAGGTTACTTCTGCAGTATCTCCAACATCACCCGTTCCATTCTCTACTCACATCGCATAATCTAAGGTTAAGCTTTCATTATCTCTCTCTCAGATCTTTGTGTGGCTGACTGTGTTTTTCCCTGATGTCATTAGCTTCAATCCACACTACTCGCAGTTTTGGCTTTCTCTTACCTCTCAATATGTGACCTAAGCACACACTTTAAAAAAATCTTTCAATCATTCAAGTTTGCTGAATCTTATAGACAGTCTCCATTGCTAATTCAAAAAGTGTCTCAATTTTCTTAACCATAATCAGATTAAGAAACACTTCTTGAATTAGGGGCCCCAAACTGCTTCATTATTGCTTTTTGAACAGGTCCCACTCTTTCCTGCTTTTATACCTTTAGATAAGACTTTCATCTTTTGTGTGAATTCGATTAAACAAATAAGGTTGAATATTCAGCATATAAAACTGCATATGTTCAAAATTACCCCCTGAAAATCACCCATTAAACTTATTATACATGGTTTTGTGTATATAGCTCTGAGGATAATTTGTACCTATAACTATATTATAAACAAGGTAATGTTTAGCATAAAATAAAAAGCAAATGTAAAAACTAGAATTTTACAATGAATTCACTTAGAGGTGGAACAAAGATCAGCATAAGAAAGAACTGATTCTTTTCTAATATCTATGCCCTAACACATTCCTATTGAATAGCAGGAATAATCACTATGCTATTACATTTTTATTTCTTTCACCTGTTCTGTTTACTTGCTTTTGATTTTGCGTGGGGTATATGTTCGAATGCTAAGACTGTACGCATTAGGCAGCTGTCTATATTAAATGCTTTTTTCTTTATATAAAATTTTCTACCATCCTTCCAAACATTGTTCAGAAGAATAGCTTGGTAAAACCTGTTTCTCATCCTTCCAATCATACATATGTTCCACCTCCTTGAAAATCCATAGCATTCTCTGATGGTTATATGACTTTCATCTCATCCTGTTTTATATGTTCAATATTAGAACATTTGTCACTACTAGAATTATTGCTCCACAAGATCAGGAATTTGTCTTCCCCATCTTTCTACACTCTTCAGTAGCAAATCAAGCATATAATACTCAAAAAGTATTTGCCAAATTGAATTGAAACCAAACACTGTTAGAGAAATAAATATGTAGGTAACACTAAAAGTTAGTAGTATAAACATTTTTTAAAAGATTAGCTTATAGACCAGTGTTCAATGAGGCATTATAATAATATAATTTCAAGTAAATCCATTTAGACTTTCTCAAAGATTCACTTCATGTTAATATTAGTATCTTAATATAAACTGCCAGTCATATCCCAGAACAGAAATTATCCTATTGTAGCATGTGCTGTCTTTTTATTAAACTAAAAACAAGTTAGTTTACAAAAAGATAGATCTATTTCAGAACATGGTCAAGAGTTTAACACAAAAAAGAGAAACTCTAGAAGAGATTGTATCAATTTATTTTGGAAAACCAGCTTGTTTTCTACAGTCATAAAAACTTAAGTTTTTCTATACCTGTTGACTTTGTAGTTATGTTTAACCAAATTTCTGGGTTTGGGGGATTATTCTTTTAAAAAAATCGTTGTTGTTGTTACTTATCCGTACTTATTTTCTTTTCTCAAAGGACAAAACCACAGTTACCAAAATAGAGTCTTTGACATGTAGTTATCAAGTTGAAAACATCGTTATAAATAAATGAGAAAATATTTTGTAGAGCTCAACTTCATACTAATTATCTAATATAGTGTTCAGCATCTTCTAAAAATGAATTAGTAAACACAATGATTTACTTGATTACTTCGATTACTCATGCACGTTTAAAAAACTTTAAAGGTTCTTGGATATTCTATCTATTGGATACGTATTTCTATAATATGTTTTACTATTAATAACTAGTTATTTCTTATATATAAGGAAGGGAGCTTAAGCAAAGAAATCTGTGATCTTTGGTCATTCAAGATTTTGTTTCCAACGACTTGATTAGGTACTTGATTAGGTAAGGATTTATCTTGATACGAATCAGGTAAAAATCAATATGTTTAAAGTATTTTCACTGAGGCCATTGGCTTTTGAGTTTTACCTAATTCATGTTCATGAGTTAGAAATTCATTAAACTTATCATACCTGGTTCTCCTTCTTGTCTACTTTTTGGTAAGAACTAAAACCAAACATAAACAGGGAGAAGCAATTAAGCTTCAAACAGCCCCTGAAAAATCAATAGGAAGAGGGGGGCTGTTTAAGCTTGTACAATTCATTTAAACTATGTATTCATATTTATTCATATCTCTGGTGACATTATTTCTTTTAAAGTTTTACAGTCATCTGAATTTTATTTTTGTTTACCTTTTCCAAGCAGTATTTATATCAGGGATGGCAAATAGCTTTACTGCTATTCTTACTCTAAAAGATTGAAGACTGTACGCATTAGGCAGCTGTCTATATTAAATGCTTTTTTCTTTATATAAAATTTTCTACCATCCTTCCAAACATTGTTCAGAAGAATAGCTTGGTAAAACTTGTTTCTCATCCTTCCAATCATACATATGTTCCACCTCCTTGAAAATCCATAGCATTCTCTGATGGTTATATGGCTTTCATCTCATCCTGTTTTATATGTTCAATATTAGAACATTTGTCACTGCTAGAGTTATTGCTCCACAAGATCAGGAATTTGTCTTCCCCATCTTTCTACACTCTTCAGTAGCAAATCAAGCATATAATACTCAAAAAGTATTTGCCAAATTGAATTGAAACCAAACACTGTTAGAGAAATAAATATGTAGGTAACACTAAAAGTTAGTAGTATAAACATTTTTTAAAAGATTAGTTTATAGACCAGTGTTCAATGAGGCATTATAGTAATATAATTTCAAGTAAATCCATTTAGACTTTCTCAAAGATTCACTTCATGTTAATATTAGTATCTTAATATAAACTGCCAGTCATATCCCAGAACAGAAATTATCCTATTGTAGCATGTGCTGTCTTTTTATTAAACTAAAAACAAGTTAGTTTACAAAAAGATATATCTATTTCAGAACATGGTCAAGGGTTTAACACAAAAAAGAGGAACTCTAGAAGAGATTGTATCAATTTATTTTGGAAAACCAGCTTGTTTTCTACAGTCATAAAAACTTAAGTTTTTCTATACCTGTTGACTTTGTAGTTATGTTTAACCAAATTTCTGGGTTTGGGGGATTATTCTTTTAAAAAAATCGTTGTTGTTGTTACTTATCCGTACTTATTTTCTTTTCTCAAAGGACAAAACCACAGTTACCAAAATAGAGTCTTTGACATGTAGTTATCAAGTTGAAAACATCGTTATAAATAAATGAGAAAATATTTTGTAGAGCTCAACTTCATACTAATTATCTAATATAGTGTTCAGCATCTTCTAAAAATGAATTAGTAAACACAATGATTTACTTGATTACTTCGATTACTCATGCACGTTTAAAAAACTTTAAAGGTTCTTGGATATTCTATCTATTGGATACGTATTTCTATAATATGTTTTACTATTAATAACTAGTTATTTCTTATATATAAGGAAGGGAGCTTAAGCAAAGAAATCTGTGATCTTTGGTCATTCAAGATTTTGTTTCCAACGACTTGATTAGGTACTTGATTAGGTAAGGATTTATCTTGATACGAATCAGGTAAAAATCAATATGTTTAAAGTATTTTCACTGAGGCCATTGGCTTTTGGGTTTTACCTAATTCATGTTCATGAGTTAGAAATTCATTAAACTTATCATACCTGGTTCGCCTTCTTGTCTACTTTTTGGTAAGAACTAAAACCAAACATAAACAGGGAGAAGCAATTAAGCTTCAAACAGCCCCTGAAAAATCAATAGGAAGAGGGGGGCTGTTTAAGCTTGTACAATTCATTTAAACTATGTATTCATATTTATTCATATCTCTGGTGACATTATTTCTTTTAAAGTTTTACAGTCATCTGAATATCATTTTTGTTTACCTTTTCCAAGCAGTATTTATATCAGGGATCGCAAATAGCTTTACTGCTATTCTTACTCTAAAAGATTGATAGTGATTTATAGATGTATCTGTTGAAACAATTCTAAGGTCATTTTGGAGTCAGTGGTTGGGAATGCCACCATGGATTGGTGATGTGTCGGGGGGAAAAACAACAACAACAAAAAAAAAAAAAACAAAGGAAGTTGCATTTTGATAAACGAAACTAAAAATAGGAATTTGTATATTCTTGAACTCGAACTCTTGCAAATGACTTCATACAATTTAATGCTTAAGTATATAGAATGTCATATTTTCGACTGATATATTATGCATTGATCTTTTCTTTCTAACTAGGTTATAAGCCCCTTGGTTACAGGGATCAGGCTTTATGCTTTCTTATATTTCTGAAAGCCCTTAGGAAAGGGTAAGGCACAGAGTAACTTCAACATATAATTTTTACGAGAAGGCTGTTGAATCAGGCTTAATTGCATATGTGTATACCTAATCCTTTTTTTTAAAGGAGCCAATATATTTTGGAAAAGTTACGCAAGTATATGGTATAAGAAAAATAAAGCAGCGTAAGAGTATTCCATGAAAAGTTCATCTCCCTCCTACAATGGGTTTCCAGTAACTAATTCTTTCCAGAGGCAACCGATTTAAACTATTTCTTGTGTATCTTTCCAGAAAGAATTCAAATACAAAGTCTATCCATGTACTTAAAGTGATAAATGTATGGAAATATAGTCATACATGTTGATAAATAGCTAACTCCCTTTCAACACATCAGAAAGCCTATATACACTGAGTTCTATGCCTTTAAAAATTAATTAACTTTGAAAATTAATTTTCATTCACTTATGTAGATTGACACATTCTTCTTCATTCAAGCATATACCTTTTATGTATGGATGCATTGTAATTGATGTCACCAGGCTTGCAGTAATTATTTAAATTGTTACTTTCCTTTCCATAATATATACAAAACAGCAGTAGATATCCTAGCATCTTTGTGCATTTGTGCAAATATATTTATGAAAACATTTTCTAAAATTAGAATTACTGTGGTGATGAGTTGACAGATGTTTCATTTGCCAGATTTCTTGACATTGCCCTGGAGAGAGATTATCACAATTTTCAACATTTGTGCTGCTTTTTACATCCTTGTCGATCTAGTTTTGCATTATCCAACTTTTTGATATTGATCTAATAGAGTAGGAAGGATGTCAACTGGTTATTTTAGTTTACCTTTTTTAATTGAAAGGGATATTGAATATCTTATGTTTGTGAACCGTTTCTTTATGAATCTTGCAGTTGGATTGATTGTTATCTTATTGATTTAAAAGAACCCTTGTATGTTTAAAAAATATGCTTTTTGTCATATAATGAAATATTTTTAAAAATAGGATGAAATATTTTTTCTGGCTTATTGACTGTCCACTGACTTTGTCTATCGAGTTTGTTGTTGCAATATGGAATAAAATATGTTTATAAAATTCAGCTTAACGTTTGTATTTTTATTCTTATTTTAAAATGATTACCTCTTTGATATATCTAGAATATATTATAGCATAAGAAGCCAAGTAGAGATTCAGCTTTATTGTTTATCCTCCAGATTGGCTAATGAGGTTATACTGCATCATTAATTTTGTTCTCTGCTATTTAAATTGCCAACTTTTTCATATATAAAAGCCATATGCATAGATAGACCTATTTCTAATGTCTCTGTGCTCTTTAATTATTAATATCTTTATTGATATTCATTTGCAAAATGTATTTTAACTACTATTACCTTAAACTACTTCTAAATAGTTGGAATATATAGAGTTTCTACTCATTAAGATTCCTCTTTTTTTTTTTTTTTGGGTAAGATTCTGAATGATTTTTCTAGTTTTATTTTTTAATTTAAAATAAGCTTGGAGGGTTTCATTAATATGGTTACTATTTTGAAAGGATTGTTTAAATTAAGAGAAAATTAGTATCTTTACTAATCCAAGACCAAATAATATCTTTATTCAAGCCTTTTTATCAGATTCTTTGTAGAATTTTGGATTTGTGTAAATGTTATATAGTTCTTGTGCATTTTAACTCAAAATACATTTTTATGATAAAATTTTAGTTGACCTTTTCTTCTAGTATATGCTGTCTCTATATATGAAATATATTTTTCTGTTGTTTTTGAAACTAGCTACCTATTTTTTGAATTC
>NW_012105797.1:2033265-2041801 GCF_000951045.1 Mandrillus leucophaeus
TCCTTTCATTCCCTTTAAATGTAGCTTTTAGCACTGAACCTTATCTACATTTTTCAGACACTCTAAAGCTACAGTAAAAGTCTTAAATGTGATCAGAAATTTCTGAAAATAAGACAGGAAAAGCTAGCCTATATTGAGGTCACTTAATTGAAGAGCTGTATTCATCATTTAGATCTCTGGATGGCCAATGATGTTCCCCTAGTTGAACTTATTATTTGTTAAGTGAGTCACTCAGAACAAGGAAAACTTGTTATTCCTCATCTGTGGGATAGAGCTCACCACCACCCTACATATTTTGATAAGCCTTCTAATCATTACAATAGAAACTGATTTTTAGGAAGGGGAAGAGACTGGGTAATAAAACCAATTGAATATTACCCAATTTAATATAATTTTCCTGCAAGTTTTTAGTCTTCATACAACAGCTTTCTTTAGTATGCCTTATCTAGTTAAAATGATTTCAATGAGCTTTGAAATCACGTTGACTAGCAATCTTTCTTACCAACCAGCACATACAAAAGAAAATTACATTTCCTTCTCTTTCGGGAGATCAGAGATTTAGTAAAGGGATTTTTTTTTAAAGTGTTTTCTAGATAATACTGAAGGTGACATCAATAGATAATGAAGAACAGTTTACAGAATGATAAGAACAATAATGAGATGACTTGAGGCTGTGAGGAAATGACTTTAGGAAATAATGAAGCTGACTGATTGAAAGTAGGAAAGACAACTACATTGAAGCCTAAAGTTATATTTTGACCTCAAATTAGCATTAATAGCATACTGAATGATATAAAAAAGGATGATTTTTTAACATGTGTGGGAAAATGTCTTTTTTTAAGTCATGATTTTATAAAATAACCTTGAAACAGTGAATGCAACAGTCTTCATTCGATTAGGCTAAAATTATACAAAAAAATTCAGCCAAGAAAAAAAAAAAACAAACTAAAACTAAAACTAAAATTGAGCAAAAAATTTATAAATAAAAGATGACAAACTTCATTTTTCTGTATTCATTTCTTTCTTGCCCAGCTCATTCTTTGTAGTGGTTGGTGAGAGGTTTGCTCATGAAGGTTGTAAATACAATTCTAAAAGAAATTATCAATACGCTTAAAAGAAAATATAATGTAATTATGGAAAAACTAGACTTCAACAAGCTTAAATTCTTTTCTTCAATTAAGTCATTTGAGTAGGTGACTTAATTTCTTAAAATCTTGATTTTCTTAAAATAGAGGCAATGGTTATCTATCAGGTAATCATGATAATAATGCCTGATGCCCTACAGTTATTGAAAAATATTAGTACTTTTCTACCTTTTCCCCATCCTTCAAGTTAAAGAAATAAAAGGCAAAAGACAGAAAGTACACCCATTGAGAAAAATGAAGACAATGATAAAAAAACTCAACCTTATTTTCCTATTCTTCACTTTCCAAATTAGGAAAGTAAAAGAGTAATGAGGGAATTTCCTCTTAATTCATTTCTTTGTCTACTTCAGAATTGAAAACCACTTCTTATCTAGCCATATAGTCATTACTTCAAGAGCTTTGCCCAAACATTTCAAAAGATTATAGAGACTGAAATAGATTATAAGGAGGAATCTGGTGTGGAAGTACCAGAGGAGGTAAAAAGACAATTTTATCATGATTGCAGCATTGTGTCATATTGAACTACACACCCCACTCTTTCAGAGGTGAAGTCATGAAGAGTTAGAACAATGAAAACAGAAAGCAAATACTGGCCAAAAGATTAAACTGCCTTTTCCATGGTTATATGCAATGTATATAAGGAAAAGGAGAACCCAAGAATGTAAATCTTCTAATTCTAGTGAACAGATTATTTTTTTTTTAGGGAAATTTTTAAATACTTTCAAATGAAAAAGGATTTGCACTTAAGAAACAAACGAAAATAGACTTTAATTACTCTAAAATGGAGTTATATTGATTCTTGTTATAAAAATATATCAAAGATAAAGCCAGATGCTAACTAGTAAAACAGTAAGTAAAGATTTTATTCATTAGTAACTCTTGTGATAGAGAGTCCACTGTGAACTGAGCTCAACTTCATGAAACTAAAAACTGGAAACTTTTTGAAGGTTGGGGTGTGCTAAGGAAAAGGCACTAAGGGGGTTAAGGGGGCTGCTCCACAAGATTACGCCACCTGGGTTTGATAATTAGTGCTTAACTGGAGGGGAAAACAGACTTCTCTCATCTTTGTGACAAGAGGCAGAGGCAGCAAGTGAGAGTAAGACACCCACTGGGCTGGGAGGGAGAATAAGAGTCAGAGTTACCTTCTCAGGTGTTTGCACTTCAAAAAGAAAGCTCTCAGCTCCTTAGAAGGCAGTTCTGGGTAGTAGAAGATTTACATCTCAAAAAGGCACAGAAAGGATTTATAATTGAAAGCTTTCTAAAGCAACTGCTCTAAGAGAAGGTTCAGGACATATTTGCCTATTATCATGAACTTTCTCAGGCAGGCAATTTAATGTGGGGGCTGGGGTCATTCGAGGGACATACATTTAAACTGTTGGACAATATGCTAGTGATTGTTCAAGTCTCTCAGTATGTATTTTGGCCCAGGGGCATGGGGGTGGGGGGTGCGGTGAAGGTGAGGGCAGCAGGATGAAATCGTTTGTGCTGGGAGTCTGCAGTTTTTATTGGCCAAGGCTGAGGTCTAGCCAAGAAGAGGACTTAGAGGATCCTGACTAGTGTTTGGTCAAGAAGTCTTTGTCAGGTAATAAAAAAATTTAGAAGAAGTTGCAGGATTCATGACAGGTTTAGGGCTAAGTAAGAATTAACAGGTTCTAATTATGCAAATATTGGCATTAAATTTATATATTCAATTTCAGATTTCAATGTGAATTTCATTTAACCTAAAATCTGTGACTTCATTCCACAGATAGTAATAGAAAGAGACACTTTGGTACTGAGAAAACAGTGACATTTGAAATAAGCTAAAAGCATTGTAACAATTTTTTTTTTTTTTTTTTTTTTTTAAGCCTCCTGGGCACAATGACATTTCTTTACAGTTATTTTCTGGGAAAAGAATGTCAATTGAACTGAAATGGGGCAAATACTTTGAAATGACTGCTGTTTTGAAATGCTTTTGATTATGGGTGAGAAACATATTTGGAGGAACCAAGAGCTGAACCTGTTTTTTTCTTCAAAATAATACGAAACTTGAATTGCTAGAGAAAATAGTTAATATAATCATTTTCCTTTTCTTATTACTGTAGCTTCATTGATGGTGACATTATATGAAGAAGAGTTGACTCATACAGAGCTTTTAAAATGTAGATATGTTTTTAAAAGCCTTACATTTCAGACCAATTTTTGTACTAGATACATTTTCATAGACAATCAGAAATATTTGCATTATATAAATAAATATTACTGCAATTTACCAATTATTAGACAATAGTCTTTTTAGCATATCTCAAAACATACACAATTAAATACGGTTTGAAATCCACTTGAAAATATTTTTAAAGCCAAGAAAGACAAAGCTTCTTTCAGCCTTATTACTATGTACCTAATGGTACACAGTGGTAGGTAATGGTGTGGTTTCAAAGACAGTTATCTGCCATTTTCTTCAAGGTTATAAGAGTGTCATATTGAAATTTTCTCAAATAGACAATTCTGACTAAAATGTAGGATAATGTGTGCTTTTATACAATTTTTCTACTTTAAAAAATTCATCAAATATTTTTAACTCGTTACTCAATGTTAGGTATACACTGGTAAACAGAAGAGATATTTTCTGTACCCTCATGGAGCTTACAATTTGGTGATGAAGTAGAATAATAAATAAATATATTTAAAGGACAGCTGTATATTTAAATGCTGTTTAAAAAGCTAATCTTTTTTACAAACTAATCATATTATCTATATAATCAATCATATTTTCTGTGTAATCAATACTATTGCTGATTATTTCAGCCAAAATACCAGGACAACTTTTTTTTTCTTTTTAGTGTTTTGCTTATGATGTCTCCATGGCGTCATTAAATGAATCCTACTAACCAATATATGGGGCACAATATACAATTCACATAACTTAAAAATAAATGCCCACAGCCAGTAAAGGATAAAAAGTAATCCGTTCTACATTATAACTCCAAAATAGACTGTACAAGTGTTGCAAAAGATACATAGACATTATGTATATATATTCATATATGTGTATATGGATATACTTGTTAATTTATTAACATCAAGATATGTCTAATATTCAGATCATCATGGTATATACATCTTTTTTGGAAGACCTCTACAAATGATTTTGCACAGCTGCTAAAAGGCTCAGCATAATCTTTCCAGTTGTGATAGAAACACTGAGCTCACTTTACATCCATGGGGTAAAGCAAACTATACTCCCAAGTTTTATAGAAATGAAAATCTTCCATTTACAATTTCTATCATGTAGAATTAAATTTGGCCTTTGGATGAATTCTATCATTTCTATACCAATCCCTGAAGAAAAAATAAGCCAAAGAGGTCTTTCTTATCTTCATTTGTAGGCTAATTGTAGGCTTAGAGAATTGAGTTCAATGATTAGTATTTTACTGAGGAAAGCAATTGATAAGACCTATAATCTGTCCCTCTAGATGAATGTTCGCTGAACAATGGAGGCTGTAGCAACCACTGTTCTGTTGTTCCTGGAAGAGGAATTGTCTGTTCCTGCCCTGAAGGACTTCAACTCAACAAAGACAATAAAACATGTGAAATTGTGGATTACTGTAGCAACCATCTAAAGTGCAGCCAAGTGTGTGAGCAGCACAAGCACACAGTTAAGTGCTCATGTTATGAAGGTTGGAAGCTGGATGTAGATGGTGAAAGTTGTACAAGTGTTGGTAAGTAACTATTTTGTGTGTGTTGCTATATTTAAGGATAGATCTTGAAAAAACCAAACCCCAAAACTGCTTCAGAAAATTAATAAAAGGATTCAACTCATTTTAGATAAAGCATTTAACGATTATGTATTATTTTAGACCTACTATAAAATTTCTGGAGAGATAATATAATAATCCTTACCTTTGCAATCCATTGAACTGTTACCATCAGATTATTTTTTTCCTGAAACATTGATTTTATTATCGTATCCCAGATGGGCTTGTTTTTGTATATGCAAAAGCATTTGCTTTGTTTCTCTGTGTATGCTTTTTTAGGGGGTCCTACCCCACATTCCCTGTTGTTATTTCTACTGCTCTTGAAAACAATTTCTTGCTCTGGTTGTGTTTATCTTCTAACTGCTTATTTAAAACATTCTGCGGATTCTCTAGGTAGTTTTTCACAGTGGGAAAGTCAAAGAAAGGCTAGATTAGGATATTAGGATATTCAAACTCTAATTGTATAACTTATATTCATTCTGTATGTGACCCTAGGCAGGTTACATAATACTGTTGAGCCTCAGTTTTCTCATTTTTCAAGTAACATTGCCCATTTACAACCATTTCCTGCTTCTACCATGTTGTAAGAATAGTATGAAGGACTTGTTACTGTACCACACACCCACAGGGTGTTTAAAGAAGTATCGCTTTCCATCCACTTCTCTAGATTCTTAGTCTGAGTCCACAGGAAACTTAGAAGTCCATGGATAAAATTGAAGAGATTCAGAAACTTTGTTTGGGAAAATATTATAGCATTATTTTAGCTTCTAACTGAAAGTTAGTATTTCTTTCCATTATGAATGTATGCCACAGACCACCGAAGTCATTAGCAGCAACTATGAATTTGCTGATAGAATTAATAGACATATTTATATCCCATTATAGTTGCTGCACATATCTCAAAATATCACTTACGTTCAGGCTTTGCAACCCACTACTAATTCAATACTGGGACTCCTTGGACCCACTGCTGGAACTTATTATTGAATATACTAATAAAATCCTCTCTGTGGGGAAATATCTCCTAAGCTTCTCCTGAGATAAAAAGGAATTAGAATAATAACTAAAATACTCTATCAAATGAAGTTTGAATTTCATGACATCAAAATAAATATTTAAGTAAATAAATATATTTATTATTATATTCAAACATTACTTAATTTCAATAACTGCATTTCAATGTTTTCTCATCTATACTTTTAAAAAAACTTTATTCTTACTGTTTTTGCACTTCTAAAAACTTTCTAGTATTTGCTAGCACAACAGGGTGACTATAGTAAAAAATAACTTAATTGTACATTTTAAAATAACTAAGAGTATAATTGGATTGTAACACAAGGATAAACGCTTGAGGTGATGGGTACCATATTTACCCTGTGTGATTATCATATAATGCATGCCTATATCACAATATTTCATGTAACTTGTCATAGGTAGTGCCTAACTGGGGCCATTGACACAGGGGGTAAAGGAATTTACCAAGACAGTTGTAGGTAAAGAAAGGCAGATTTATTAGAGAAAGCATGAAAATACATTGCAAGGTTGCAACAGGCAGCACAGCAGAGACAGGGCTGTCTGCAAAGAGGCAGGGACTGGAAGAACATTTTATATGGTGGTGCTGGAGGGAGCTACTTGTGGAATGAGGTCATTGTGGCCACAGGACAAGGAGGTCGTTGTTTATGATGAGATTAGCCACCTGTCCGAAAGATTGTTCATTGTTCTTCCCCACTTGGAGCCCTCCCCAACGTGAAGCCCCTTTCATATTGTTGCTTTCTTATCTATCAGGCCTCCACATAACCTAGAAATACACTACTATAACACCTACTATGTACTCACAAAAATACAAATTAAAAAAATTATTAAAAACCACAACTTTCTGCGGAGTCCACATGCTTCATCAGACTGCTAAGAACGCATACATTATGAACCTCTGTTCATTTTGTTTCTTCCACTTAGACTGTACTTTCCTCGCTTCATCTCCAGAAATCCTGGATATTCTTTGAGACATACTCACTCAAGTCATTTTTCATAAATCAAGTCTTCTTCCAGATATCCTTACTTTCCATTTATTTTTTCTTTCTATGTCTAGAATATATTGTTCTTGAATATGTCTGATCACATTTTTAATCGGCTGTTTTATATTCCTAGATATCTTCTTATTTCTTATCTTTACAATAAAATAATACAAACCTTGAGGTTAGAATTCAGGTCATAGACTTTTCTCTTGTGTTTTAAATAATATCCAGTCCACTTCTGGGAAAATAATATACAGGTAATAAATAAATATATTCTTTCAGATATTATTATATTATTTTAATCTTTTACTTTAAATTTTGTTTTGTTTTGTGATTATTTCTGTAGTAGTTTTCTTATGACCATTAAAATTTGAGTCCCACAGCATAAGTTTAGCAGATGTTTATTCTACACTTTCTTCTTCAATATTCTCACACAAAGTAATCGGCTTGAGAGGCTGAAAAGCAGCAATTTGTTGTGACGCTAATAGTCATTTCGTTCGTCTGTGTGTTTCAGATGAAAAAGCAATAGATCAAATATTGACCTCAGACACATTTGTGATCATATTTCACAGGAGAATTGGCTCCAGATGTCCAGATGTTTGTTTTGGATACAGATAACAAAATGATTGAATGTCTTAGAGTGCTTATATATCATATGAAATAAATTACAACTTACGTTTAATGTTAGAGTAATTCAACATTCAAATACAGGTGACCAGAGACAGAGATAACTCACCTAATGGAATTAACCCCTCTGCCCTCAGCTCAGAATAGAACTGCAGGGGCAGAAAGGATGTGTTTGCTTTCCTCCTCATTGTAAGGGTCGTAGATGACTCTCCTATAACAAAGACCAGTTAACAAGAGAAAATCATAGCAAATTTATTTGATCATAGTTTTTTGTTTTATTGTTTTAAAATATAGCAATTATTTATTGATAGATAATTTGATTAGTAGAGTTATAAATACAAAAAGGAGGAAAGATTACCAGAAAGAAGACATTATTTCTAACAAATCTTTAAGAAAATACTGATTATTAAAATGGCTTTTATCTTATAAGTATTGCATATACAGTTTTAGCTCCTCAGAGCCCTCTATCAATAAGTCGCATGAAATAGTAAAAAATTTGCTACTGCAGCCTTGGGGAACATTTTTTAGTGTTGTGTTGGTGCTTCTCTGACAAAGCGTGCTTTTAATCAAGACAAACAGTCCCATATTTATGTAAATCCTAAATTCCAAGTATAAGCACTGCAATTGAACTGACGGACTGGAATAAAATAATAAATCCTTAGATTAACTATACCATCTTCTCACAAATTATTTGAATTTCATAAAAATACGAAGTGTTAACATAGAAATGAAATGGCAACTGACTTTATGAAAGCTCACACATTGAAACTAAATGAAATTTCAAGCTGTGGTGTGGAGTTATTCTGTTACCAGGCAGCACTCCCTCACCATAAAAATAGCAGCTAGGTAGTGATTTCTTAATGCCAAACTAATGATGATTTTGAAGACCAACCTTGCTCACTGTCATACCCATGGCTCAAATGGAGAACTTTTCCTGCCTCCTGATTTCCTTTCTTTTAGCTTTGTTGAGAAGAGCCCTGAAAAGGAAAAAAAAAAAAAAAAAAAAAAAAGA
>NW_012105797.1:2042401-2044218 GCF_000951045.1 Mandrillus leucophaeus
TTGCTCATTAGTGTCTGCAATTCTAAGAGGAACTTGGTCAGCCCACAGTCCTTAAACTGGGAGACAGCAGTTTAGCGTGCCCATTCCACCTGAGTACCAAGGGCACCGTTTCCTATACTAGTGCTCCGGCCCACATCTCTCCTATGGCTCAACTGCCAGATGGTTCAGCAGGGGAACCCCAGGACCTACACTAACCAGGTTGAGTTCCCTGGACTTAGTCCTGGATGGGAACCTGATGATAGTTTTATGTGACATAGAAACCTTCAGAATGAAGACCCAAAGATCGAGGAAAAACTATCCATTTTTTACACTTAGGCTTAAGGAAGTATGGACAGATGTGTAGAAATATGATTGGACAAAAAGGGTGTGATCTAATGCTAATAGATGTCTGGGGGGATCCAGCACAGCCTGTCCGCTCCAATTCTTCAGAACCTGTCTGGGCAGCATTCCTTCCTCCAAGATATGGGGCAGACCACCTCTGGAATGAGCATCTTCAATTTACTTATGGCCAGCTCCTAAACAAAAAGGTTGGTGTCTTCATCAGGGTTCTCTAAAGGGACAGAACTAATAGGATAGATAAATACATGAAGGGGGGTTTATTAGGAGAATTGACTCACACAGTCATAAGGTGAAGTCCCACAAAAGGCTGCCTGCAAGCTGAGGAGCCAGGAAAACAGTCTGAGTCCCAAAACCTCAAAAGTAGGAAAGCCAATAGTACAGCCTTCAGTCTGTGGCTGAAGGCATGAGAGCCCCTGGGAAATCACTGGTGCAGGTACAAGAGTTCAAAAGCTGAAGAACTAGAAGTCTGATATTGGAGGACAAGAAGTATCCAGCATGAGAGAAAGATAGAGGTCAGAAGACTTAGCAAATCTTGTCTTTCCACACTCCTCTGCCTGCTTTTTTATCCCAGCTGTGCTGGCAACTGATTAGATGGTACCCATCCAGATTGAAGGTGGGTCTGCCTCTCCCAGTCCACTGACTCAAATGTTAATCTCCTTTGGCAGCAACCTCACAGACACACCCAGGAACAATACTTTGCATCCTTCAATCCAATTAAGTTGACCCTCAATATTAACCATCATAGTCTGGGAAGGTTAAAATAGTATTTTTAGGCTTTATGGCTGGCTTTGGGGAACGGGGCTGCTGGTTTCTATGACTCGCTCTGGGAAAGAGAGACTCTAATTACTATGGCTTGCTTGAGGAGAGAATGAAGCATGAAAAACAGGAAGGCAGGAGAGGGTCCGGGAGAGACTTTGCTTCCGAGGTAGCTTCTTAGGCCTTCACTTTGTGATGCTGTTTTCTGAGCCCCAACAAAACTCTGGCAGTACCGTATGATTTCTCACTGTTAAGATTGCTATATTTTCCATCTGATTTTGTTCATAATTTTATAGAAAAGCAAAAGTGTATTTCATCTTTTAAAGTTACAATGAAACATTTTTAAGTGGATAATTTTATCTTCTGGTAATTCATCTCTTCCTGAAATGTATAGTGCACTTTGTGCATGTAAAAAAAACAAAAAAAAAACAAAAAAAAAACTTTATTCTGTATTTTGTTCACCCCTTTTCTTTTAGAAAAGCAGCAAATTGGCCAGGTGCGGTAGCTTACGCTTATAATCCCAGCACTTTGGTAGGCTGAGGTGGGCGCATCACGAGGTTAGGAGATTGAGACCATCCTGGCTAACATGGTGAAACCCCATCTCTATAAAAATTCGAAAAAAAAAAAAAAGCCGGGCGTGGTGGTGGGTGCCTGTGGTCCCAGCTACTCAGGAGGCTGAGGCAGGAGAATGGCGTGAACCCGGGAGGCAGAGCTTGCAGTGA
>NW_012105797.1:2049188-2049890 GCF_000951045.1 Mandrillus leucophaeus
TTCTTATTGCAGATACCCCTTCACAACAACAGGAGCCTTTCAATCAGCCACACTCAAACAGGTTCCAAGTCAGTATCCTGTAAGGTTCCCATAGACCTGGAGAACTTCATGCAAACTTCTTGGTGGCCATGAACCTCTCCATGTACTTACCATAACCTTCCAGTTCTTGAAGTTTCTTTATTTCAAAAAGATCACCTTCCATAGCAAGCGGACACATATGGGAGTCACTGCAGATGCTCTGTGAAACCATGCTGAGCTCAGGACAGTTCTCTTCTAGGTAAAGAATTTTAATGCAAGGACAGCAAGATATCTTTACTGAGACCTGAGATATCTTCTTCCAGTTGAGGATGAGTCTGATGACCTGCAGCTCTCCTAATATGTCAGGTATACTTTGAATCTGGTTCCTGGAAAGGTCCACCACCTCTGGTGGCCTAGGCTACAATGTTGGGTGATAGTGCTCCCAGTTGGTTCCCAGAGAGGCTCAGGGTCTTGAGGGTAGAGAGTTGCCCAAAGGTAGATGGCAACTTTCTTGGGTGACTGCTGTTTAGGCATAGCATCTCTAGATTTGTTTAGGATTGCATAATCTCATTAGGCAGAGCAGTTTATGTTGTTCAGGGATAGGTTCTTCAGCTCAGTGAACTTCTGTGTCAGCAAAGGCAGTAGGTTCTCCATCTTACTGTTGGACAAATCGATGGTCCTGAG
>NW_012105797.1:2051975-2060409 GCF_000951045.1 Mandrillus leucophaeus
GCTGTTGACATTAAATAGAAAAATAAAATGATGATAGCAGTGTTTTGGCTGGGCATGGTGGCTCACACCTGTAATCTCAACACTTTGGAGGGCTGAGACAGGAGGATCACTTGAGCCCAGGAGTTCAAGACAGCCTGGTCGACATAAGGATACTCCCTACCTACAAATAATTTAAAAATTAGCAAGTCATGGTGGTGCACATCTGTGGTCCCAGCTACTCAGGTGACTGTGGCGGGAGCATTGGCTGAGCCCAGGAGATTGAGGCTGCAGTGAGCCATCACTGTGCCACTGTACTGCAGCCTGAGCAAGAGTGAAACCCTGTCTCAAAAGAAAAAATAAAAAAAAGTTTTTCAAATTACAGCCATGATTGTTCCATTCCTTTTTCCCCTTTAGTTTTCTTCCATAGTTCTCTCATCCTTTTTTTTTTTTTTCTACACTCTTTCCTTCTCTGATTCTTTACAATCTGGTTTTGCTGAATTGCAGAACTGATTCTGTTTTCTTTAAGTTCACTCCTAATATCTTATTAGTTAAAATGATATTTCATAATTGCTACTTTTATAACTTTTATTTTTTATTTAATGTATCTCAAATCTCAGTTTTCTCATATATCTCAATACTCAATTACATTTTCCCTCTTTAATTCATTTATTAATAATTTAATCTATTTAGTAATAATTATAGTAATGCAATTATTAATCACTCTTCTCTGAAGTATTGATTTATTTTAGGACCACCTAAAATATGCTACTCATTGTGATGTGGATAGGAGGCAGGGAAATACTGGGTAGGACAGGTAGGTTCCCCGCGAGGGCCCCACCCTCAAGCCTGGACCTGCAGCCCAAATTGAGAACTTTACGCCCCTGTTTTCCTGCTTGAATGTTGCCTTTTCCAGAACCACCCTGGCCCACCCTGTGCTCATAAAAATCCCAGGCTCCACTGCCAGCAGAGCAGCAGAGAAGAAGAGAAAAGAAAAAAACAGCTTGGCATTGGTGAGAAGTAGCTTGACTTCAGAGGGATGGCTTCAGAGGGATGGCTTGATGGCGGGACCTTGCAGAAGAGTTGTTAGGAGTGAACTTAGAGGAAACAGAATCAGTTCTGCAATTCAACAAAAGCCAGATTGTAAAGAATCAGAAAAGGAAAGCGTGTAGAAAAAAAAAGATGTGAGAACTATGGAAGAAAACTCAAGGGGAAAAAGGAATGGAACAATCGTGGCTATAATTTGAAAAACTTTTTTTTTTTTTCAATTTGGCCTGGGACAGCTGAACTCCCAAGGAAGACTACCTTTCTGGTCCATCCCCTTTTCAGCTCTCCATCCCACTGAGAGCCATTTTCATCAGCAATAAAATCCCCTGCATTTACCATCTTCAATTCTTTGTGCGACCTGATTCTTCCTGACACCCAATAAGAGCTCGGGATTCAGGGGGTTGTCACACTGAGATGTTAAACACTTAAGTCACCCACGGACAGCAAAGTAAAAGAGCGCACTGTAACATGCCTTCTGAGGCTCTAGGGGCCACACACAGTTCTGCTCCTGCCTGCGCCCAGAAGCATTCCTTCTGGCCCCTGCGAGCACTCACCTGTGTGCTCCCCTTCCTGCGAGGGGTTGAGAGCTGCAGGCTGAGTAAAGGAGCCACCCGCTTCGCAAGTCCAAGTCCTGTGAAGGGATCAGGGAAAATTTCCTGTTTCGATTGCATTTTCTTCTGGCTCCATTTCTGTTTATCCGGCAGCCCAATGGCAAATTTGAAGCATATTTCTAGGAACATTGCAAATAACATTATAGGTTTTTGTTTTGTTTTGTTTTGTTTTGTTTTGTTTTTTTATCTCAGACTGAATCAGGTTGTATTTTCGCATTAGTTTTTTTTTTAGTTCTTATTCTCTAATTTTTTTGTCATTTTTAGGTTTTTAAAATTATATATTTTTTTAATTAAAATCATTTCTAGGAAAGAGATTGTGAATATAAGCACAAAAATGCGTACATATAATGGTTGTGTTTTGGTACACTGTGTCCACTACCCAAAGCTTAATTTTCACATGCCTCTATGTGTATTTCCTTGGACAACTCCTTTCTACCCTGAACCTTCCCTTATCACCCCAGATATGATTACTGTGGCATTTACATCTCCAGCTATATCTTTTTTTTTTTTTTTTTTTTTGCAGCGGAGTCTCATTGTGTCACCCAGGCTGGAGTACAGTGGCACGATCTTGTCTCACTACAACCTCTGCTTCCCAGGTTCAAGTGATTCTCGTGCTTCAACCTCCTGAGTAGCTTACAGGCATGCACCACCATGCCCAGCTAAATTTTGTATTTTTGTAGAGACAGGATTTCACCATGTTGGCCAGGCTGGTCTCAAACTCCTGACCTCAGGTGATCCTCCTGTCTTGGCTTCCCAAGGTGCTGGGATTACAGATGTAAGCCTCCGTGCCCAGCCTATCATTTTTCTTACTATCTAATTCTACTTCCCCAGGCATCATCAGGTCACCTCAAGATTAGTTGGCTAAGGGTACCCTTTGTCTTCTCCCTCAGTTATCAGTAATTCTGTCAATAGCTGCAGTATTGTTTTTGGTCTTCAGGGCTCACAACCTCAACTTATCTTTGATTTTTCAAATTTCTTGCTGCCTTCTCTCACCATGTCTTAATTTTTTCTTCACAGTGTTTCTTGGATTCAGATCTCTTTCTACAATTAAGTAGCATCTGCACCACAGCACAGGCCAGGAGATACATATGTTCTAATGATGATGGCAGTCTTCTCTCTAGCAAATTTGTTTTTATCTTCTTGTTTCTCCGGTTTTTGAGGAGGAGGATATTGACACTGAAAAAAACATAGTATTTTTACTGACAGAGAGAGGAAAATCTGGATTCAGGAAAATGAAAATTAATAGAAAGAGGTCAAGATGAAAAATAAAGTGATAAGCAGATTTGCTGCCTTGGGGAGTAGTGAGTGATAAAAGTGAAGCCATCAGGGGAATGAAGCTGTGGGGGACTTAAAATCCGAACATCCATTCTTTTATTTCTCTTTAAAGAATGACAGATTTACATATCAGTTTCCATCCAGATCTTAAAACTATCTCTCAATTATCTATGAAATTAACCTCAAACCTTTCTGTCTGCTATTCAGAGCTTTCTTCATTTTTGTTCATTTTCCCTCTCCAACGTGATGTTTCATCATCATTCACTGTGGATTTTGACTTTAGGCACATTATTGCCATTTTCTTCGTGAGTAATGATAGTATATGCACGACTAAGAATGTGTAAAGCGCTTTCATATGTATCTCTTCATTTAATCATCATCTTCAAATATTCCGTTTACTATCATCTATGACTTAATAATATCTTCCACATTCCCCCTGGAAATTTGAATCCTTTACACTCTTCAAAACTCCCTTATCTACAAATAATTTCTTCAAGTTAATTATTATAATTGTGAATAGCTACCATTTACCCAACACCTAAAGTATGATCATTTATTTATTACTTCCAAGAAACCAGATAGTCTTAAATCTCTCATTTTATATCTATGGAAATGAAGACACAGACAGGTTACTTCATTTGCTCAGGGTAAGAGATTGTGGCTAAGAGATGTTAGAGCAAAGGTTTTGAGCTTTATTCTTACTGACTTCAAAGAAGGAACATTTACACAATACTGCAAAAACCCAGGCAGTTTGTTTGTGCTGTGAGCACACACACTCCTATGATGCCTTTGAATAGTCAACATTTTGTGACCTTACTTTTGTTACCACTTGCATCCACTTTCATAAAAGCTGAGATTGAGTCAAAATATTTTATAGACCTTATGAAGCATATGAAGATTTTGCAGCAAGTGATTATTGAATGTAAGAACTTCCTCTAAGTAGTTGGGTCCTTTCTCTTATCTTCAATTACTCTCATATTTATGACCTCTCTTCCTCTCTTTCTCTTTCTCTTTTGAAGATCATGCAGGAAGGGTTGAGTTGATTACACTCCTCACTTCCTGGGACAGTATTATCATTGGGTCTATGTGAGATTTTTTATTTTCCTCATGCCCTCCCTTGGTTTCTCTTTCTTTCTTAACTTTTATTTCTAAAGTCTACCCCTCCTCCTTACCTCTGTCTCTAGAGGAAATCATTTCAATATAGTTCATATATTCTCTTATAAAATCTATGTTGTTGTTTTACATACATACCTTTTTAATTATGTAATTGGTATTATACATATTACAGTCTGTCATTTACCGTTTTTAGTCAGCACTGTCTTTATGAACCGTACACCTACTCTATAACTTCTAATCACTAGGTAGTGTCATAGAGCGTGCACGCGTCTTTTATGCTTTTCCATTCTGCCATGTAAATACACTCAAGTTGCTCCTAACTTTCTGCACAAATGGTAATTCCATACACATACATTTACCTGCATTCTTATAGATGTGGATAAAAATTCCGTTAGGACCAGTAACAATCACAGAATGTGCTTCTACTTACAATGACTAAGTAGAACCAGTTCCTCTTCAGAGTGGTTGCACAGTCTACATCTGTACCGACAGTACACTATCTAAGTTCTCGCATCCTTGGCAGCTCTCAAAATTATCTACTCTCTCGTTTTCTCCCTAATATATAGGAGTAACATGATATATTGTTGCTTTTGTTGCATTTGTTTTATTTCTCATGAGTTTGAGCACCTCTCCATATACTCACTAACCTTAATTTCCTTTGGTCATTCTCCTATGAAGATTACTGCTTTTTCTTATTAATTTGTAGAAATCAACACTATGTTCTAAACTTTAGACATTTCAGATATCGCCTCCATCCAGTCGCCCATCTATGAACTTCATCCACAGTGGCCTCTGTTGAACAAGTCCTCTTTGTCTGTGCGTCTGCTTCCCTCACTTACCCCTTTGTTTGATTCATTTCTTTGCATATTTTTTCTTCCTCGCATAATCATTTTCATCACATTTAGGATCTTCTAGGCTTGTTATTCGTTCATTGATTTTTATAATTATCATTTATTCTTTTATGCAATCAAAAATATTTAAATCTAGTACAAGACACTGGACTATACCCTAGAAATGCAGGTTTTGTTGTTGTTCCACCTCTTACCTGAATGAATGTCCTTCTCTCTCACTCTCTCTCCCTCACACACACCCCGAATGAAGATTCTTACAACTTGTTAATTAAAAGAATTGGCGAGTTAAAAAAGCAAATCACGAACTTGACATACAAAGCAGAGATATTTTAAAAATCCAGAAATACTTGGGAAAGTGATTACTAAGAGAGAAACAAAAATTGGCTCTTAAAAAAATGTGAAAGATAGCTGATGATATCATCTTGTATATGTATAATTTGAATAATACTTGAAAATTCATCCCGGCCTTCATTCTATAGATTCTATTTCCTCTGCCTACCTATATATTATACTTCAGAAATATTTAACTATCATTCATTCCCAATATGGCTAGAGATGGAGAAATGGAGGGAAGTAAGTCATGATATATATTGGGCCAGATAAATAATATACCATTTACCACTTCATAAGTTGCTACTGTGTACAATAAATGTATCTGATGATGGGAGGGAAAAGTTCAAATAAATTCTTAAATGTAGGAACAGAAAATACAGTAAAAACTCTGAAGTAGCAGGAGAGAAAACATCGTAACAGTAATATCACTTTTTGTTTGATGATATTATATATATGGTAAAGAATCAGGGGATTTCACACAGAATTGCTGGTTGTATGGTTGTAATAGCAATTTACCCTGAAAGGATCTGAAGAAGAACTCTTTTTCTTAGACAACTCATCTGCGGCTTTCATAGTCTGTCTGATAAAAATCATTCTGCAAATCTGTAGTGGGACTAAAAGAAAAACAAAGAAGACAATTGTACATAGAAGGTAACAGTCTTCTGAGTGTTTTCTAAAAGCTTCTTGTAATGCACTAGATTTATAAAAATGAAATTCATCACTTATACAAAGTATAAATTGTAACCTCCTTTATTTTGTACATATCTCATCTCTTATGATGTGCTAAAAGAGGAAGATTTCAGGCCACTTCTCTATTAAGAGGATAATATGCTGGTTTGAGCTGTTAAATTCAGTCATTTATGAGACAGAAGCTAGTATACTGGAAGAATTGTTAGAAAACAGTAAAAATGGATGGTTACTTCACATATTATTTATATTCATTCTAAATGGAGTTGCCCTAAAGGAGGTTAATATACCTATGTCAAGATGGAAACAAACTAGAAAATTCTTCCTTTATTTTATCTCCAAATACTTTTTTACAAGGTTTCATTTAATTAAAGTAAAAACCATTATAAGAAGGGATTTTGGCTGGGTGCGGTGGCTCAAGCCTGTAATCCCAGCACTTTGGGAGGCCGAGACGGGCGGATCAGAAGGTCAGGAGATCGAGACCATCCTGGCTAACACGGTGAAACCCCGTCTCTACTAAAAAAAAAAAAAAAAAACCCGGCGAGGTGGCGGGAGCCTATAGTCCCAGCTACTCGGGAGGCTGAGGCAGGAGAATGGCGTAAACCCGGGAGGCAGAGCTTGCAGTGAGCTGACATCCGGCCACTGCACTCCAGCCTGGGCGACAGAGCCAGACTCTGTCTCAAAAAAAAAAAAAAAAAAAAGAAGAAGAAGGGATTTTAAAATTCTATCTTCATGATTTCCCACTGGTTTATGAAATAACATATTGGACTATTCATTACAACTTCGTTTTCTCAAAGGGGAAATAGTAATCTAATAAGCCAACAGAGATCTTGAAAGCGGAGGCGCTTGGAGAAGATATCTAGATTAAGAGTTCGAATAGAAAATCATTTGAAAATTTACACTTTGATTTTGGATCTTTGGTAAACTAGTTTATTTTATTTGTTCATTTTATTTTAGTCAAGCATGATTCAGTAAATATCAAACAAGTGTTTTCTCAACATAAAATGACTATAAAGGATACAAGAACTCGAAAAGATTGTGAGCAGTTTTAATAAGATAGTCAATGTAAAGGTCATTGTTCAAAGAAAACAGATGTACTTTTAATCACTTTTCATTTTATAAACTCAAATATGTTTGGAAATAGTGGGAATAATGTATTCAACAGAGAATATTTTTAAATATTTAGAATATGTCATGCACGATTTAAATGATTTTCTGAAAGTAATAAAACATTAGATAACTTTGAAGCCCTCTGTGTATGCACTTCTCCATCCTCCGAGTCAGCCTCTTTTGTGAGCCTGGTGTATCTGTTCTATCCTTACAGTTTGTGTTTTTAAACAAAAGTTAACACTATGCTTTTATATGTACACAAGTTATGTACATTATGTAACCCATCTGAAACTAGGTTTTGTTTTTTTTTTCTCATAAATATGATTTTGAGATTTAACTGCTCTATAACATTATCCTCTATAAAAAGATTACAGTTTGCCATTCCTCTGTTTGTGGCCGTTAAGGTTTGCTATATCAAACTATGTTGTAGTAAATGGCCTTATGATGTCTACATATGAAAATGTAAACAAGTTGAACTACGTATTCGAAAGTATATGCATCTTCATTTACACATGTTTAAGTCTATTATAGCGAAATGTATCTCCAAAATAGTTGTAGAAATACACACTACCATCAACCCTTTGTGAAAGTTCCTCATTCTCCAAATCTTTGCTAACACTAGCTACCATCGTGGGTCAAATTGCTTCTCCTCCACTTACTAGTTGTGTGACTTTGGCATGGAAATTATATAATTTCTCTGTGTCTCTGTTTCTTCCTATGTAAAATGGGGGTGACATCACCCACCTCATAAGGCTTTGTGAGGACTGTGTAAATTGGGATTTATAAATGTTTAAGAATGACTGGACCCGGTGGCTTACATCTGTAATCCCAGCATTTTAGGAGGCCAAGGCGAGTAGATCACTTGAGGCCAGGAGTTCAAGACCATCCTGGCCAACATGGAGAAACCCTGTCTCTATTAAAAATACAGAAATTAACTGGGTATGGTAGCACATGTCTGCAATCACAGCTATCCAGATGGCTGAGACATGAGAACTGCTTGAGCCTGGGAGGCAGAGGTTTCAATGAGTTGAGATCACACTACTGTACTCTAGCCTGGGCAACAGAGCGAGACTCTATCTCAAAAAGAAAAGTTTAAGAATAATTATAGTATATAGGAAGCACTCCATGTGTGATGTTTTGATAATTCTTGGACTTCCAATTTTGCCCAATAAAATGGGTGTGGTCTTGCTGTTATAATTGGTGTAAACTTTTCTTAATATTCTCAATTACTATGCGACTTCATTATGGACTAGTAACAAAGTTTGTGGACTGGCAGCAGTCTATGTAGATAACCCAAGTACCAGTTTGTTAAATTACTTTTAGTCTTGTAAGACACATTAGATTGGAGGGTATAATTTTACTATTAAATCAATGTTTGTAATGCTTATATATCATTTTAAATTTTCTTTTTTTTTTTTTTTTTTTTTT
>NW_012105797.1:2060459-2077376 GCF_000951045.1 Mandrillus leucophaeus
TTTTTTTTTTTTTGAGATGGAATCTCAGTTTGTTACCCAGGCTGGAGCATAGTTGTGTGATCTAGGCTCACTGCAACCTCTGCCTCCCGGGTTCAAGAGATTCTCCTGCCTCAGCCTCCTGAGTAGCTAGGATTACAGGCACGTGCCACCATGTCTGGATAATTTTGTACTTTTAGTAGAGCCGGGATTTCACCATGTTGGCCAGGCTGGCCTTGAACTCCTGACCTCAGGTGATCGACGAGACTTGACTTCCCAAAGTGCTGGGATTACAGGCATGAACCACCGCACCCGGCCTTCTATTTCTTTTTGTCAATTTTGCTAACACGTTTCTCTAAGAGTTAACTTATTTTACATATTTTCAAGTGTATTATTAAAATACATATCTTACTCATCTGTTTTTTTTTGTTTTGAGGTGGAGTCTCGCTGTCGCCTGTTTTTTATTTTCTATATTTTCTATTTTCACTCTTCTTACTGTTAATTTATCACTATGTATGTGTGTATATGTATATGTATTATATGTAATATGTGTATGTATGTGTGTGTATATATATATAATCAAGTCTGCCATAGGTCTAATCTATATTTTGTTATTCTTTTAAACAAATGGCTTTGGGTTTGCTAGTAATATCTTTTGTCATATTGTATCAATTTCTGTGGTTATATTTGTTGTTATTTTCAAATTTGAGTTAATTTATTTTTATTTTCTGAATTCTTTGAATTGAAATATTATTCCATTTAATTTTTCTAATAATAATTTCTCTATTTTATTCAACTAACTTTAATGCACAGAAAAGAAACAGAACTAAATTATTGGAATTCTTTGTTTTCTTAATGTAGATAGAAAATTTTTCAGATCTGAGGAAGGTTATAGGAATGACTAAATGAGCTAAAAATTAATGATATATGTGAACCTGGACTGTTAACAGTGAGCTACAAGTAGTATTTGTACAGTTTTATGCCCTTTACAAGTTTTTACAGTCATTACTACATTTTTTTAATAACAAATGTATTTAGATATAATTTACATACCATAAGATTCACTCTTATAAAGTGTACAATTCAGTTTAACTGTTACAGCTATTTAATTTTTGAACACTTTAGTCACCCCAAAACAAACTCCATGCCCATTAGCAATCATTTCCCATTAATACCTCCCCTCAGCCCTAGAAACCACTGATCTATCTATTTTCTACCCCTAAAGATTTGCCTATTCTGGACATTTCATATAAATGTAATCATGTAATATGTGTTTTATGACTAGCTTCTTTCACTTGGCATAATGTTTTCATTTGTTTTAGCATACACCAGTAATTATTTTCTTTGTATTGATGAATAATATATCTATCATGTGGATAGACAACATTTTTTTATTCATCAGTTGATGGGCATATGAATTATTTCCATTTTTGGTTATGAATAATGCTGCTATGAATATGCACCAGTTTTTTTGTGAATATGCATTTTTAATTATCTTTGATGTACAATTAGAATTGGAATTTTTGCTGGGTCATATGGTAACTCAATATTTAATGTTTTAAAGAAGAGCCAAACTGTTTTCCAAAGTGACTGCATTTTTTCTTAATAGCCAACTGGCAGTGTATGAGGGTTCTAATTTCTCTACATCCTTGCCATCAGCTGTGTCATCCAGCTTTCTTATTATAATCATCTTAGTCAGTGATTAAGTCTTAGTTTCATAGCTAAGAAACCATTGCCTAATTGAAGGTCGCTAAGATATATGCCTGTGTGTTCTTCTAATAGTAATGTAGTTTTAGTTCTCACATTTAAGTGTGTAATACAGTTTGAGTTAGTTTTTGTCTATGGTGTGAGATTAGTCTGAACATAAGTGGAGGAAAAATTGTCTTTCCAAGAACTAGTGCTGGGAGAACTAGATTTTCACATGCAATTGAATTATATCTGAACCTATCTTATACCATATACAAAAATTAATTCATATTGTATCAAAGACCTAACATAAGAGCTAATCCAAAATTAGATATTTTTTTTCTTTTAAACAACTGTGCATCCAACACAAACATTTTCTTTATTTTAAAAATGCTAAATCCAGGCTATTAAATTTTAACAGTATTTGTTTTATTGGGAGCTATCTGGAACTATTCTGTACATGTTTTTGATACACATTTTTTCAGTTAGCTCTAGTCACAATAATGTCATACAGAAGAAACAATACTGTGCAATAAATAACTGCAATATCTAAGTGATCACAACAATATACATCAGTATGTCTCACAGTAATTAGTTTAGGGTTTGATACATTTTTGAAATAACATAATTTTAGTAACTTTCAGATACTGAAACATTCTTTTAGACACAATAATACTAAAAGAAACTTTAATCTCATATCCGTTTTCAAAGCTTCTTTCCTTTCTTCCTACTCAGGCCTGTTTCAGGCTAAAAGAAACCAGTAAGGAATGATATAGTTATGATATTTTTGGACTCTGCAGAAAGCCGCCATCTTCTCTCTTAATGGAAGCACTCTCTAACTATAAGTCCAACAACTTCTTCACAGAAATCTTTTTCTGTTGTTGTTGGATATTTCTTCTCTATAGATCTGTAAATATAGGGTAGTTAGCTAAGAGAATAGCAAAGTTAGCTTTAGCCACATCTTAGAAATTCCTATGGTGATTTTTCTGAGCTTTGTCAGGTGAAATTCTAAAAAAAAAAACAAAAAAACAAAAAAACAGAAAACCCCTTATTTTGTTTTTGTGTGACAATAATTCTTCTATTCTTTAATCAGTGTCAGGTATATGTAAATTCAAGCAATAAAATCTCCCTAATAACTATTCTAATGAACACATATAAACCTAAGTTTTACAAGTTTCCGTTAAATATTGGATTAAAAGAAATTGCTGTTTTAAGATGGAGAATTATGTAATAAATTATACTTTTAAATAATATATTTTGATCTCAAGCATTTTATTACCAGAGTTTACATTTTCATAAGCCTATTAAACATAAATTTAATTTCAGATCCTTTTGAAGCATTCATCATCTTTTCTATTCGTCATGAGATCAGAAGGATTGATCTTCACAAAAGAGACTATAGTCTACTTGTTCCTGGATTGAGAAACACAATAGCACTTGATTTTCACTTCAATCAAAGTTTACTTTATTGGACAGATGTTGTAGAAGACAGAATATACCGGGGAAAGCTTTCTGAAAGTGGAGGTACATATATTATAATTTTCCTTAATGTTTAGATTACTTTTTTAAGTGAAAATTCAAAGAACACATTATAACTAGAAAAAATTTTGATTATTCTTTGACCTTTGATCCTTTATCCCCTCCCTTATATATGTAAAATCAGGGGTGTTGAGCATCTGTGCGAGCACCTGTTGGGGGCAGGAAGTGGTGATGCTCATGCTGTTCACACCATTTGCCACTGTGGACTTTTCCATGGACTGATGGCAAAGAAATTTATTTACAAGAAAACGAAACAAAGTGACTGGTTGTTACATACCATTAGTCACATTTTTAGGAGTTAGAATAACTTTTATTTTTTTTTTTAATTTTGCTACCATCTTTCAAGATAATTCAAAAAAAATGAAAAAAAAATATTACAAAGATGACCAATATGAGCTAAATATTTTTGCCATAATTTGACTTATTTCTTTTGGCTAAACTAATCCTTTCTTAAGTAGAAAGTCTTTGATATAAATAGCCAGGTGCAGTGGCTCACGCCTATAATCCCAGCAATTTGGGAGGCCGAGGCAGGTGGATCACGTGAGGTCAGGAGCTCCACAACAGCCTGGCCAATATGATGAAATCCCATTTCTACTAAAAATATAAAATTAGCCGGGCGCGGTGGTGCATGCCTGTAATCCCAGTTACTCAGGAGGCTGAAGCAGGAGAATTGCTTGCATTTGGGAGTCGGAGGTTGCAGTGAGCTGAGATTGTGCCATTGCACTCCAACCTGGGCAACAGAGTGACACTCCATCTCAAAAAAAAAAAAAAAAAAAAAAAAAAAGGAAGTATTTGACATAAATATATATTTCTCTTGAAATGTTGCCTCCATATACCATTCCAAGAACAAGGTATCTCTTTCAAATTGTTAATTCCATTCTAAATCACCTTTGCAATTTTGAAAAATGGTCATATTTAAGCGCATAATATAATTATGATATGTAAACTTATATCCTATGCCATATACTGATTTTAAACGGTGGATTTAGATTCATAGGATTAATTGGTTAGCGATTTCATAAAACATATTGTTAATATGTCTAACAAAAAGCACTGATGCGGTAGCAACGTTACAAACTACAATGATTTATCATATTACAAAAGGTGTTTAAAAAGGAAAGTTTTGGCTGACCAGCACAGTGGCTCATGCCTGTAACTCCAGCACTTTGGGAAGCTGAGGCAGACAGATGCTTAAGCCCATGAGTTCGAGACCAGCTGGACAACATGGCAAAATCCCATCTCTGCTAAAAATACAAAGAAAGCTGGGTATGGTTTTGTGCACCTGTAGTCCTTGCTACTCAGGAGGCTGAAGTAGGAGAATCATCTGAGCCCTGGAAGTTGAGGCTGCAATGAGCCGTGATCACACCATTGCATTCCAGCCTGGGCAACAGAAGTGAGACCCTGTTTCAAAAAAATAATAATAAAATAAATAAAATAAAATAAATAAAAGAAAGATTTTTTAAAAAAAATTGTGAAAGAAATTAAATAATAGATAAATAAGAATATTGGTAGGCATCACCAAATCGCTTATTTTTATTCATACCTTTTCTCTTATTTACATTTTTGTTATATCGTACAAATCTTAGGGTCCCAGGTGAGGAAGAGGGTCATCTGGGGCTTATCTTTGTTAAAGTTTAATATAGTAGTAGCTGTTACCTGTTATGCTTCCACGAAGAGAAAAAGAGTGAGTGCTGATTAGCCAGAATGCATATGAGCTCTGGTGGGCTTTTTCTTTTCATTTTATTCTACTCTTGAAGATCAACATTTGAGTTAAGTTGCACTGATTGTTTCCAAAATCCCTTGCTCTGAATACAAAAGTCAGAAACAAGAAGAAACTTTTTTTTTTTTTTTTTTTTTTTTTTTCCGCCACCTCAATGTTGTTATTAACCTCAGAGCTGTTTAAAAACTTGATTCCACTGATACTAAAAGGATTTACTAGATTAAAGATTTCTGGTAAGGGTGATAGGTAATGCCAAATTGGAGACTACTTGGTGTTGCCTGTGCTAAGTTGCACTTTTGCAATCTCTCAAAGTGGAAATCACATTGAAATAATTTGTACTGCTGGTAGCAGGTAGGCCTTTTCCTTTGTACTTAACGCAATCCTTGAATAGGTGCACATACTGGTTTTCCTTCTTTTGTAGGTGTCAGTGCCATTGAAGTGGTTGTGGAGCATGGCCTGGCTACTCCAGAAGGCCTGACAGTCGACTGGATAGCAGGAAACATATACTGGATAGACAGCAATCTGGACCAAATCGAGGTGGCTAAACTAGATGGCTCCCTAAGAACTACACTAATAGCAGGAGCCATGGAACACCCCAGGGCCATTGCTTTGGACCCAAGATATGGGTAAAGAAGTTTGCCTTTTATAGATTGAGTTTGGCATAAAAAACAGGCTTTCAATTTAATATTGAATTCAATTATCTCATCAATTATGAGTCAAAGTGTCAAAGTGGTTATTTTGTGCTAACGTATGTGTGTGGGGTGGGGTGGGGGTGGGTGTGTGAGTTGTATATACAGCAACTAGTTTAAGTTTATTGCCACAAGTTTGGTTATAGGATTGCTTACATAGGTACTTTTAGAGGCTCAAAATGTATTTTTTTTTTTTTTCTAAATGTGGGCATTAGGCCCTATTGGAAGCTATTGCAACTCTTTTTCAAAGCAGTAATTTAATGAATTTATCTTCGCCCTGCCAAAGAGATGCTGTAATTGTTTCTAATGGTTGCAAACTACAGGGCCAGTCTTTGTTCTAAATAGTCACAGATGTTAACCATCTCACCCTTTATTTATTTTTTATGTTCTTGGAGTCAGTTTAAAAGAAAATTTAAATAAGCTTGAAGGAGTCCAGTGGTGAGATATTGACTACTGGGAGATTTGAAAGACAAAGCATATGATTCTGGAAAACAAGGTTCAATGTTGAGTAACTCAGGTTACTGCCTCTCTTCCCTTGTGTGTTCCTTTGTGAAGGAGCAGAAGAGAGGCCCTGGATTTCCATCCAGAAGATGTGGGTTCCCATTCCTGCCCAGTCACTTATACTCGGGGGGTATCAAGTGTATTCTTTTTCCTTAGATTTCAGGTTTCTGTTCTATGAATTGGGGATCATAACATCTTCCTCCTTCAGTTGTTTTTAAGGAGATGATATACATAGGAGATAATATGCAACTGATATGTGAGAATGCTTTGTTATTCCTGTCGACTATGACCTTTGTAATTTTTTTGTAAATCAAAGACCATTGTCGAGTCTAAAGGTTAGCAGAAAAGAATTCGTTGGGAGGCTTGTACCTTTAAGTAATGTCAAGTCCAGGGAAAGTCAATGAGTGCTTCAATGAGAGAGGAGCTCCAATGAACAAGGAGTGAGCCAAGAGAGAGTTCAATGAGATAAAGAAGAGAGAAAAGCCAGCCTATGTCTAAGTCGGCCTCCTGGCCACACTCTCTGACTTTTGCTCTTGTCTATGCCTAAGACTCAGAAGTCAATAGATTGGGAAGTATGTTTACGTCTCTTTTCGTCAATTTTGACCTAGAAATGAAGGGGCAGAAACCACTTCTCTAGAGCAGGGATTCCAAATTGACCACCCTCATTTCTGTGTTTGCTTTATTTTCCACAGTGTTTTAAATTTGCTTGAATTAGTTGTCAAAATTTAAAATATTGAGAGATTTTACATAAGATTCTGGATTTCTGCCTTGTTTCGTAAAATAGGGAGATCTGGTAACAATGAGCTGAGTGGTAGCTGTTTCTCTTAGCCTCGAAGTGTATTCTCTAGTTTATGTAGTCTACATTTGACCTATTTCACTCATTACTTCCTATAATAACAGTTTATCAGGAGAAAGCCTGCTATGTTTAATAAGACATGTCTTTATTTTTCAATATTTTATTCCTGAGGTACAATAGATTGCTGATACTGACCGTATACTTCCCACAAAGTTGCAAGCTCATTATCAGCCAGGGCCTTATCTCCAGTGCCAACTACTGATATAAGGGTTTTACCTATCAGACCTAAGTTGTGTCAGCATGAGAAACTTTCTGAATAAAAGAAAAGTAGTATTTTGGAAAAAGATTGTAATCATAGCATGTATACCAACATGAGAAGAAAAATATGAATAATTCCAAAATTATAAATGACACAGAACACACAAAAACAGGTGTATGAAAGTTTAAAAATGGCCTCACCAAACCAGATAGATTTTGCAGTTGATACCTCATTTTCCACTGATATTATATTAACAATGCTAGGATCAACTTATTTATCTCAGTTTTGAAAATATCCAACCTGAGAGTAAAGAAAATAAAAACACCAAGGACATACAACCTATAAATACTATTTAAGTGAAAATACCAAGTACGATTTCAGTATGAAATATCCTCAAAGAGTTGAAAGTTAAATAGAAAGCTAGCCTGAAAGTAGGGGAAACTCAAAAATGCTTCTGGGGGAGTTGATGCCTTCCATCAGTGACTGCTGCTATGAAACAGTGAGACTAATTAAGATAATTACATTGGTAATAAAATAATAATTTTTTAAAATAGGATAACAATGCTTATACAATCGTTTCTACAATAAATGACCAGAGTTTGGACAACAGTACTAATTCATTAAACTCTAAGTGTTAACTGGAACGTTGACAGATTTTTGTGTCATGATTCGATAGGCTTTTTATTGTTAAAAGTTATTTTACAGAGGTTGATATGATTAAGATATAAAGTTTATATAAACATCACGAACCACATTTTAAAATGTAAATTTTTAGATTAAAAATGTAATGCAAATATTAAAATATTTTCAAGTTTATTAGCTATTTTGGTAAAAAGTTCTGAGGTTAGTTTAATATTGGACCTTTCACAAGGTAGGCTTAGAACATAGCAACAAAAAGCGCGTGTGTGTGTGCACACACACACTCACACACATACGCACTTACAGCAAAGCCAAGCCAAGCACAAGAAAAGCAACATTGAAATATCATTTTATTTAAACTCAGCTTACTGTCTTAGTACCATGTACAATGTAAAAATAAGATTTTCCCTAATTTCTCAAACTATTAATCAAATACATAGGGAAACAGAGACTCAGCATTGATACGAACTTCAGAGTAATTTAAACTTCTTTTGAAATTTTTGATTTTAGATAAAATTCACTAATTATTGAGAAATATGATTTATATAAATACTGTTCTATTTTCTACTAAATGTTAAGCTTTTTGATGGCAAGGGAATTTGTTTTCAGTCTGTAAAATCCTTCTAAGCCTCTTTGAATATATACTTGTGCTAAGTAAATGTTAAACAAATGAATGTATGCATATAAATGGAATTTGTTTATATGCAACTTACATGAACTCAAGGATGTATTTATAATGTGAAGTATACAGTAAAGACAGCGAATGGGTAAAACTATGAACTTTGTTTACAATAACAAATGAAAAAAAAAAAAGGTTTGCAACTAGCCACTTTCTCCCTTAACACAGCTGAGAAAAAAACAGGCCCTAACAGTAGCCCCACAAAACACATTTACTTCATGTAAGGTTTCTACAGCAATCAAGGTCTTTGTGACCTTTTTTTTACAGATGCCAATATGAAGTGTTTTTAATTGACTACTTTGCTTCCCCGGCATAAAATCCACCAACATTCACTTTGGGTTATAAAACATATCTGTCATCATGCCATATTCCTTCAGTATTCTGGATTTTGACCTGATCTCCCAAGTGACAAACTATTCCAAGATGGTAAATTAAGAGTCTTAGGGAGGAGCTATTTTTCTTTCATTCCATTTTAAGGTAATGCACTTATTGGTAAGGTGACCTGAAAGAGACCATGAATCCCGTTTTAAACATTAAGCTTATTATTGGAGGGTAACAAGCGCCAGGGTGTACAGAATCTACAAGGTACTCACTTCAGTTCTTAAACTTTCATTGCCTTTGTCTTTACGCTACCGCATGGCATCTTCCTGCTCTATTGCTAAAGCTAGTATTTAGTTTTCCTTTGTCATAATAACTGAACTAAAACTTCAGCTTTTAACTAAAACTGAATTTAGTTAAACTAAGTTTTTAACTGCCATAAAAGTTGCATTGGTGAAAACAGAAATAGTAATTGTGAAGATTAGTGAGACATCCAAATAATATTTTAATCTTATCTAGGAATATTCTTAAATGGAACTAATAGAGGTTTTGTTGATTTTTAAAGAACTAAATATTATAGATAAGTAATCTGTTTTTTTTTGTTTGTTTGTTTATTTATTTATTTATTTTAACTGGGATCGTTTATTTTTACCTTCTGCTGCTTGATCTGATAGATGGTAATGGCCTTTTTATGTCTATAATGGTACAAGTTGTTCATGGTCTTTTGAACCAGTTTAATCCAGACACTTGCTAATGCATGAATGGAGGAACTGCAGCAACTGTAGACTGCAGTTTCTTTTTTTAAAACTTATTGTGGCTGAAAATTTCCATACATCCTATAAGGAGAGAGATTAAGTCTTTGTATACTTGAGGATATAATGCAATCATTGAAATGCTAATGCATTTTAACCATCCAAAGAGAAAGTAATATGGAAAAAATGATTCTGTTAAAGTAGCACATTATCAAGTATATGAAAGAGTACCTAGAATTTTATGAAAGGATGATCATTGAAATCAGCTCTTAAGATTGTTGTGAACTGTGTTATGGCAAGGTTAAGAACACTTTTACGGTGACTAATTCTATAACATGTTATTTATAAAAAGTGTTGGAGTTTCTCACTTAAACTGATGAAATTTTAGTCTCACAGTGACCACTATAGAGAAAGTATACTAACACTGCTAGGTTTAGTGAAGAAATGACACAATCACTTATTTTAGTGAATCAAAATGTCCCAAGCCATATTTTTCTCCCACTAGAAAAATGTTTCAGAGTTCACAGTGCCTATTTCTAGTAAATATAAATATAGAGAATGAAGAATTGCAGGGTCACTGATAGATAGTTGGACTCGCCACAACTATTCAAAGTTTAACTGGATAGAAAGTTACAAGGTAGACACCAATTTCCCAATTGTTATACAGGCAAAAGATGATGCATCAGAAATCTTTGTTTTATCATTGCAGAGTGGGAAGTACAGCTTTATCTACATCTATAGGTGGCTTATCCACAAATACTCAGAGACTGCCTATAACTTCCAAATTCATAGTTTGTTTTCAGAGATTATTTTTTCTTTTCTTTTTTTTTTTTTTTTTCTCTTGAAACAGAGTTTTGCTCTGTCGCCCAGGCTGCAGTACAGTGGCATGATCTCAACTCACTGCAAACTCCGCCTCCCGGGTTCAAGTGATTGTGTAGTTGGGATCACAAACGTGTAGCACTATGCCCAGCTAACTTTTCTATTTTTAGTATAGACAGGGTTTCACCATGTTGGCCAGGCTAGTCTCCAACTCCTGACCTCACATGATCCATCTGCCTCAACTTCCCAAAATGCTGGAATTACAAGCATGAGCCACCGTACCCGGCCTCTTATTTTTTTAAGCTTGCAGATCTCTCTTCTGGCCCTTGTTTGTGGAGATAACACTACAGACTAGATTGATGCTATCTTTGTGCTCTTTCTATTTAAATCTTTTTGTTTTTAATGCTAAGTTTAAAAGCAGCTGGTAAATAACAACCTGTTGTCTATGAAAGATCTGTGCACTCAAAATTAAATTGAAGTGAGATTTATTTCATATCATTATTTTTAAGAAAGACATTTAACTATTTAAATAGCCTATCAGCTTTATATTAACCTTTGTTACATTTTTCTATTTGACTGGCAACATATTATATTATTTTGTGATTAATTTTGCTTATAAATAATTTCATGCTAATATTTTCAGATAATTAATATTTTTATACAAAACAATCTTATCTTTAAACATAATTTTTTTGGAAAATAGGCCCCAACACTGAAATTTTATAAATGTCCTCTGGTATATTTTTTAAAATTCTTACCTATTTATTTGAGTTATTTACACTTTTAAGCTTTTATTATAGAAATATTAAAGTACACAAACTAGTTGGGATTGTATAATAAACCCTCTTGTACCCATTACCTAGCTTAAACAATTATCAGTACATTGTCCTCTGGTATATGAATGTTCATTTTTATTCTTTCCCAATGGTCTTATTCACATATTTCATTATCAAACAATAAACAATTTGGATATTGTTTTTCCGAATATGCTTCCACAACCATAGCTGTGAAAGAATTGAAACTAAAATTAAAGCCATATACATAGAACTAAAGCTGTCTGTGGACCCCATAGAACTGAGACAGGTCTCAGTTAATCTAGAAAGTTTATTTTGCCAAGGCTCAGGACATGTGCCCATGATACAGCTTTCAGGAGCTCCTGATGACATATGCCAAAGGTGATCAGAGCACAGTTTGATTTTATACATTTTAGGGAGACATGAGACATCAATCTGCATATGTAAGATGAACATTGGTTCAGTCTGTAAAGGTGGGACAACTCGAAGCAACTGTGGGAAGATTTGAAGCGGGGGCAGGGTGGGGGGAGTTCCAGGTCAAGGTAGATAAGAGACAAATGGTTGCCTGTTTCTAAGTTTCTGGTTAGCCTCTTTAAAGAAGGCAAATGCATTTATCCCCATGAACAGAGGAGTGACTTTGAATCGATGGGAGTCAGGTTGTCCCTAAGCAGTTCCCAGTTTAACTTTTCCCTTTAGCTTAGTGATTTGGAGGCCCCAAGATTTATTTTTCTTTCACACTTTCCCCCTTTTTAAAATCTTTCAGAGAAAGCATTTTAGAAGAAAATGAGTCTCTTGTTTCAGGTTTCATCTGATCTCTCATGGCTAGGATGGTTTATTCCTAGATGGATAAGTCTTGAGTTATTAGGAAAGCTCCTTTTTAGCAGGTTGTGAAGTCTTATGTCCTGTGACAAGAAAATAGGGGGAAGAAGGGAGAAAAACAACAACAAACAAAAGAATAATCCTGGAGAATCAGTACAGGCCTCATTACTCTGAAGTCCACGCATCAGTAGGCATGTATGAAAGTCATTTATGTATGTGGCTTTAAATAGGTTGCTGTTATTTTCTTCTGAAGTTTAAGTTGTCTACCTTCAGTTTAGAGGGCTTTACAAAAGCACAGATTAGTTTTTGATGACTCCAAATTAGAAAAAATGGAGAAAAAAGAAGGAAAATGGAAAAAAAAAATTAAAAACATTGTTTTGCAGACTTGTAGCCAAGAAAAAATAGAATTTGGTTCAAACTGTAGAAAATAATAAAAAAAGAAAAACATTAGGCAAGATTAGAATATAACAACAGGTGTACTACAGTTTTTGAAACCTAATTTTTCTCTGTCCAGTTTTCCATTTTCACCAAAGACAAATCTTGGTAGGACTTATTTGCTTTATTATACTCGGCCTGATTATTTGTATACAGTGCAGCAAGAAAAATTATTTTTTTCACATAGGCTTTTAAATTGGCTTTGATGGAATTTTGTTCCATAGAAGGAATCTCAGATAAGACTGTTTTAAAGTTGAGCTCAATCATGGATTTGTACCATCAAATACCTATGAGTTGGGTGAATTCCTCTCCTCTTGAGGTTCCAAGATAAACTTGAAGCTTCTGGGCCTGTCATAAAAATGACATTCTTTACTTACCACAAATCAGGAATCCTGTACAGGAATGATGTAGACAAGGTACAAAGCCAGTTTTGCAAGAAGCTTTTATTGACTCCGTAAGTCAAGTTTGATTCCTTGGAGGAAAGTACACCACTCCAGTCATAGCTTTGGTAAAATAACTAGTTTCTCCAATTGTGTCCTGTTGCAAATGGAAACAAATTTTTATTGCACTTATGCAGATAATTATATTGCCATAAGCTAACATACTCACAAATAGTTTCAAAATTCTGTAGAAATCAGGTAGAGAGAAACAAACATGGTCCAAATTGTGTTCATAGGAGTATATACAAAGTTGTTAAAAGTTGTCAATAGCTCAAAGAAAAGTTTTCCTGACTCTGAAAAGCAAAACAAAGGATCAGCAACATTTTAAGCAAAAAGTCAAAAAGAATACTTTGTTCTTCTATTAATTCAGTCCATGCAGTTAATTTCTGTTCTGCTTGATAGTCATAAACATTTCAGCTCTCCATGAGTTCTGAAAATGTTTCCTCTATTCTGATGTCACAACCTCCAAAGTTATCAGAAAACTGGAATCAAGAGCATCTGTTAGAGTTTTATAGTTGATTGTAAAATCACCTTCTAAAGAGAACCCAAACAAGACAACAATTATCTGTGGAAGATAAAAATTTTAGGGCAGTCATAGTCAAAGGTGCCATTGACAAGGAAATTTGTTACCTCTGTGGCACACAATAATTTAATATAACAATTATAATTACTACTGATAGTGTACACAAATTCATATTAGAATTATAAGAGTTTCCCATAATTTTTGAACACATACCAACAGCATACACAAATACAGCCCAAAGAAAACCAAACACCATTTCACAATTGACAATGCTTCCTGTATAATTTTTATACCAAATAAGCTGAATTATGTCACTTTTTGACTTTAGTGAAACTAACACCTTAAAGGATTAATTAGGTCAGAAAAGACATAATTTCTAATTTGATTTTTAAAAGTGTCAAATACCAAAGCAAATATTAAAACACTTGATACTGCATGTCTTTGTAAAATAAATCATTCATTTGACCAAACTGATAACTCAAGGATTTCAAAAAAGAGGTGAAAACCTTCATTATTTGAGAGAGGAGACTTAATTTTAAAAACAATAAGCCCAAATAAAAGCAGGAAGCCAATTAAATTTGTTTTTCAAAATATGATAAGCAATCTATAAAATTTTAATTTTGACCAAAAGATATAACTTCCATAAGCCTTTTATAATCTTTATTAAGTAGTCAGCTAATGCTTCAAGAAAACCCTGTTAATCTGACACAGGGACCCATATACTAGTCTTGTATTAGTATGCCTTTGACTTTAATGATTAATTTATAGAGAAACGGGACTTACTTTCTCTCTCAAAATCTGCCCTTACAATCTCACATGCCCACCTCTTCTGTGATAGTTCCTGGGCTTTGAGGAATTGAATAACTTTAATTTCTGGCCCTGGGTCTCAGGAATGCAATTTATTTTTATTGTCATCTTCTACCAGGACTAAAGATGAGGCTTTAATTCCTGTCAGCATTTAAGATTTAACAGGACTTGGTGTCCTTTTTTTTTTTTTTCTTTCTTTTTTCTATTGAGACAGAGTTTTGCTTTTGTCACACAGGCTGGAGAGCAATGGCACTATCTCAGCTCACTGCAAACCAAAACTTAATAATAATGACATAGGAGTTGTTTTGATAAACCATAAAATCTGTTAAACCAGTTACCAAAAGCAAAAGAAAAGACTTTCTGCACTGCAAAGAATATTATGTTGAAAGAAAACATTTCCTTTAGACCTTTAAGAAAACATTGTTGGCATCAGGCCATGACAAACAAAAGTTGAGGAAAAAAACTTGTATGAGCTGAAAATGAGTTGAAGAGCAACTTTACTATCTTGTTCCCTTTAAAAGGGGAGAGAAAATCGAAAATGGTGAGATGCCATAAATTTGAACTTTATGTTAAAAAAAAATCTATTATAATTTACTAAGAATAAATCAATCTCTTAAGAAAATGTCATTGTTCTAACCATTTATTGTGTGTTTTTAATATCAAGCCCCAATCTGTAGAAAGGCCCTTATAATTTCCCTTTAATTATAGACAGCTTGATCATATAAAAGTTTTTTTTGTTTGTTTGTTTTTAATTAATCTTTATTGTGACTTACAGAGATCATTCATGTCATGCTTGGACTTTCTGGTTTGTTCTGAACATCTCTGTTTCTTAAACAACCAGTCATTTTGTTCTAGGACTAAATCTACCATATAAGACTCTTTCTCATATAAAAATTATTTCTCTTTAAGCTTTCTTACCAGAAAAAAAGCTCTTTATTTTTATAACTTTCTTTACATTCCTCTTATTTCCTCATTCCTTTTACCTTGTTTTATACATAACCTTTAAATAAGCTTTGAATTACACAAAAATGTTTCACCTTTTTAAAAAGGACATACTTTTTTTTGAAAGAATGTTTTCCTACAAATATACTTTTATTGAAAAATACCTAAATAATAAAATACATATTATTTAATTTAATATAACTTTAGAATCTAAATTATGAGTTTGTTTACAAGTATTTATCCCATTACATTTACCTAATTATTTTAATCATTTACCTACATTGTTTATAAAAACTGTGATAGTCATCATTTAAAATTACGGAACTACCATTGCAAAATTATAACTGAGACAGTGAAAGAGATATGAACTGACTGACTCCATCTTACTTCTAACCTTCAAGCCATCCTTGTTCATTTCTGGGTGTAGGCCAAACTAACTTTGTATTTGTATTACTTAGTTTATAGTTTAGCTTTGAAACAAAGATAATTACAGTCCCTTCCCAAAACAAACCTTACTACCTGTGGACTAGACCACCTAAAGCCACAAGATTAGAAGTTATGGTAATCTTACTAAATTTAAGATGTAGCTGTTTTTATTAAAACAATATCAATGTCTTATTTATTAAAGATCATGCAAGCAAAGATTATTCTGTCTTGTGCTAGGTTTATAGTTTTGTATCCCTTATGCCAAATTTTAACACCTTATAATATTTGGCAAGGATAAGTAAGAAAGTGCTTGATTAATACATGCAAACAAAAATGTATTCTGGCAATTCTTAAGACATTTCTAAAGTCTTAACTACTTTACCGAAAATTTTAAAGCTAGTTTATTTATTAAAGATTTTACTTGTTATGTAAACTTGAAAAAGCATTTGACTAGTATTTTATTCCTGATAAAGTATTTGATTCAAGTGCTTTTATTTTCTTAAACCAATTAATTAGAGCTCTTGTATATATTTTTAGTAGTGAAACATTGTGTATATGCACATAAATACATAAACATATTACGCCTGCTGAGAGAAATACATCTTATAGATTCATAAAGACTTTTTTTTTTCCCTGTCTTGGACTTTCAGATTTCTGATAACTTGTTTCACAACCCTAGGCAGTTGTCAGCTAAATAACCTTAATTTTTCATATTAAAGGAAACAACTAAGGTGAAAATGAAATAGCAAAATTTACATCATAAAGTATAGAAAGAAAAAGTCTGGTGGTGCTAGAGGGAGACTAAAGATGGATACCAAATCAAACATAAAGTTAAGGAAATCTATCATAGGATTGTATAAGGAGACCAATTTTATTTAGATAGAGACTGTGTATCTTTAACTGGATCTCTGAGCTCTGGGTAGAGCCCACACTGAATCTTGGATCTCCAAAAAGAAAATTATTAAGAGGTTAAACCATGTAAAGCACTTACAGTTCACAAATAAATAAATAAATAAATAAATAAATAAATAAATAAAGACATTTCTAAGTGTCTAAATGATACTATTCCTTACAAAACCAAGAGTAGCCTCTGTTGCAATAGCTACTTTAGTTAAAAAAAAAAAAAAAAGAAAAGAAAAAATCAGATGACACAATACAAAAGGAAGCAGCTTAAGAGCTGAGATGAACTTGTCTGTTCATACTCTTGAGATTCACTAAGGAAAAACAGAGAGTTTTCCCCAAAAGGGAGTCTGGTGCCTTCTCTGTTTTCTTTAAGGAACCCCAGGTTATTATAAACTATTTTAGGTCCCTCATGCAGCAGAGGGTGAAAGAGAAGAGAAACACAGCAGGAGTAAATA
>NW_012105798.1:0-932 GCF_000951045.1 Mandrillus leucophaeus
CAAAATTAGCTGCTGGGTGTGGTGGCACATGCCTGTAGTTCAAGCTGCTCAGGGGGCTGACACAGGAGAATCACTTGAACCTGGGAGGCGGAGGTTGAGGTGAGCCAAGATCGCACCATTGCACTCCAGCCTGGGCAACAGAGTGAAACGTCTTAAAAAAAAAGAGAAATATTCAAAATTGATAAACCAAGCACAGAACTTATGAAGTTAAAAAAAGAACAGCAGAGGCCAGGCACAGTGGCTCACGCCTGTAATCCCAACACTTTGAGAGGCCAAGACAGGTGGATCACCTGAGGTTGGGAGTTTGAGATCAACCTGACCAACATGGAGAAACCTCATCTCTACTAAAAATACAAAATTAGCCGGACGTGGTGGTGCATACCTGTAATCCTAGCTACTCAGGAGGCTGAGGCAGGAGAATCACTTGAACCCTGGAGGCACAGGCTGCAGTGAGCCAATATCCAGCCATTGCACTCCAGCCTGGACAACAAGAGTGAGACTCTGTCTCAAAAAAAAAAAAAAGAGAGAGAAAAAGAAAAAAAGAACAGCAGAATAAGTCTTAAGGAGAAGAAAACAATAAAAGTGGAGCAATAATGAGACAGAAAATGAACAGTAGAAAAGGTCAGTAGTTAAAAGTTTAACATCGTGGCTCAGGCCTGTAATCTCAGCATTTTGGGAAGCTGAGGCAGGCAGATCACTTGAGGTCAGGAGTTTGAGACCAGCCTGGGTAACATGATGAAACCCCATCTCTACAAAAAATACAAAAATTAGCTGGGCTTGGTGGTGGCATGTGACTGTAGTCCCAGCTACTAAGGAGGCTGAGGTGGGAGGATCACTTGAGCCCAGGAGGTCGAGGTTGCAGTAAACCATGATCATACCACTGCATTCCAGCCTGGGCTACAGAGTGAGACCCTATCTCAGAAAAAAAAAAA
>NW_012105798.1:4357-4901 GCF_000951045.1 Mandrillus leucophaeus
GGTTTTACCATGTTGGCCAGGCTAGTCGAACTCCTGACCTCAGGTGACCATCTGCCTCAGCCACCCAAAGTATTGGGATTACAGGTGTGAGCCACCGTGCCCGGCCTGAGACCCCATTTCTACAAAAAAAATTTTTTTTAATTAGCAGGGTGTGGTGTTGTGTGCCTGGGTCCCAGCTACTTGGGAGGCTAAGGGGGTAGGAGTCCTTGAGCACCAGGGCTCAAGGCTACAGTGAGCTATGATTGCACCATGGCACTCCAGCCTAAGTGCAGACCAAGACCCTGTCTTAAAATAATAATAATAATCATTAATGTAATTTATAACACTCATAGATGAAAAACAAAAACTCATATCATCTCATCTCAATAGATGTAGAAAAAGCATGTGATAAGATTTAACAACATTAAGGTAGATTTAGAGGTTTAAAAAAAAAAAGCTTTGGCCTGGCACGGTGGCTCATGCCTGTAATCCCAGCACTTTGGGAGGCCGAGGCGGGTGGATCACGAGGTCAGGAGATCAAGACCATCCTGGCGAACACGGTGAA
>NW_012105799.1:0-959 GCF_000951045.1 Mandrillus leucophaeus
GGTGAAACCCCGTCTCTACTAAAAAATACAAAAAACTAGCCGGGCCAGGTGGTGGGCACCTGTAGTCCCAGCTGCTGGGGAGGCTGAGGCAGGAGAATGGTGTAAATCCGGGAGGCGGAGCTTGCAGTGAGCTGAGATTCGGCCACTGCACTCCAGCCTGGGCGACAGAGTGAGACTCCGTCTCAAAAAAAAGAAAAAAAAATTAAAAAATTAAAAAATAAAAAACTTGTTCATGGGAGTTTCTTATACCATTAGAAATATGTTTTTAATTTTTGTTCTTTTTTCTGATAGTTTTTGATCAGTAAGTGTACACTTGAACCTATTGTACAACTTATATAGGAGTAATCAGACTATATCCCAGACTCGTCAAATAAAAATCATAAAGCAAAGGTCAGAAAATTCCTATTATAAGTGCCAATGGGGATTCTGGCATTGAAACTTAGGAATATATCCTTACAAATAAAGAACTAGACTGGAAGATACATGTGGAAGATTAGGTTGACATTCTATGTGTGTGTTCAATTTACTTGTAAGTCGGTTCCAGTGTTGAAGAGTTCCTTCAGGACTAAAGAACCAAAGAAACTAAATCTTCAGTCATGAATAATTATGAATAATTATGATATGATATGAATAATTATGAATAAGATATAAATCATTGTGATATTAAAAAGGAAATACAATACAACTCTACAGTACAAAATTAGACTCAAGTAACTGGAAAAGTAATGATTGGGTATTTTTAAATTTGCCTTGGTGTTGAGATATTCAGTCTACTTTTTACACCAATCTTTCTTCCACTTGGTGAAAGAATGAAAACACAGGAAAAAGCTATCTTGTTTGCATAAGATGAGATGTCTGAGGTAGTATAATCACTTTTCCACAGTCCCAAATTCATTCCCATTTTTATTGTGTATTACATTTCCATCATAATTTTGTTTTTATAAAAATTATCTTTGGAT
>NW_012105799.1:2144-2655 GCF_000951045.1 Mandrillus leucophaeus
GGAAACCAACATAATCAAACTTAGAAAACTCCCTTAAAGCCTAGTATCTTCTGATGATCACTAGAGACTAGCACTGTTCTTTGTGACCTACTTATAACTATAGAGACCAACCACAAAGCTCTTAAACATACAGGAATAAAATTAGCAATGAACTTAACCAAAGAAGTAAAATATCTCTACAATGTAAACTACAAAACATTATGAAAGAAATTGAAAAGGATACAAGAAAATCTAAAGATATTCCATGTTCATGGATTGAAATAATCAATTATCATAAAGATGTTCATACGGTCCTACACAATCTACAGATTGAAAGCAATTCCTATCAAAATACCCACGCCATTCTTCACAGAAAGAGAACAAAAATCCAAAAGTTTATACACCAAAGTGTGTATCTTGCTTCCCACCTTTTTGCTTCATATCCTGCCTACCCCAAAGGATTTGGAAATATTTTTATATTTATCCACATAGATGTCTTAATTTTCCTAAAGAACTGTCCCCACTTTCCAGA
>NW_012105800.1:0-1059 GCF_000951045.1 Mandrillus leucophaeus
GGGATTTCACCATGTTGATCAGGCTGGTCTCGAACCCCCAACCTCAGTTGATCTGCCCACTTCGGCCTCTCAAAGTGCTGGGATTACAGGCGTGAGCCACTGCGCCCAGCTGAATCATGTGAACTTTCTAAGTCCCCAGGGCACATAGCCTTCTGGGCCAGCATATAGACATCTGGCAGGGATCCAGGGTGCAGGAGTTAGATGCAATCCTTGAGCTCTAGTACCTTTATACTGCACGATCACAGAAGATCAGACCATGTGTGGGCAGGGACTAGGACCAGCACTGTGATGGGTAGGGCCCAGGCCCAGCCCTTCTCCATCAAATGAGCACTCAAGGTGAGGGGAGCACCAGCCTTTCCTCTGCTGTGGTCAGGGCTGAAGTTCATGCTTCCGGTTGTAGGGGCTGAGTCACTCAGCAGCACTCACTCAGCTTTGGCCTGAAGCCTGATTTTGTAAATAAAATGTTAATGGAGGAGATCAGATGCCTACAGTGTCATATTGCTGGAGATGTGAGTAACCGATGAAGATCAACATATTTTGGTTCATTTAGATGATTGACTTAACAGAGAGCTTCCATACCCTCTCAAGGCCTGCATTTTAATCTATTTAACATTTTTTTTAATGCCAGGGTGTGACATTTTCTTTGTTATAGAGAAAATCTTTTTAAAAAAAGAATGCACAGGGAGTTAATATGAAATATTGTGTTCTCACCAAGTGAAGGCCAAAAGATTTCATTACAGAATGTACAAAGGAAGCCTCTGTGTAACTTACATAGGAACAAGTGGTGGAAGCATCCAGTTACTGCAAAGCATGGCGCCAACAGGCGGATCTCAGGGGAGTCTGCACGTGGGCAGGGAGCTCCATTTTCTCACTGTGGAGGGGAGTGACCGTTCTGCCTTTGTTCCATTACATTAAAATTGTCATTTGAATTTTATGAGGTCCCTACATTTGTTGATCTGCAAGTTTCTTTCGGTTTCATTGTTGCAAGATATCTATATGCCTACATTCTTTATATCTAGTTTTCAGGTTACATATAATTAATATATATAATATTAATAA
>NW_012105800.1:4114-4876 GCF_000951045.1 Mandrillus leucophaeus
CACCTCCCAGATTGTGAGATGGCCAAGCAGAGATGCTCCTCACTTCCCATACAGTGGGGTGGGGGGGTGGCGCTGGGCAGAGCCGCTCCTCACCTGCCAGAGCCAGCAGTGGCCAGGCAGAGGCCCTCCTCACTTCCCAGACTGTGAGACGGCCGGGCAGAGGCGCTCCTCACTGCCCAGATGGTACAGGGACCAGGCAGAGATGCTCCTCAGGTCTTGATCTCTTGACCTCGTGATCCACCTGCCTCGGCCTCCCAAAGTGCTGGACTACATGCGTGAGCCACGGCGCCTGCCCTGCCGTATCTTCTTTCTCCTCCCAAGCGGCTGTTTTCGTCTCCTGGATTTTGATGTTCTACTTAACACCCCCATGTTCTTATCCATGTTGCCCAGCTGGAGGCGTCCTTCCCTTTGGGAAGCCTGACCCAGCTCTAACAGTGCCTCAGGAGACAGGCAGGGAAGCTTAGCAGGTGGGGACAGCTCGTCTCTATCCCACCTCAGTTGCAGGGGAGGGGTGGGTTGCAGCGGCAGCGGTGACCTTGACAGCTTTCTTTTGCGGGACTCGTGGCCGGCAGCTCTGGGTGGAGAAGAGCTACTTGATCCTAGAGCTGGAGGATCTTTGCGCTGCATGTCCTTCCCCCGCGTAAGCAACGCTGGAGAGCTGGGCAGGTGGTCTTTACCCAGCACCTTCAAGGCCGCCTTCTTTGGCCACAGGGAGCAGCCCGAAACTGGGGCCGGGAGCACTGTTGGAACTGGGGCCGGGAG
>NW_012105801.1:0-1668 GCF_000951045.1 Mandrillus leucophaeus
AAACGTGGTAAAATAAACATAATATAAAATTTACCATCTTAGCCCCTTTTAAGGTATAGTTCAGTGGTATTAAAAGATACTCTTGGCCAGGCGCAGTGGCTCACACCTGTAATCCCAGCACTTTGTGAGGCTGAGACAGGTGGATCACCTGAGGTCAGGAGTTGGGAGACCAGCCTGGCCAACATGGTGAAACTCCGTCTCTACGAAAAATACAAAAACTTAGCCAGGCATGGTGGCAGGTGCCTGTAATCCCAGCTACTCGAGAGGCTGAGGCAGGAGAATTGCTTCAACCCAGGAGGCAGAGGTTGCACTGGGCTGAGGTCACACCATTGGACTCCAGCCTGGGCAATAAGAGCTAAACTCAAAAAAAAAATTCATGATGTTGTGCAACCATCACACTACCATCCACCTCTACTGTGTACCCATGAAATAATAACTCCCCATTGCCGCCTCCCCCAGCCCCTGGCGACCACAGTGCAACCACAGTGCTGGTCCCACTTCCACATAATCATTGTTCCTTTAACCTTCTGCCATGGACTGCCACCCTCACCAGGTTACTGGCATTTGTTCCTTGAAGAAGCCAATGGCTTCACTTTCCCTGCAAGTGGGGTCTTCTCAGTTCTCATCCCTCACCTCTTGAGCTATTCTCTGCCACTGCCTTCCACGATACTGAGATCATGGCTCCCCTTTTTCCCCTTTTTTCTTTCCTTTGCTGTCTCCTAGCCCTGGGCTCCAGGACTTGACTGCATTTTCTCCATGTATACAGCCCAAGATGGTTTCTGAAAGCCAAACGTTTTAAGCATTTGTAATGCAAACCATCTTAGATATCATCTAAAATTTTAAATGCAGGTGCTCTGAAAGCAAATGAGAAGTTAAAGCTCTGTAAGCAATGGTGAAAAATAGTTAATTGGACTTGAGGCCAGGCACTGTGGCTCATGCCTGTATTCCCAGCACTTTGGGAGAGACTGAAGCGGGAGGATCACTTGAGGTCAGGAGTCCAAGACCAGCCTGGCCAACACGGTGAAACCCTGTCTCTACTAAAAATACAAAAAAATTCGCCAGGTGTGGTGGCAGGCGCCTATAATCCCAGCTACTTGGGAGGCTGAGGTGGGGAAATCACTTGAACTCAGGAGGTGGAGGCTGTAGTGAGCCAAGATCACACCACTGCACTCCAGCCTGGGTGACAGAGTGAGACTTTGTCTCGGAAAAAAAAAAATAGAGAGTGCGCCTGGCCCACAGACGTCAAGCCTGCAGATTTCTCATATGCCTCACAGGTCCTCCTGTTTTTCAGTCATGGCATGGGAGTCTGAGGAGAGAGGTGGGAGGCTGGGAGGTCCTGGGGGACCAGTTAGGGTCAGGATTGTCAAAGGCACAGCTGCAGGCACTGCTGGGAAGAACTGAGCAAAAAAAGATTTCTCTGTGTTGGTTCCCAAGACAAAGAGCCAAGAGGAAGTGGAGAATGCAGGAACAATGTAGCAGAAGGTGGCGGGAGCTTCAGTCCAGTGACAGGAGAAAGAAATAACTGGAATGAAATGAAATGGGGGGTGCGGTACAGAATACCCCTAAACTAACACTTCTGAGTATCTCTGATTTTTGTTTATCCTTATTTCATTGAATCTGTATAGTAGCCCATGAGACAGCTATTATTTTTCTTTCTTTTTTTTTTTT
>NW_012105802.1:0-379 GCF_000951045.1 Mandrillus leucophaeus
CTCAAAAAAAAAAAAAAAAAAAAAAAAAGATTCTCCTGCTTCAGCCTCTCGAGTAGCTGGGATTACAGATGCCTGCCACCACGCCCAGCTAATTTTTGTATTTTTAGGAGAGATGAGGTTTCACAATGTTGGCCGGGCTGGTCTCAAACTCCTGACCTCAGGTGATCCACCCACCTCAGCCTCCGAAAGTGCTGGGATTATAGGCATGAGTCACTGCATCCGGCCTGTAATGTCCGCTTCTTTGTCTCCCCAGAAAAGTCCAGTCTGGGTTCAAATCCTCATCATGCCTTATTTATAATGATGATACTTAAAGATGATATTCGGCCAGGTGCAGTGGCTCACGTCTGTAATCCCAGCACTTTGGGAGGCCGAGGCAGGC
>NW_012105802.1:4624-6006 GCF_000951045.1 Mandrillus leucophaeus
TTTTGATATGGAATTTCACTCTGTCACCCAGGCTGGAGTGCAGTGGTGTGATCTCGGCTCACTGCAACCTCTGCCTCCCAGGTTCAAGTGATTTTCATGCCTCAGTCTCCTGAGTAGCTGGGACTATAGGCACATGCCACCAGGCCCGGCTAATTATTTTTGTATTTTTAATAAGAGACAGTGTTTCACTGTGTTGGCCAGGCTGGTCTCGAACTTAGCTCATCATTTTGTTTATTATTATTATTTATATATATTTTTGGAGATGGAGTCTTGCTCTGTCGCCCAGGCTGGAGTGCAGTGGCACAATCTCGGTTCACTGAAACCTCTGCCTCCCAGGTTCACGCCATTCTCCTGCCTCAGCCTCCCAAGTAGCTGGGACTACAGGTGCTCCCCCACGCCCGGCTACTTTTTTTTTTTTTCTTGTATTTTTAGTAGAGACAGGGTTTCACCGTGTTAGCCAGGATGGTCTCGATCTCCTGACCTTGTGATCCGCCCGCCTTGGCCTTCCAAAGTGCTGGGATTAATAGGCGTGAGCCACCGTGCCTGGCCTTATTATTTTTTAGAGATGGGGTCTCCCTCTGTTGCCCAGGCTGGAGTGCAGTGGCATGATCATAGCTCACTGCAGCCTCCAATTCCTGAGCTCAAGCAATTCTCCCACCTTAGCCTCCAAAGTAGCTGGGACTAGAGGCCCAGCTATTTTTAAAAATTTTTTGTAGAAATGGGGTCTCACTATGTTGTTTAGAGTGGTCTCAAACTCCTGGCCTCAGTAGACTCTCCTGCCTCGGCCTCCGAAAGCACTGGGATTATTGGCATGAGCCACCATGCCCCGGCCCTAGCTCATCTTTTTGTACTGACACTGCATTCATCAGATCTAAAAAGCTAAAAGTTACATTTGTAACTTTAAAATTCTGCAGGTAACACCTATAATCCCAGCATTTTGGGAGGCCGAGGTGGGCAGATCACGAGGTCAGGAGTTTGAGACCAGCCTGGCCAGCACAGTGAAATCCTGTCTGTACTAAAAAAATAAAAAAATTAGCTGGGCATGGTGGCACACACCTGTAATCCCAGCTACTCGAGAGGCTGAGGCAGGAGAATTGCTTGAACCTGGGAGGCAGAGGTTGCAGTGAGCTGAGATTGTGCTATTGCACTCCAGCCTGGGTGACAGAGTGAGACTCTATCTCCAAAAAAATAAAAAAAAATAAAATAAAATAAAAAAATCTGCAGAAAAGGCCTATATGGACAAAGTATAAGATTATTACTAAATTGGTATAGTATACACTTAAAATTACATATTCACAGAAAGAGGTTAGAGAAAGAGAAATTTAAATGCACTGACATTTTTATTTCTTGCAACCTGAGTTAAATTCAGGTTTCCTTTCCTA
>NW_012105803.1:0-456 GCF_000951045.1 Mandrillus leucophaeus
CCAGTGTGTGATGTTCCCCTTCCTGTGTCCAAGTGATCTCATTGTTCAATTCCCACCTATGAGTGAGAACATGCGGTATTTGGTTTTCTGTTCTTTTGATAGTTTGCTGAGAATGATGGTTTCCAGCTGCATCTATGTCCCTACAAAGGACATGAACTCATCCTTTTTTATGGCTGCATAGTATTCCATGGTTTATATGTGCCACATTTTCTTAATCCAGTCTGTCACTGATGGACATTTGGGTTGATTCCAAGTCTTTGCTATTGTGAATAGTGCTGCATTAAAAATACGTGTGCATATGTCTTTATAGCAGCATGATTTATGATCTTTTGGGTATATATGCAGTAATGGGATGGCTGGATCATATGGTACTTCTAGTTCTAGATCCTTGAGGAATCGCCATACTGTTTTCCGTAATGGTTGAACTAGTTTACAATCCCACCAACAGTGTAAAAG
>NW_012105803.1:506-1929 GCF_000951045.1 Mandrillus leucophaeus
ATGTGTCTTTATAGCAGCATGACTTATAATCCTTTGAGTATATCCCCAGTAATGGGATGGCTGGGTCAAATGGTATTTCTAGTTCTAGATCCTTGAGGAATCGCCACACTGGTTTCCACCATTTTAAGCAAATGAATTTGTCCAATTTGACCAATAGAAATAACAAAGGTAACCCTATATGCCCAACTACTCTATTTTCATGTATTTCTGTATGCTATAATGATTTGATTTCAATACTGAATTATAAGACACTTAAAAAGCATTCAAACTCATGTGTTATCTGCAAAATATTTCCAACTCAATTGAAGTAATGATGATATAAACAGTTATGATAAGGTGACTTATGTGTAGGCAATAACAACTCTGCCATAGTTGTCTCCTGGCTAACAGCAATTGAAAGATACCATTAATTTTAAGATGCATCCTATTTTAAGAGATGTTAACATATTTTTAAAATGTGTGCACTAGAAATATGGTACGTAACAGTTCTTATGAACACTTGCAGCTTCTTTGACTAAATTTAGGGTAAAGAAGATGAAAGTTATATCTAGGTTAGGATGTTGAAGAGTAATTGGTTTACTGAAGATGCAAGACTCCAGTTTAGCTGTCTGGGACCCAGTGGGAACTGAGATGAGCATGGCTGTCCAGGGAAATAGTTTTTATCTTTACAGCTATCATAAAGGCAACAGCTCAAAGAATTCTGTCTAACTCAACTGTTTCACTATTTCTTTACATCTTCACACATTAGTACAAGCCCATGCATGAAATAAGGACTCAATACATATATAGTAAATGGATTGTTGAATAAAAAACAGAGGTTTTAGATTTTCAGTGTTAGATTAGCATATTTTCTAGAAATATTTTTATGTTACTTGGTTGATAATTTGCTTATTTCACATATTCTAATATCGTGAGAACTCTTTACTAAAATAACAATCGGTTTTTGACAATGCTATGTTTACAGGTTTATGTCTGTAAAAAATTGTAGGTGGAGAAAAGGCTCATTGAAGGATGATCACTAAAGAGGAAGAAATTTATCTACAGTTGTACACCCAGGACATATTCAGGACCTCCTCTTCTGAGTATTGTTTCTGCAACATTTCATTTCTAAATGTTTGCACCACAGGAGTGCTAGATCATATTAACATAAGCAATAATACTCTACAGTTTGTGGCACACACTAATGCACTCTGCACAATGTCTCATCTATTATTTATTTTTATGTATTTATTTATATATTTTATTATGTGTTTCTCTATTTTAACTCCAATCCCACATCACACCATGCTTTCACTGTCATGTATTCAATGCTTGTCCTTTCAATTAATCTTTATTTTATTTATATACTATTACATGAACAATAAATAGGATTCATATATTTGGTTTTATTTATATAAATTATATTTTGCTGCATATTCTATTC
>NW_012105804.1:458-1059 GCF_000951045.1 Mandrillus leucophaeus
ACCGTGTTAGCCAGGATGGTCTTGATCTCCTGACCTCGTGATCCGCCCGTCTCGGCCTCCCAAAGTGCTGGGATTACAGGCGTGAGCCACTGGCGCCCGGCCTCAAGGTTATTTTTGCTTTTGTTATATACAGATGTATTATGTAAACTATGGTGCAGATCTATATTACTCATCCCAAATTGAGGCAAAGAAAAAAATATCAGTGGTTAATGTGAGATAATTTACTAAAAGTTAAAATAAACGCAATACAGGTTCTGGAGGTAATATCCCCTGTAACATTTGTGAGGCAAATATCAGTAGGCTTAACTCTTTGACTATATCAAATATGATATTCTTATGATTATCAGAAGATTTTTATTATAATATTCTATAGTGGTTAAGAAATTAAAACCTGGAATGACTACCTGTATGATTTAACTGTATGTCTCACTTTCCTTATCTCTAAAATGAGGGAAATAATATTAATATTTTACAGACCTTTAGCTATACATTGATGAATCTCAAATGTATTTCTTTCAAATTTATCTCTCCAGCTTTGACTTCTTCTTTGAGTTCTAAAACATATACATAGTAACCTATTTATGTCACTTAAAATATTACA
>NW_012105805.1:0-2092 GCF_000951045.1 Mandrillus leucophaeus
TTTTTGTATTTTTAGTAGAGATGGGGTGTCACCATGTTGGCCAGGCTGTTCTCAAACTCCTGACCTCAGGTGATCCGTCCGCCTCAGCCTCCCAAAGTGTTGGGATTACAGGTGTGAGTCACTGCACCCGGCTGTTTGAAGCATTCTTAAGGCTTTTAAAATGGCTGGCTTTTTTCTCACCTTTAAATCTCAGCTGGGATGTAAATTCCATAAAGAGACCATTCCTATCTATATTTCTAAGTAATCCTAATACCCTCTAGTCACTATCATAAGAATCAATTTTAATTTCTGGGTTACACATCACTACTTGATGTTTTCTAACTGTGTGCAGGGACCCAGTGTATTCTCTTTACGAATGTATCCCCATTGTCTACCAAGGAAGTAGGCAGTATGTACTATGGTTACACCTGTGCAAAAAGGCATGAATTAGAACAAAGAGTGGGAGAAAGTTGGGTTAAGGTGAAAGAATTATGTTTTTTTTTTCTTTTATCTGTGTCAGTTTAAAAAATTTTTAAGTTACAGAGTGAAAAATATATGTATATATTTACAAATTTATAGGTTTAATATTTTTTAAGTTGTGAAAGTGTCATTTATTAGAATATCTGTAATGGAAGTGTTCCACATCTGTGCTGCCCAGGATAGTAGCTACTTAGCCATATGTGGCTATTGAGTATTCAAAATGTAGTTAGTGTCAATAAGAGACCGAATTTTAAATTTTATTTGATTTAAATTAAGTCTTCATAACCATCATTTTAATGGCTGCATAATCATTCATCATGTGGACATACTGTCATTTAAAACTATCATTTTAATGTCTGTACAGTCTATCATATGTAGTCATATGTATCATATGGATTTATAAACATCTTTATATGGCTGCCTTTTTTTTTTTTTCTTTTTGAGACAGAGTCTCACTGTTGCCCAGGCTGGAGTATAGTGGTGCGGTCTTGGCTCACTGCAACCTCTGCCTCCTAGGTTCAAGTGATTCTCTTGCCTCAGCCTCCCAAGTAACTGGAACTACAGACACACACCACCATGCCTGGCTAATTTCTGTATTTTTAGTAGAGAGAGGGTTTCACTATGTTGGCTAGGCTGGTCTTGAACTCCTGACCTCAGGTGATCCTCCTGCTTCAGCCTCCCAGAGTTCTGGGATTACAGGTATGAGCCACCACACCTGGCCTATATAGCTTTTTAATAGTCCATTATGTAAGAGTATTGTAATTTATGTAACCTTTCTGTCTGAGTCTGTTCAGGCTGCTATAAGAAAAATATCATAGACTGGGTGGCTTATCAACAACACAACTTTATTTCTGACAGTTTTGGAGGCTAGGAAGTCCAGGATCAAGGTGCCAGAAGATGTGGTATCTGGTGAGGACCTGATTTCTGATTCATTGGTGTCAGTCTTCTTGCTGTGTCCTTATGTGGTGAAAGGGGCAAGGGAGCTCTTAGGAGTCATTTTATAAGGCCACTTCCATGAGGGCACTCATCCCCAAACTTACCAACTGGTTATATGTGACTGGGGACCTCCCTAATATGCTTTCTCACTTTTTACAATGTGCATAGGCTGGTAACTTTTCAAATCTTTAAGTTAATGCTTCCTTTTTGCTTAACAATTCTGTCTTTTAAGTCATTTCTCTCTTCTCACATTTTACTGTAAGCACATAGGAAGAGCCAAGCTGCACCTTTATCACTTTGCTTAGAAATAGCTCCAGCTAAATATGCAATTTCATCACTTGCAAGTTTCACTTTCCACAGAATCCTAGACCATAAATACAGTTCAGCAAGTTCTCTACCACTCTGTAACAGAGTGTTTTTCCTTCAGTTTCTAATAACATATTATTTCTCATTTCTATCTGAGACCTCATCGGAATGGACTTTACCTCATATTTTACCAATACTATGTTCATGGTTACTTAGGTATTCTCTAAGAAGACTGAGGCTTTTTCTGTAGCTCCCCTCTTTTCTTTCTTTGTTTTTGTTTGTTTTATTTTGTTTTTCAAGACAGAGTCTTGCTCTGTTGCCCAAGCTGGAGTGCAGTGGCACGATCTTGGCTCACTGCAACCTCCGCCTCTCGGGTTCAAGCGATTCTCCT
>NW_012105805.1:3332-4865 GCF_000951045.1 Mandrillus leucophaeus
GCCTGTAGTTCCAGCTACTTATGAGGCTGAGGTGGGAGGATCACTTGAGCCCAGGAGTTTGAGGTTACAGTGAGTTATGATTCATCACTGCACTCTAGCCTGGCTGACAGAGTAAGACCCTGATTGCATCTCTGCCCACACCTGCAACAAAAAATTGTTACCTAATTTGACACGCAAAAAATATTTTGCTTGTTGAATATGCATTTCCTTGGTCACTTGTAAGAGTGAAATTTAAGTATTTTTTTCCACACATTTATTATTAAATTATTTATTCCTTCCTTGTTGATAGATACTGCATCATATATAGAGAAAATTTCCATATATGCCATGGTCTGTTTCCAGACTACATATTCTGTACCGTCAGTTTTGGTTATTCTATGCCATATGTTAAATGGCACATAAATAATTTTGGTTATTCTCATATCTGTGCCATATACTAAATTTTCGTATTTGCCATGGTGTGTTTCTGGACTACATACTCTGTACCATTAATTTCTGGTTATTCTCATATCTATGCCACACTGCTTTCATTACTACAGCTATTTAATATGGATTAACATTGAGCAGGAAATTTTTTTTTTTTTCTTTTGGGATGGAGTCTCACTCTGTTGCCCAGGCTGGAGTGCAGTGGTGTGATCTCAGCTCACTGCAACCTCTGCCTGGGTTCAAGCAATTTTCCTGCCTCAGCCTCCCAAGTAGCTGGAATTGCAGGCATATGCCACTATGCCCGACAAATTTTTGTATTTTTAGTAGAGATGGGGTTTCCCCATGTTGACCATGGTGGTCTCGAACTCCTGACCTCATGATCCACCTGTGTTGGCCTCCCAAAGTGCTGGGATTACAGGCCTGAGCCACTGCGCTTGGCCAGGTATTTCTTTATTATTCTGCTTTCCCACATTTTCTCTCATGCTTTCTTGTTTATCCTTTCCAAAATAGTTTAGCATTATTTTATCGTGATTAAAACCAAAAAACCTCACAATATAGGAATTTGGATTGGAATTCTCTGATTGTCCCCTTTCCCCAGCACACATACACAAATATAGATGTATGCATATATTTTTGGAAGATGGACAGAAAATATGACTTCTTTACAATATTCTCTTCGCTATACAGAAATATGATATTGCTCTCCTTTGAATCGGGACTTCCTTTTTTTTTTTTTTTTTTTTTTTTAATTGAGACGGAGTCTCGCTTGTTGCCCAGGCTGGAGTGCAGTGGCATTATCTCGACTCACTGCAACCTCTGCCTCCTGGGTGCAAGCGATTCTCATGCCTCAGCCTCCTGAGGAGCTGGGACTATAAGTGCGTGCCACCATGCCTGGCTAACTTTTTTGTATTTTTAGTAGAGACGGGGTTTCGCTGCATTGGCCAGGCTGGTCTTGAACTCCTGATCTCAGGTAATCCTCCCACCTCGGCCTCCCAAAGTGCTGAGATTACAGGCGTGAGCCACAGCACCTGGCCTTAATCAGGACTTCTATTTATCCCTCAGTAAAGCTTTGCAGGATTTTTTTTTCTTTCTTTCTTTTTTTTTTTT
>NW_012105806.1:0-1112 GCF_000951045.1 Mandrillus leucophaeus
GGTCCCACGACTCTGACTGTAAATCAAAAGCTAGAAATGATGCAGCTTAGTGAGGAAGGCCTGATGAAAGCCAGGATCGGCTGGAAGTAAGGCCTCCTGCACCAGCCGAGCTGTAATGCAAAGGGCAAGTCATTGAAGGGAATTAGGTGCTGCTCCAGTGAACACACAAATAAGAAGAAAGCCAAACAGCCTTATTGCTGATGTGGAAAAAGTTGGAGTGGTCTAGATAGATCAAACCAGCCACAACATTCCCTCAAAGCCAAAGCCTAATCCACAGCAAGATCCTATAATAACTCTTCAATTCTATGAAGGCTGAGAGAGGTGAGGAAGCCGCAGAAGAAAACCCTGAAACTAGCAGAAGCTGGTTCATGAGGTTTAAGGAACGAAGCCCTTTCCATGGCATAAAAGCTCATGGGGAAGCAGCAAGTGCTAATGTAGGAGCTACAGCCAGTTATCCAGAGCATCTCGCTAAGATCATTGATGAAGGTGGCAACACTAAACAACGGATTTTCCATGTAGACAAAACAGCCTCATAGAGGAAAAAGATGTCATCTAGCATAGCTAAAGAGGAGAAGTCAATGCCTGGCTTCAAAGCATCAAAGGACAACCTCAGAATTTTTTTTTTTTTTTTTTTTTTTTGAGTTGGAGTTTCACTCTTTTTGCACAGGCCAGATTGCAATACTACGATCTCTGCTCACTCCTGCCTCAGCCTCCCAAGTAACTGGGATTATAGGCGCCTGCCACCACACTAGCTAATTTTTTATTTTTGGTAGAGATGGGGTTTCACAACGTTGGCCAGGCTGGTCTCAAACTCCTGACCTCAAGTGATCCACTCACCTCGGCCTCCCAAATTGCCGGGATTACAGGTGTGAGCCACCGCACCTGGCCTTTTTATTTTTTGAGAGAGGGTCTCACTGTGTCACCCAGCCTGGAGTGCAGTGGTGTGACCATGGCTCCCTGCAGCCTTGACCTCCTGGGTTCAAGTGATCCTCCTCCCTCAGCTTCCCAAGTAGCTGGGACTACAGGCACACACCACCACACCCGGCTAATTTTTTGTATTTTTTGTAGAGACGGGGTTTCACCATGTTGCCCAGGCTGGTCTCAAACTCAAT
>NW_012105806.1:3902-4789 GCF_000951045.1 Mandrillus leucophaeus
GATGGTCTCGATCTCCTGACCTCGTGATCCGCCCGTCTCGGCCTCCCAAAGTGCTGGGATTACAGGCTTGAGCCACCGCGCCCGGCCGCTTGAACACTGTTGAAACGACAACGGATTTCTAATATGACATAAATTTAGTTGATAAAGCCGTGACAGGGTTTGAGAGGATTGACTTCAATTTTGAAACGAGGTTGTACTGTGGATAAAATGCTATCAGACAGCATTGCGTGTTAGAGAGAAATCTTTCACGAAAGGAAGAGTTCATCAATGTGGCAGACATTATTGTTGTCTGATTTTAAGAAATTGCCACAGCCACCCCAGCCTTCAGCAGCCACCACCCTGATCTGTCAGCAGCCGTCAACAAGGCAAGACCCCCCAGCAGGAAAAAGACTGGGATTCGCTGAAGATTGAAATGGTCATTAGCATCTTTTAGCAATGAAGTATTTTTCCTCAAGGTAAGTACACTGTGGTTATTAGACATAATGTTATTTCACACTTAATAGATTACAGCATAGTGAAAACAATTCTTTTCTGAGACAAGGTGTGTCTCTGTCATCCAGGATGGAGTGCATTGGTGCAATCCTAGCTGACTGTAGCCTCGAACTCCTGGGCTCAAGCGATCTTCCTGCCTCAGCCTCCTGAGTAGCTAGGACTGTAGGCGTGGACCACCACACCTGGCTAAGTTTTCCATGTTTTGTAGAGATGGGGTTCCACTATGTTGCCTAGACTGGTCTTGAACACCTGGCCTGAAGTGATCCTTCCACCTCAGCCTCCCAAATTGTTGGGATTACAGGCCGGGCGCGGTGGCTCAAGCCTGTAATCCCAGCACTTTGGGAGGCTGAGACGGGCGGATCACGAGGTCGGGAGATCGAGACCATCCTGGCTAA
>NW_012105807.1:0-347 GCF_000951045.1 Mandrillus leucophaeus
TAGAGATAGTATATGTTTTTTGAGATACTATTTCCATTAATTCTTAAATTGTCTGTTTTGCCAAGCACACTTATTGTCTTAGTTAATTCAGGGGGGTCTAACAAAATACCTTTGATTGTATAATTTATAAACAATAGAAGTGTACCTCTCACAGTTCTGGAGGCTGAGAAGTCCAACATCAAAGTGCCAGCAGATTTGGGGTCTTGTAAGATGTCTGTTATGGGGGAAGGGGAAGGAAGTTCCATTGGGCCTCTATTAAAAGGGTACTAATCTCATTGTAGTCATTTCATCAGGTTATAAGGCTCTGCCCTCATGACCTAATCACCTCCCAAAGACCCTACATCTTA
>NW_012105807.1:2267-3998 GCF_000951045.1 Mandrillus leucophaeus
GGGAAAAATATCCAAAACACCAGGACATTATTTAAAAGGCATATTATAAACAGGTCTCATCATACTCCTATCACTGTAAGCTTACGAGGGTATACCGATTCTCTGGTAGCACCCAACCCCAACATAGAAACAGTAAAGTAAAAATGTCTGATAATGAATCCTGAGTATGTAAAGCCGCTTTGAAGAAACAGAATTTTCTCAGATCAAAAGGTAACCAGTTAAGTTAGAATGTGCCAACTACAGGAAGGACTGGTCAGTAATTGAAGCAAGGAGAAGAGAGTAAGAGAGAAATATCATTATGTTTGTGTTTTCTCCTGAGAGAGGTACCTGAAAACCATCTTGTCAGTCAATCACCACCTTTAATGCCTGAAGAAACTGAAACCCAAAGAGAAAAATTACTTTTACCCAAGGCACAACACTGATTCACATCTGAACTGGAACTAAAAATCAAGATTCCTTACTTACACCTTTGGCCTCTAGATTATAGAGCAAACACATTTACTCACGCTTTTTCTCTGAAAGCAGCAGATTCTAGGCAATAGTGGAAAAATGGGGGCTTAATTGCTTGTTGGTTGTTTTGGTTTTCAATTTTTTCATGCTGATGTCAGTGGTTAGAAAGATTGTCATGTTAGCCTAGTATTTTGATTTTATGTCTTCACTTAGAAGAAACATTACTTTTTTATATTTAAGTTGCACACAAATGTATTAGTGTCAAAGATTTAAATACAATCCTTTTAAACTTGGACAATACTGCTTATAAAAACATATCAGAGAAAGGAGTCCACATGACTGAGTGAAAAGCTGTCTTTTGAAAAGTTGCCACAAATTTTATACTATATTTTTCATGAATTATCTCCTTTCACTTCATAATTGCTGCTAGCAGGGGCCAAGCTAACCATTAAATAGTGTTTCTGACCTCATGCACTGTTCCATAGCTTTGTAAAGTGCATAGACAGTTTTTTTTGCCCAGAAATAGAAATGCTTCTGCTACTAAGTTGAAAGGCATTATTAGTGAAATTAGAATATGATAACAAACTGCAGATGGTAAAAGATTACTTCCTGGCAGAGAATAAATCCAAATGCATTTTATGCTAAGTGAAATGTGATTATCAAAAAATTGTGATAATAATGATTGATTCATGAATGGATAACTGTGATCTAGCTCCTGCTGCCAACTATATGTCTTAATCAGATCAAGATAGAATCATTAATTAAAGATAGAAGAAAAAAAGAGAAATCACAATGAATTGGGATGGACATGCTATCTTAACACGGTCATACGAGTTTTGATAGTTGCTATAAAATAAATAGAATAGCCATTTTAGTTCATTTTAAACCAAAATACATTATTCTGCCAAGTTTAAAATTATCTAAAATATATCTTATTACAAGATTATTTTAGTCAAATAAAACATTAGGCACTTTTGAAATGAATGTTTACAGAATAAACAGGCAACAGACTGTACTTGATATATCACTGCTATGAAAGCTTTTGTGGGGCATACTAGCTATGAATTTCTAGCTATGAATTAAATGTTCTAATTTATTACATGTTATACTCACAGTTTAAGAAATATTTACTGAACTCTTCTTTATGCCAAGCACATCTGAGTTTAAAAAAAAAAAAATGAGTATCTTTCCTCTCATGGAGCTTATATATTCTAGTCTTATTACAAAAGAATATCAATATTTTCAAATAGTGTGCATGGGGAATGCTAAACAACACTTTTC
>NW_012105808.1:0-1176 GCF_000951045.1 Mandrillus leucophaeus
GAGGGCTACGGTGAAAAAGGAAATATCCTCAGATGAAAACTGTAAAGAAGCTTTCTGAGAAAGTGCTTAGTGTTCTGTTAATTCATCTCACAGAGGTAGAGCTTTCCCCTCAAGAAGCCTATGGCTAAGACTGTTCCTGTGGAATTTTCAAAGTGATATTTGGAAGCCCGTAGAGGGCTATAGTGAAAAAGAAAATATACTCAGAGAAAAACTGCAAAGAAGTTTTGTGAGAAACTGCTTTGTGATGTGTGACTTCCACTCAAAGAGTTGCAGCTGTATTTCGTGGATCTGTTTGCTAGCTTTATTTCTGTGAAATCTGAGAACTAATATTTCGCATTCCTTTGAAGACTATAGGGCCAAAGGAAATATCCTCCGATAACAAAGAGAAAGAGTCTTTCTGAGGAACTTCTTTGGGTTCTGTCAAATCATCTCACAGGGTTAGAGCTTTCCCTTCAAGAAGCCTTTCGCTAAGACTGTTCTTGTGGAATTTGCAAAGTGATATTTGGAAACCCATGGAAGACTCCGGTGAAAAAGAAAATATCCTCAGATGAAATCTGCAAAAAAGCTTTCTGAGAAACTGCTTAGTGTTTTCTTAATTCATCTCATACAGCTACAGCTTTCCCCTCAATAAGCCTTTCGCTAAGCCTGTTCTTGTGGAATTTGCAAAGTGATATTTGGAAGCCTGTAGAGGGCTACGGTGAAAAAGAAAATATCCTCAGAGAAAAACTGGAAAGAAGCTTTCTAAGAAACTGCTTTGTGATGTGTGACTTCCACTCACAGAGTTAGAGCTGTGTTTCATGGAGGTGTTTGCTAGCCTTATTTCTGTGGAATCTGAGAAGTGATATTTCGGATCGCTTGGAAGATTATAGGGCCAAAGGAAATATCCTCTGATAACAAAGAGAAAGAAGCTTTCTGAGAAACTTCTTTGTATTCTGAGAAATCATCTCACAGAGTTACAGATTTCCCCTCAGGAAGCCTTTAGCTAAGACTGTTCGTGTGGAATTTCCAAAGTGATATTTGAAATCCCATAGAGGGCTATGGCGAAAAAAGAAATATCCTCAGGTGAAAACTGGAAAGAAGCTTTCTGAGAAACTGCTTAGTGGAATGTTAATTCATCTCACAGAATTACAGGTTTCCCTTCAAGAAGCCGCTCGCTAAGCCTGTTCTTGTGGAATT
>NW_012105808.1:4682-6912 GCF_000951045.1 Mandrillus leucophaeus
GTTCTCAGATTCCACAGAAATAAGGCTAGCAAACAGATCCACGAAATACTGTTGTGACTCTGTGAGTGGAAGTCACATCATCAAAAAGCAGTTTCTCAGAAAGCTTCTTTCCAGTTTTTCTCTCAGGATATGTTCTTTTTCACCATAGCCCTCTATGGGCTTCTAAATATCACTTTGCATATTCCACAAGAACAGGCTTAGCGAAAGGTTTCTTGAAGGGAAAGTTGTAACTCTGTGAGATGAATTAACAGAACACTAAGCAGTTTCTCAGACAGCTTCTTTCCAGTTTTCATCTGAGGATATTTCCTTTTTCACCATAGCCCTCCATTGGCTTCCATATATCACTTTGCAAATTCCACAAGAACAGTCTTAGCCAAAGGCTTCTTGAGGGGAAAACTGAAACACTGTGAGATGGTTTCACAGAACACTAAGAAGTTTCTCCGACAGCTTCTTTCTCTTGGTTATCGGAAGATATATCCTTTTGCCCCATAGTCTTAAACGAGATCCGAAATATCAGTTCTCACATTCCACAGAAATAAGGCTAGCAAACAAATTCACGAAATACACGTGTAACTCTGTGAGTGGAAGTCACACATCATAAAGCAGTTTCTCAGAAAGCTTCTTTCCAGTTTTTCTCTGAGGATATTTTCTTTTTCTCCATTGTCCTCTATGGGCTTCCAAATATCACTTTGCAAATTCCACAAGAACAGGCTTAGCGAACGGCTTCTTGAGGGGAAAGGTGTAACTCTGTGAGATGAATTAACAGAACACTAAGCAATTCCTCAGAAGGCTTCTTTCCAGTTTTAATCTGAGGATATTTCCTTTTTCACTAGAGCCCTCCATAGGTTTCCAAATCTCACTTTGCAAATTCCATAAGAACAGTCTTAACGAAAGACTTCTTGAGGGGAAAGCTGTAACTCTGGGAGATGATTTCACAGAACAGAAAGAAATTTCTCAGAAAGCTTCTTTCTCTTGGTTCTCGGACGATAATTCCTTTGGCACTGTACTCTTCAAAGGGATCCGAAATATCATTTCTTAGATTCCACAGAAATAAGGGTAGCAAACAGATTCAAGAAATACAGCTATAACTCTGTGAGTGGAAGTCACACATCACAAAGCAGTTTCTCAAAAAGTTTCTTTCCTGTTTTCTCTGAGGATATTTTCTTTTTCACCCTATCCCTCAATGGGCTTCCAAATATCACTTGGCAACTTCCACAAAAACAGTCTTTCCGAAAGGCTTTTTGAGGGAAAAGCTGTAACTCTGTGAGATGATTTCACAGAACACAAAGAAGTTTCTCATAAAGGTTCTTTCTCTTTGTTATCCGAGGATATCTCCTTTGGCCCTAAAGTCTTCAAAGGGATCCGAAATATCAGTTCGCCGATTCCAGAGAAATAAGGATAGCAAAGAGATCCAGGAAATACAGCTGTACCTCTGTGAGTGGAAGTCACATATCACAGAGCAGATTCTCAGAAATCTTCTTTCCAGGTTTTCTGTGAGGGTACTCTCTGTTTCTCCATAGAACTCTATGGGCTTCCAAACAATATTTTGCAAATTCCTGAAGAACAGGCTTAGCGAATGGCTTCTTGAGGGGAAAGCTGTAACTCTGTGAGATGATTTCACAGAACACAAAGTAGTTTCTCAGAAAGCTTCTTTTTCTTGGTTATCGGAGGATATTTCATTTTGCTCTACAGTCTTCAAAGATATTCGAAATATCCTTTCTCAGTTTCCACAGAAATAAGGCTAACGAACAGATCCATGAAATACAGCTGTAACTCTGTGAGTGGAAGTCTCACATGACAAAGCAGTTTCTCAGAAAGCTTCTTTCCAGTTTTTCTCTGTGGACATTTTCTTTTTCACCACAGCCCTCTATGGGCTTCCACATATCACTTTTTAAATTCCACAAGAACAGGCTTAGCGAACGGCTCCTTGTGGAGAAAGCTGTAACTCTGTGATATGAATTAACAGATCACTAAGCAGTTTCTCAGAAAGCTTCTTTCCAGTTTTCATCTGAGGATATTTCCTTTTTCACCATAACCCTCTATGGGCTTCCAAATATCACTTTGCAACTTCCACAAAAACAGACTTTTCGAAAGGCTATTTGAGGGAAAAGCTGTAACTCTGTGAGATGACGTCACAGAACACAAAGAAGTTTCTCATAAAGCTTCTTTCTCTTTGTTATCCGAGGATATTTCCTTTGGCCCTAAAGTCTTCAAAGGGATCCGAAATATC
>NW_012105808.1:8297-9416 GCF_000951045.1 Mandrillus leucophaeus
CTAGCAAAGAGATCCACGAAATACAGCTGTAACTCTGTGAGTGGAAGTCACACACCACAAAGCAGTTTCTTAGAGAGCTTCTGTCCAGTTTTTCTATGAGGATATTTTGTTTTTAACCCTAGCCCTCAATGGGCTTTCAAATATCACTTTGCAAATTCCACAAGAACAGGCTTAGCGAGCCGCTCCTTGAGGGGAAAGCTGTAACTCTCTGAGATGATTTCACAGAACACAAAGAAGTTTCTCAGAAAGCTTCTTCCTCTTGGTTATCGGAAGATATTTCCTTTGGCCCTATAGTCTTCAAAGGGATCCGAAACATCAGTTCTCAGATTCCACAGAAATAAGGGTAGCAAACAGATCCACGAAATACAGCTGTAACTCTGTGAGTGGAAGTCACACGTCACAAAGCAGTTTCTCAGAAACCTTCTTTCCAGTTTTTCTCTGAGGTTTTTTTTCTTTTTCACCCTAGACCTGTATGGGCTTCCAAATATCACTTTGCAAATTACACAAGTACAGGTTTAGCGAACGGCTTCTTGGGGGGAAATCTGTAACTCTGTGGTATGAATTAACAGAAAACGTAGCAGTTTCTCAGAAAGCTTCTTTCCAGTTTTCATCTGAGGATATTTCCTTTTTCACCAGAGCCCACCATGGGCTTCCAAATATCACTTTGCAAATTCCACACGTAAAGTTTTAGCGAAAGGCTACTTGAGGGGAAAGCTGTAACTCTGCGAGATGATTTTACAGGACACAAAGAAGTTTCTCAGAAAGCTTCTTTGTCTTTGTTATCGTAGGATATTTCCTTTGGCCCTTTACTCTTCAAAGGGATCTGAAGAATTGGTTCTCAGACTCCACAGATAGAAGTCTAGCAAAGAGATCCACGAAGTACAGCTGTAACTCTGTGAGTGGAAGTCACACATCACAAAGCAGTTTCTCAGAAAGCTTCTTTCAATTTTTTCTCTGAGGATATTTTCTTTTTCACCATAGCCCGCTAAGGGTTCCAAATATCACTTTGCAAATTCCACAAGAACAGTTTTAGCGAAAGGCTACTTGAGGGGAAAGCTGCAACTCTGTGAGTTGATTTCAGAGAACACAAAGAAGTTTCTTAGAAAGCTTCTTTCTCTT
>NW_012105808.1:9756-16191 GCF_000951045.1 Mandrillus leucophaeus
ATGATTTCACAGAACACAAAGAAGTTTCTCAGAAAGCTTCTTTCTCTTTGTTATCAGAGGATATTTCCTTTGGCCCTATATTTTTCAAAGGGATCCGAAGTATCAGTTCTCAGATTCCACAGATACAATGCTAGCAATGAGATGCACGAAATACAGCTGTAAATGTGTGAGTGGAAGTCACAAATCACAAAGCAGTTTCTCAGAAAGCTTCTTTCCAGTTTTTCTCTGAGGTTATTTAACTTTTTCATCATAGCCCTCTATGGGCTTCCAAACAATAATTTGCAATTTCCACAAGAACAGGCTTAGCGAACGGCTTCTTGAGGGGAAAGATGTAACTCTGATAGATGAATTAACAGAACACTAAGAAGTTTCTCAGAAAGCTTCTTTCCAGTTTTCATCTGAGGATAATTCCTTTTTCACCATAGCCCTACATGGGCTTCCATATATCACTTTGAAATTTCAAAAGAAAAGTCTTAGCAAAAGGATTCTTAAGGAGAAAGCTGTAACTCTGTGAGATGATTTCACAGAACACAAAGAAGTATCTCAGAAAGCTTCTTTCTCTTTGTTATCGGAGGGTATGTCTTTGACGCTGTAGTCTTCAAAGGGATCCGAAATATCAGTTCTCAGTTTCCACAGAAAGAAGGCTAGCAAACAGATCCACGAAATACCGGTGTATTTCTGTGAGTGGAAGTCACACATCACAAAGCAGTTTCTCAGAGAGCTTCTTTCCAGTTTTTCTCTGAGAATATTTTCTTTTAAACCATAGCGCACTATGGGCTTCCCAATATTACTTTGCAAATTCCACAAGAACAGGCTTAGCGAACGGCTTCTTGAGGAGAAAGCTGTAACTCTGTGAGATGAATTAACAGAACACTATGCAGTTTCTCAGAAAGTTTCCTTCCAGTTTACATCTGAGGATATTTCCTTTTTCACCATAGCTCTCCATGGGCTTCCATATATCACTTTGCAAATTCTACAAGAATAGTCTTATCAAAAGGCTTCTTGAGGGGAAAGCTGTAACTCTGTGAGATGATTTCACAGAACACGAAGAAGTTTCCCAGAAAGCTTCTTTCTCTTTGTTATCGGAGGACATTTCCTTTGGCCCTGTAGTCTTCAAAGATATCCGAAATATCCGTTCTCAAATTCAACAGAAATAAGGCTAGCAAACAGATCCATGAAATACAACTGTAACACTTTGAGTGGAAGTCACACATGACAAAGCAGTTTCTCACAGAGCTTCTTTCCAGTTTTTCTTTGAGGATATTTTGTTTTTCACCATAGCCCTCTACGGGTTTCCAATTATCACTTTGCAAATTCCACAAGAACAGGCTTAGCGAAAAGCTTCTTAGGGGAAAGCTGTAACTCTGTGAGATGAATTAACGGAACACGAAAAAGTTTCTAGAAAGCTTCTTTCTCTTCGTTATCGGAGGATATTTCCTTTGGCCCTATACTCTTCAAAGGGATCAGAAATATCAGTTCTCAGATTCTACAGATATAAGGCTAGCAAAGAGATCCAAGAACTACAGCTGTAACTCTGTGAGTGGAAGTCACACATCACAAAGCAGTTTCTCAGAAAGATTCTTTCCAGTTCTTCTCTAAGGATATTTTATTTTTCACCATAGCCCTCCATGGGCTTCCAAATATCACTTTGCAAATTCCTCAAGAACAGTCTTAGTGAAAGGCTTCTTGAGGGGAAACCTGTAACTGTGTGAGATGATTTCACAGAACACAAAGAAGTGTCTCAGAAAGCTTCTTTCTCTTTGTAATCGGAGGATATTTTCCCTGGCCCTATAGTCTTCAAAGATAACCGAAATATTCGTTCTAAGACTCCACAGAAATAAGGCTAGCAAACAGATTCAGGAAATACAGCTGTAACTCTGTGAGTGGAAGTCACACATCACAAAGCAGTTTTTCAGAAAGCTTCTTTGCAGTTTTTCTCTGAGGATATTTTCTTTTTCACCATAGCCCTCTATGGGCTTCCAAACAATGTTTTGGAAATTCCACAAGAACAGCCTTAGGGAATGGCTTCTTGAGGGGAAAGATGTAACTCTGTGAGATGATTTCACAGAACCCAAAGAATTTTCTCAGAAATCTTCTTTCTCTTGGTTATCAGAGGATATTTCCTTTGGCCCTATAGTCTTCAAAGATATCCGAAATATCTGCTCTCAGATTCCACAGAAATAAGGCTAGCAAACAGATCCATGAAAGATAACTCTAAATCTGTGAATTTAAGTCACACACGATAAAGCGGTTTCTCAGAAAACTTCTTTCCAGTTTTTCTCTGAGAATATTTTCTTTTTCACCACAGCCCTCTATGGGCTTCCAAATATCACTTTGCAAATTCCACAAGAACAGTCTTAGCGAACGGCTTCTTGAGGGGAAAGCTGTAACTCTGAGAGATGAATTAACAGAACACTAAGCAGTTTCTCAGAAAGCTTCTTTCCAGTTTTCATTTCAGGATATTTCTTTTTTCAACATAGCCCTCCATGGGCTTCCAAATATCACTTTCCAAATTCCACAAGAACAGTCTTAGTGAAAGGCTTCTTGAGGGGAAAGCTGTAACTCTGTGAGATGAATTAACAGAACACTAAGCAGTTTGTCAGAAAGCTTCTTCCCAGGTTTCATCTGAGTATATTTCCTTTTTCACCATAGCCCTCCATCGGCTTCCAAATATCACTTTGCAAATTCCACAAGAACAGTCTTAGCGAAAGGCTTCTTGAGGGGAATACTGTAACTCTGTGGAATGATTTCACAGAACACAAAGAAGTTTCTCAGAAAGCTTCTTTCTTTTTGTTATCAGAGGATATTTTCATTGACCTTATTTTCTTCAAAGATATCCAAAATATTTGCTCTCAAATTCCACAGAAATAAAGCAAGCTAACAGAACCACCAAATACAGCTGTAACTCCCTGAGTGGAAATCACACATCACAAAGCAGTTTCTCAAAAAGCTTCTTTCCAATTTTTCTCTGAGGATATTTTCTTTTCCACCGTAGCCCTCTATGGGCTTCCAAATATCACTATGCAAATTCCACAAGAACAGGCTTAGCGAACGGCTTCTGGAGGGGAAAGCTGTAACTCCGTGAGATGAACTAACGGAACACTAAGCAGTTTCTCAGAAACCTTCTTTTCACTTTTCATCTGAAGATATATCCTTTTTCACCATAGCCCTCCATGGGCTTCCAAATATCACTTTGAAAATTCCACAAGAACAGTCTTAGCGAAAGTCTTCTTGAGGGGAAAGCTGTAACTCTGTGAGATGATTTACAGAACACAAAAAAGTTTCACAGAAATCTTCTTTCTCTTTTTTATCGGAGGATATTTCCTTTGGCCCTATAGTCTTCAAAGGGATCCGAAATATCAGTTCTCAGATTCCCCCGAAATAAGGCTAGCAAACAGATCCATGAAATACAGCTGTAACTCTGTGAGTGTAAGTCACACATCACAAAGCCGTTTCTCAGAAAACTTCTTTCCAGTTTTTCTCTGAGGATATTTCCTTTTTCACCGTAGCCCTCCATGGGCTTCCAAATATCACTTTGCAAATTCCACAAGAACAGTCTTAGCGAACGGCTTGTTTAGGAGAAAGCTGTAACTCTGTGAGATAAATTAACGAAACACTAAGAAGTTTCTAGAAAATTTCTTTTTCTTGGTTATCGGAGGATATTTCCTTTGGCCCTATACTCTTCAAAGGGATTCGAAATATCAGTTCTCAGATTCCACAGATATAAGGCTAGCAAACAGATCCACGAAATACAGCTGTAACCCTGTGAGTGGAAGTCACACATCACAAAGCAGATTCTCAGAAATCTTTCCAGTTTTTCTCTGAAGATATTTTCTTTTTCACCTTAGCCCTCTATGGGCTTCCAAACAATAATTTGCAAATTCCACAGGAACAGACTTAGCGAACGGTATCTTGAGGTGAAAGCTGTAACTATGTGAGATGAATTAACGGAACAGAAAGAAGTTTCTAGGAAGCTTCTTTCTCTTCGTTATCGGAGGATATTTCCTTTGGCCCTATAGTCTTCAAAGATATCCGAAATATCCGTTCTCAAATTCCACAGAAATAAGGCTAAAAAACAGATCAATGAAATACAGCTGAAACCCTGTGAATTTGAGTCACACATGACAAAGCAGTTTCTCAGAAAGCTTCTTTCTCTTGGTTATCGGAGGATATTTCCTTTGGCACTATACTCTTCAAAGGGATCTGAAATAGCAGTTCTCAGATTCCACAGATATAAGGCTTGCAAAGAGATCCAGGAAATACAGCTGTAACTCTGTGAGTGGAAGTCACACATCACAAAGCAGTTTCTCAGAAAGTTTCTTTGCAGTTTTTCTCTGAGAATATTTTCTTTTTTACCATAGCCCTCCAAGGGCTTCCAAATATCACTTTGCAAATTCCACAAGAACAGGCTTAGCGAACGAATTCTTGAGGTGAAAGCTGTAAATCTGTGTGAGGAATTAACAGAACACTAAGTAGTTTCTCAGAAGGCTTCTTTCCAGTTTTCATCGGAGGATATTTCCTTTTTCACCATAGCCCTCCATGGGCTTCCAAATATCACTTTGTAAATTCCACAAGAACATTCTTAGCGAAAGACTTCTTGAGGGGAAAGCTGTAACTCTGTGAGATGATTTCACCAAATACAAAGAAGTTTCTCAGAAAGCCTCTTTCTCTTGGTTATTGCAGGATATTTCCTTTGGCCCTATAGTCTTCAAAGATATCCGAAATATCCATTCTCCGATTCCACAGAAATAAGGCTAGCAAACAGTTTCATGAAATACAGCTGTAACTTTGTGAGTGGAAGTCACACATCACAAAGCAGATACTAATAACACTTCTTTCCAATTTTTCTTTGAGGATATTTTCTTTTTCACCATAGCCCTCTGTGGGCTTCCAAATATCACTGTGCAAATACCACAAGAACAGTCTTAGCGAAAGACTTCTTGAGGTAAAGCAGTAACTCTGTGAGATAAATTAACAGAACACTCAGCAGTGTCTCAGAAAGCTTCTTTCCAGTTTTCATCTGGGGATATTTCCTTTTCCACCATAGCCCTCCAAGGGCTTCCAAATATCACGTTGCAAATTCCACAAGAACCGTCTTAGCGAAAGGCTTCTTGAGGAGAATGCTGTAACTGTGTGAGATGATTTCACAGAACACAAAGAAGTTTCTCAGAAAGCTTCTTTCTAGTGTTCATCTGAGGATATTTCCTTTTTCACTATAGCCCTCCGTGGGCTTCCAAATATCACTTTAAAAATTCCACAAGAACAGTTAGAGAAAGGCTGCTTGAGGGGAAATGTTTTATTCTCTGAGATGAATTAAGAGTACACTAAGCAGTTTTTCAGGAAGCTTCTTCCCAGTTGTCATCTGAGGAAATTTCCTTTTTCACCATAGCCCTCCATCGGCTTCCCAATATCACTTTGCAAATTCCACAGGAATAGTCTCAGCCAAAGGATTCTTGAGGGGAAAGCTGTAATTCTGTGAGATGATTTCACAGAACACAAGAACTTTCTCAGAAAGCTTCTTTCTCTTTGTAATCGGAGGATATTTCCCTTGGCGCTATAGTCTTCAAAGATATCCGAAATATCCGTTATCACACTCCACAGAAATAAGGCTAGCAAACAGATTCACGAAATACAGATGTAACTCTGTGAGTGGAAGTCACACATCACAAAGCAGTTTCTCAGAAAGCTTTTTTCCAGTTTTTCTCTGAGGATATTTTCTTTTTCACCATTGCCTACTATGGGCTTCCAAACAATAACTTGCAAATTCCACAAAAACAGGCTTAGGAAATGGCTTCTTGAGGGGAAAGCTGTAACTCTGTGAGATGAATTAACAGAAACACTAAGAAATTTCTCAGAAAGCTTCTTTCCACTTTTCATCTGAGAATATTTCCTTTTTCACCTCAGCCCTCCTTGGGTTTCCATATATCACTCTGAAAATTCCACAACGACAGTCTTAGAGAAAGGCTTCTTGAGGGGAAAGATGTAACTCTGTGAGATGATTTCACAGAACACAAAGAAGTTTCTCATGAAGCTTCTTTCCTTTCGTTATCGGAGGATATTTCCTTTGGCGCTCTAGTCTTCCAAGGAATCCGAAATATCAGTTCTCAGATTCCACAGAAATAAGGCTAGCAAACAGATCCACAAAATACAGCTGTAACTGTGTGAGTGGAAGTCACACATCACAAAGCAGATTCTAATGAAACTTCTTTCCTGTTTTTCTTTGAGGATATTTTCTTTTTCACCATAGCCTTCTATGGGCTTCCAAACAATAATTTGTAAATTCCAGAAGAACAGTCTTAGCGAACGGCTTCTTGAGGGGAAAGCTGTAACTATGTGAGATGAATTAACAGAACACTAAGCAGTTTCTCAGAAAGCTTCTTTCCAGTTTTCATCGGAGGTGTTCCCTTTTTCACCATAGCTGTTCATGGGCTTCCA
>NW_012105808.1:16604-17382 GCF_000951045.1 Mandrillus leucophaeus
AAGCAGTTTCTCAGAAAGCTTTTTTCCAGTTTTTCTCTGAGGATATTTTCTTTTTCACCATAGTCCTCTAAGGGCTTCCAAATATCACTTTGCAAATTCCACAAGAACAGGCTTAGAGAATGGATCCTTGAGTGGAAACATGTAACTCTGTGAGATGAATTAACAGAACACAAAGTAGTTTCTCAGAAAGCTTCTTTACCTCGGTTATCGGAGGATATTTCCTTTTGCCCTATACTCTTCAAAGGGATCCGAAATATCAGTTCTCAGATTCCACAGATATAAGGCTTGCAAAGATATCCAGGAAATACAGCTGTAACTCTGTGAGTGGAAGTCACACATCACAAAGCTGTTTCTCAGAAAGCTTCTTTCCAGTTTTTCTCTGAGGATATTTTCTTTTTCACCATAGCCTTCTATGGGCTTTCAAATATCACTTTGTAAATTCCACAAGAACATTCGTAGCGAAAGACTTCTTGAGGGGAAAGCTGTAACTCTGTGAGATGATTTCATAGAACACAACGAAGTTTCTCAGAAAGCTTCTTTCTCTTGGTTATCGGAGGATATTTCCTTTGGCCATTTAGTCTTCAAAGATATCCGAAATATCCATTCTCAGATTCCACAGAAATAAGGCTAGCAAGCAAACTCACGAAATAAAGTTGTAACTTTGTGAGTGGAAGTCACACATCACAAAGCAGATTCTAATAAAACTTTTTTCCAGTTTTTCTTTGAGGATATTTTCATTTTCACCATAGCCTTCTACGGACTTACAAATATCACTTTG
>NW_012105808.1:17608-20402 GCF_000951045.1 Mandrillus leucophaeus
AAATACGGCTGTAACTCTGTGAGTGGAAGTCACACATCACAAAGCAGTTTCTCAGAAAGCTTCTTTCCAGTTTTTCTCTGAGGATATTTTCTTTTTCGCCATAGTCCTCTATGGGCTACCTAATATCATTTTGCAAATTCCACAAGAACAGGCTTAGCGAACGACTTCTTGAGGGGAAAGCTGTAACTCTGTGAGATGAATTAAGAGAACACTAAGCAGTTTCTCAGAAAGCTTCTTTCCAGTTTTCATCTCAGGATATTTCCTTTTTCACCATAGCCCTCCATGGGCTTCCAAATATCACGTTGCAAATTCCACAAGAACTGTCTTAGCGAAAGGCTTCTTGAGTGGAAAGCTGTAACTCTGTGAGATGAATTAAGAGAACACTAAGGAGTTTCTCAGAAAGCTTGTTCCCTAAGCATTTTCTTGGGGAATTTGCAAGGTGAAATTTGGAAGCCCATAGAGGTCTATGATGAAAAAGAAAATATTCTCAGAGAAAAACTGAAAAGGGGCTTTTTGAGAAACTGCTTTGCGATGTGTGACTTCCACTCACAGAGTTACAGCTGTATTTCGTGGATTTGTTTGCCAGCCTTATTTCTGTGGAATCTGAGAACGAATATTTCGAATTCCTTTGAAGACTACAGGGCCAAAGTAAATATTCTCCGATAACAAAGAGAAAGAAGCTTTCTGAGAAACTTCCTTGTGTTCTGTGAAATCGTCTCACAGAATTACAGCTTTCCCCTCAAGAAGCCTTTCGCTAAGACTGTTCTTGGGGAATTTGCAAAGTGATATTCGGAAGACAATCTAGGGATATGGAGAAAAAGGAAATAAACTCAGATGAAAACTGGAAAGAAGCTTTCTGAGAAACGGCTTAGTGTTCTCTTAATTCATCTCACAGAGTTACAGCATTCCCCGCAAGAAGGCTATCACGAAGCCAGTTCTTGTAGAATTTGCAAAGTGATATTAGGAAGCCCATAGAGGGCTATGGTGAAAAAGAAAATATCCACAGAGAAAAACTGTAAAGAAGCTTTCTGAGAAACTGCTTTGTGATGTGTGACTTCCACTCACAGAGTTTCCGCTGTATTTCGTGGGTCTGTTTGCCAGCCGTATTTCTGTGGAATCTGAGAACTGATATTTCGGATCCTTTTGAAGACTATGGGGCCAAAGGAAATATCCTCCAATAACAAAGAGAAAGAAGCGTTCTGAGGTACTTGTTTGTGTTCTGTGAAATCATGTCACAGAGTTACAGCTCTCCCCTCAAGAAGGCTTTCACTAAGACTGTTCTTGTGGAATTTGCAAAGTGATATATGGAAGCCCATGGAGGGCTATGGTGAAAAAGGAAATATCCTCAGATGAAAAGTGGAAAGAAGGTTTCTGAGAAAGGCTTAGTGTTCTCTTAATTCATTTCATAGAGTTACAGTTTTTTCTTCAAGAATTCGTTCGTTAAGCCTGTTCTTGTGGAATTTGCAAAGTGATATTTGGAAGCTCATAGAGGGCTATGGTGAAAAAGAAAATATCCTCAGAGAAAAACTCCAAAGAAGTTCTCTGAGAAACTGCTTTGTGATGTGTGACTTCCACTCGCAGAGATAGAGCTCTATGTCTTTGATCTCTTTGCTAGCCTTATTTCTGTCGAATCTGACAAATGATATTTCGTATTCCTTTGTAGAGTATAGGGACAAATGAAATATTCTCTGATAACAAAGAGAAGGAAGCTCTCTAATAAACTTCTTTGTGTTCTGTGAAATCATCTCACAAAGTTACAGGTTTACCCTCAAGACACATTTCACTAACACTGTTCTTGTGGAATTTGCAACGTGATATTTGGAATCCCATCGAGGGTATGGTGAAAAAGGTAATATCCTCAGATGAAAACTGGAAAGAAGCTTTCTGAGAATCTGCTTAGTCTTCTGTTAAGTCATCTCACAGAGTAACAGCTTTCCTCTCAAGAATTCGTTCCCTAAGCCTGTTCTTGTGGAATTTGCAAAGTGATACATGGAAGCCCACGGAGAGCTATGGTGAAAAAGGAAATATCGTCAGATGAAAACTGGAAGGAAGCTTTCTAAGAAACCGCTTTGTGATGTGTGACTTCCACTCACAGAGTTACAGCTGTATTTCATGGATCTTTTGCTAGCCTTATTTCTGTGGAAACTGAGAACAGATATTTCGCATATCTTTGAAAACTATAGGGCCAAAGGAAATATCCTTCGATAAACAAGAGAAGGAAGCTTTCTGAGAAATATCTTTGTGTTCTTTGAAATCATCTCACAGAGTTACATCTCTCCCCTCAAGAGACCTTTCGCTAAGACTGCTCTTGTGGAATTTGCAAAGTGATATTTGGAAGCCCATGGAGGGCTATGGTTAAAAAGGAAATATCCTCAGATGAAAATTGGAAAGAAACTTTCTGAGAAAGTGCTTAGTGTTGTGTTAATTCATCTCACAGAGTTACAGCTTTCCCCTCAAGAGGCCGTTCGCTAAGCCTGTTCTTGTGGAATTTGCAAAGTGATATTTGGAAACCCTTAGAGGGCTATGGTGAAAAAGAAAATATCCTCAGAGAAAAACTGGAAAGAAGCTCTCTGAGAAACTGCTTTGTCATGTCAGACTTCCACTCACAGAGTTACAGCTGCATTTCATGGATCTGTTTGCTAGACTTATTTCTGTGAAATCAGAGAACGGATATTTCCGATATATTTGAAGACTATATTGCCAAAGGAAATATCCTCCGATAACAAAGAGAAAGAAGCTTTCTGAGAAACTTCTTTGTGTTCTGTGAAATCATCTCACAGAGATACAGCTTTCT
>NW_012105808.1:20743-23149 GCF_000951045.1 Mandrillus leucophaeus
GCAAAGTGATATTTGGAAGCCCATAGAGGGCTATGTTGAAAAAGCAATTATCCTCAGAGAAAAACTGGAAAGAAGCTTTCTGAGAAACTGCTTTGTGATGTGTGACTTCCAATCACAGAGTTACAGCGGTATTTCTTGGATCTGTTTTCTAGCCTTATTTCTGTGGAATCTGAGAACGGATATTTCGGATATCTTTGAAGACTACAGGGCCAAAATAAATATCTTCTGATAACCAAGGGAAAGAAGCTCTCTGAGAAACTTCTTTGTGTTCTGAGAAATCATCTCACAGAGTTATAGCTTTCCCCTCAAGAAGCCTTCGCGAAGACTGTTCTTGTGGAATTTGCAACGTGATTTATAGAAGCCCATGGAGGTCTATGGTGAAAAAGGAAGTATCCTCACATGAAAACTGGAAAGAAGCTGTCTGAGAAACTGCTTAGTGTTCTGTTAATTCATCTCACAGAGTTACGGCTTTCCCCTCAAGAAGCTGTTCGTCAAGCGTGTTCTTGTGGAATTTACAAAGTGATATTTTTAATCCCATACAGGGCTATGGTGAAAAACAAAATATCCTCAGAGAAACACTGGAAAGAAGCTTTCTGAGGAACTGCTTTGTGATGTGTGACTTCCAGTCATAAAGTTACATCTATATTTCGTGAGTCTGTTTGCTAGGCTTAATTCCGTGGAATCTGGGAACTGATATTTCGGATCCCTTTGAAGATTATAGGGCCAAAGGAGATATCCCCCGATAACCAAGAGAAAGAAGCTTTCTGAGAAACTTCTCTGTGTTCTGTGAAATCATCTCACAGAGTTACAGCTTTCGCCTCAAGAATCCTTTCGCTAAGACTGTTTATGTGGAATTTGTAAAGTGATATTTGGAAGCCGATGGAGGGCTATGGTGAAAAATGAAATATCCTCAGATGAAAACTGGGAAGAAGCTTTCTTAGAAACTGCTTAGGATTCTCTTAATTCATCTCACAGAGTTACAGCTTTCCATTCAAGAAGGCTTTCGGTAAGACTGTTCTTGTGAAATTGCAAAGTGATATTTGGAAGCCCACGGAGGGGTACGGTGGAAAAGGAAATATCCACAGATGAAAACTGGAAAGAATCTTTCTGAGAAGCTGCTTAATGTTCTCTTAATTCATCTCACAGAATTACAGCTTTCCCCTCAAGAAGCCGTTCGCTAAGCCTGTTTTTGTGGAATTTTCAAAGTGATATTTGGAAGCCCAAAGAGGGCTATGGTGAAAAAGAAAATATCCTCACAGAAAACCTGGAAAGAAGCTTTCCGAGAAACCGCTTTGTTATATGTCACTTTCACACACAGAGCTACAGCTGTATTTCATATATCTGTTTGCTAGCCTTATTTCTGTGGAATCTGAGAACTGATATTTCGGATCCCTTTGAAGACTATTGCGCCAAAGGAAATGTCCTCCGATAACAATGAGAAAGAAGGTTTCTGAGAAACTTCTTTGTGTTCTGTGAAATCATCTCACAGAGTTACAGCTTTCCCCTGAAGAAGCCTTTCGCTAAGACTGTTCTTGCAGAATTTGCAAAGTGATATATGGAAGCCCATGGAGAGCTTTGGTGAAAAAGGAAATATCCTCAGAGAAAAACTGGAAAGAAGCTTTCTGAGAACCTGCTTTGTAATGTGTGACTTCCACTGACAGGGTTACAGCTGTATTTCATGGATCTGTTTGCTAGCCTTTTTTCTGTGGAATCTGAGAACAGATATTTCGGATATCTTTGAAGACTAAATGGCCAAAGGAAATACCCTCAGATAACCAAGAGAAAGAACTTTCCTGAGAAACTGCTCTGTGTGGTGTGACTTCCACTCACAGAGTAACAGCTGTATTTCGTGGATCTCTTTGCTAGCCTTATTTCTCTGTAATGTGAAAACTGATATTTGGGATCCCTTTGAAGACTATGGGGCCAAAGGAAATATCCTCCGATAACAAAGGGAAGGAAGTGCTCTGAGAAACTTCTTTGTGTTCTGTGAAATCATCTCACAGACTTACAGCTTTCCCCTCAAGAAGCCTTTCGCTAAGACTCTTCTTGTGGAATTTGCAACGTGATATTTGGAAGCCCATGGAGGGCTATGGTGAAAAAGGAAATATCCTCAGATGAAAACTGGAAATAAGCTTTCTGAGAAAGTGCTTAGTGTTCTGTTAATTCATCTCACAGAGTTACAGCCTTCCCCTCAAGAAGCCGTTTGCTCAGCCTGTTCTTGTGGAACTGCCAAGTGATATTTTGAAGCCCATAGAGGGCTATTTTGAAAAAGAAAATATCGTCAGAGAAAAACTGGAAAGAAGCTTTGTAAGAAACTGCTTTGTGATGTGTGACTTTCAATCACACAGTTACAGCTGTATTTCGTGGATCTTTTTGCTAGCCTTATTTCTGTGGAATCTGAGAACT
>NW_012105808.1:23199-24821 GCF_000951045.1 Mandrillus leucophaeus
TGGGGCCAAAGGAAATATCCTCCGATAACAAAGGGAAGGAAGTGCTCTGAGAAACTTCTTTGTGTTCTGTGAAATCATCTCACAGACTTACAGCTTTCCCCTCAAGAAGCCTTTCGCTAAGACTCTTCTTGTGGAATTTGCAACGTGATATTTGGAAGCCCATGGAGGGCTATGGTGAAAAAGGAAATATCCTCAGATGAAAACTGGAAATAAGCTTTCTGAGAAAGTGCTTAGTGTTCTGTTAATTCATCTCACAGAGTTACAGCCTTCCCCTCAAGAAGCCGTTTGCTCAGCCTGTTCTTGTGGAATTGCCAAGTGATATTTTGAAGCCCATAGAGGGCTATTTTGAAAAAGAAAATATCGTCAGAGAAAAACTGGAAAGAAGCTTTGTAAGAAACTGCTTTGTGATGTGTGACTTTCAATCACACAGTTACAGCTGTATTTCGTGGATCTTTTTGCTAGCCTTATTTCTGTGGAATCTGAGAACTGATATTTCTTATCCCTTTGAAGACTGTAAGGCCAAAGGAAATATCCTCCGATAACCAAGAGAAAGAAGCTTTCTGAGAAACTTCTTTGTGTTCTGTGAAACCATCTCACACAGTTAAAGCTTTCCCCTTAAAAGCCGCTCGCTAAGCCTGTTGTTGTGGAATTTGCAACGTGATATTTGGAAGCCCATGGAGGGCTATGGTGAAAAAGGAAATATCCACAGATGAAAACTGGAAAGAAGTTTCTGAGAAACTGCTTAGTGTACTGTTAATTCATCTCAGAGAGATACAGCTATCCCCTTAGACGTGGTTCTCTAAGCCTGTTCTTGTGGAATATGCAAGGTGATATTTGGAAGCCCTTAGAGGGCTATGCGGAAAAAGAAAATATCCTCAGAGAAAAACTTTAAAGAAGACTGCTGAGAAACTGCTTTGTGATGTGTGATTTCCACTCACAGAGTTACAGCTATATTTCATGGATCTGCTTGCTAGGCCATTTCTGTAGAATTTGAGTACTGATATTTCGGATCCCTTTGAAGACATAGCGCCAAAGGAAATCTCCTCTGATAACCAAGAGAAAGAAGCTTTCTGAGAAACTTCTTTGTGTTCGCTAAAATCCTCACACAGAGTTACAGCTTTCCCCTCAAGAAACCTTTCGCTAAGACAGTTGTTGTGGAATTTGCAAAGTGATATATGGAAGCCCATGGAGGGCTATGGTGAAAAAGGAAATATCCTCAGATGAAAACTGGAAAGTAGCTCTCCGAGAAACGGCTTATTGTTCTGTTAATTCATCTCACAGAGTTACAGCTTTCCCTTCAAGAAGCCGTTCGCTAAGCCTGTTCTTGTGGAATTTCCATAGTGATATTTGGAAGCCCATAAAGGGCTATGGTGAAAAAGAATATATCCTCAGAGAAAAAGTGGAAAGAAGTTTTCTGAGAAACTGCTTTGAGATGTTTGACTTCCACTCACAGAGTTACAGCTGTGTTTCGTGGATCTGTTTGCTAGCCTCATTTCTGTGGAATCTGAGAAGTGATATTTCTTATCCCGTTGAAGACTATAGCGCCAAAGGAAATATCCTCAGATAACAAAGAGAAAGAAGCTTTCTGAGAAACTTCTTTGTGTTCTGTGAAATCATCTCAC
>NW_012105808.1:33479-33743 GCF_000951045.1 Mandrillus leucophaeus
CTTGAAGGGAAAGCTGTAACTCTGTGAGATGAATTAACAGTACTCTAAATAGTTTCCAGGAAACCTTCTTTCCAGTTTTCATCTGAGGATACTTCCTTTTCCACCATAGCCCTCCATGGGTTTCCAATTATCACTTTGCAAATTCCACAAGAACAGCCTTAGCGAAAGGCTTCTTGAGGGGAAAGCTGAAACTCTGTGAGATGATTTCACAGAACACAAAGAAGTTTCTCTGAAAGCTTCTTTCTCTTTGTTATCGGAGGATAT
>NW_012105808.1:33793-34262 GCF_000951045.1 Mandrillus leucophaeus
GAAAGCTTCTTTCTCTTTGTTATCGGAGGATATTTCCTTTGGCCCTATTGTCTTCAAAGGGATCCGAAATATCAGTTCTCATATTCCACAGAAATAAGGCTAGGAAACAGATCCACGAAATAGAGCTGTAACTCTGTGAGTGGAAGTCACACATCACAAAGCAGTTTTTCAGAAAGCTTCTTCCCAATTTTTCTCTGAGGATATTTTCTTTTTCACCGTAACCCGCTATGGGCTTCCAAATATAAGCTTGCAAATTCCACAAGTACAGGCTTAGCGAACAGCTTCTTAAGGGGAAAGCTGTATCTCTGTGAGATGAATTAACAGAACTTTAAGCAGTTTCTCAGAAAGCTTCTTTCCAGTTTTCATTTGAGGATATTTCCTTTTTCACCAGAACTCTCCATGGTCTTCCATATATCACTTTGCAAATTCCAAAAGAACAGTCTTAGCAAAAGGCTTCTTGAGGGGAAAG
>NW_012105808.1:35765-37832 GCF_000951045.1 Mandrillus leucophaeus
GAGTTACAGCTTTCCCCTCAAGAAGCCTTTCGCTAAGACTGTTCTTGTGGAATTTGCAGAGTGATATATTTAAGTCCATGGAGGGCTATGTTGAAAAAGGAAAAATCCTCAAACGAAAACCGGAAAGAAGCTTTCTGAGAAATTGCTTAATGTTCTGTTAATTCATCTCACTGAGTTACAGCTTTCCCCTGAAGGATCCTTTCACTAAGACTGTTCTTGTGGAATTTGCAAAGTGATATTTTGATGCCCATGGAGGGTTATGGTGAAAAAGGAAATATCCTCAGATGAAAAATGGAAAGAAGCTTTCTGAAAAACTGCTTAGTGATCTGTCAATTCATCTCACATAGTTACAGCTTCCCCAACAAGAAGCCGTTCCCTAAGCCTGTTTTTGTGGAATTTGCAAAGTGATCTTTGAATGCCCATAGAGGTCTATGGTGAAAAACATAATATCCTCAGAGAAAAACTGGAAAGAAGTTTTCTGAGGAATTGCTTTGAGATGTGTGACTTCCACTCACATTATTACAGCTGTGTTTCGTGGATCTGTTTGCTAGCCTCATTTCTGTGGAATCTGAGAAGTGATATTTCGGATCCGTTTGAAGACTATAGCGCCAAAGAAAATATCCTCCGATAACAAAGAAAAAAATGCTTTCTGAAAAACTTCTTTGTGTTCTGCGAAATCATCTCACAGAGTTACAAATTCTCCTTCAGGAAGCTTTTCGCCAACACTCTTTGTGGAATGTGCAAAGCGATATTTGGAGGCCCACGCAGGGCTATGGTGAAAATGGAAATATCCTCAGATGAAAAGTGGAAAGAAGCTTTCTGAGAATCTGCTTAGTGTTCTGTTAATTCATCTCAGAGAGTTACAGCTTTCCTCTCAAGAAGCCGTTCGCTAAGCCTGTTCTTGTGGAATTTGGAAAGTGTTATTTGGAAGCCCGTAGAGGGCTATGGTGAAAAATAAAATATCCTCAGAGAAAAAATGGAAAGAAGCTTTCTGAGAAATTGTTTTGTGATATGTGACTTTCACTCACAGAGTTACATCTGTATTTCGTGGATCTGTTTGCTAGTCTTATTTCTGTGGTATCTGAGAACTGATATTTCTGTTCCCTTTGAAAACTACAGGGGCAAAGGGAATATCCTGTGATAACAAAGAGAAAGAAGCTTTCTGAGAAACTTCTTTGTGTTCTGTAAAATCATCCCACAGAGTTACAGTTTTCCCCTCAAGAAACCTTTCGCTAAGACTGTTCTTGTGGAATTTGCAAAGTGATATTTGAAAGCCCATGGAGGGCTATGGTGAAAAAGGAAATATCCTCAGATGAAACCTGGAAAGAAGCTTTCTGAGAAATTGTTTAGTGTTCCGTTAATTCATCTCTCAGAGTTGCAGCTTTCCCCTAAAAAAGCCGTTCGCTAAGCCTGTACTTCTGGAATGTGCAAAGTGATATTTGGAAGCCCATAGAGGGGTATTTTGAAAAAGAAAATATCCTCAGAGAAAAATTCGAAAGAAGATTTCTGAGAAACTGCTATGTGATATGTGACTTCCACTCCCAGAGTTACATCTGCATTTCATGGATCTGTTTGCTAGCCTTATTTCTGTGGAAACTGAAAACTGATATTACGGATACCTTGGAAGACTATAGGGCCACAGGGAATATCCTCCGATAACAAAGAGAAAGAAGCTTTCTGAGAAACTTCTTTGTGTTCTCTGAAATCATCCCACAGAGCTACAGCTTTCCTCTCAAGATGCCTCTCGTTAAGCCTGCTCTTGTGGAATTCGCAAAATGGTATTTGGAAGCCCATAGAGGGCTATGGTGAAAAAAAAAATATCCTCAGAGAAAAACTGAAAAGAAGCTTTCTGAGAACCTGCTTTGTGATGTGTGACGTCCACTCACAGAATTACAGTTGTATTTCGTGGATCTGTTCGCTAGCCTTATTTCTGTGGAATCTGTGAACTGATATTTCGGATCCCTTTGAAGACTATAGGGCCAAAGGAAATATCCTAAGATAACAAAGAGAAAGAAGCTTTCTGAGAAACTGTTTAGTGTTCTGGTAATTCATCTCACAGAGTTACAG
>NW_012105808.1:40180-40910 GCF_000951045.1 Mandrillus leucophaeus
TTCTCTTTGTTATCGGAGGATATTTCCTTTGTCCCTATAGTCTTCAATGGATCTGAAGTATCAGTTCTCATATTTCACAGAAATAAGGCTAGGAAACAGCTCCACGTAATACAGCTGTAACTTTGTGAGTGGAAGTCACACATCACAAAGCAGTTTTTAAGAAAGCTTCTTTCCAGTTTTTCTCTGAGGATAATTTGTTTTTCACCATAGCCCTCTATGGGCTTCCAAATATCACTTTACAAATTCCACAAGAACAGGCTTAGCGAATGACTGCTTGAGGGGAAAGCTGTAACTCTGTGAAATGAATTAACAGAACACTAAGCAGTTTCTCAGAAAGCTTCTTTCCAGTTTTCATCTGAGGACATTTCCTTTTTCACCGTAGCCTTTCATAGGCTTCCATATATCACTTTGCAAATCCCACAAGAACAGTCTTAGCAAAAGGCTTCTTGAGGTTAAAGCTGTAATTTTGTGGGATGATTTCACAGAACACAAAGAATTTTCTCAGAAAGCTTCTTTCTCTTTGTTATTGGAGGATATTTCCTTTGGCCATATAGTCTTCAAAGGGATCCGAAATATCAGTTCTCAGATTCCACAGAAGTAAGGTCAGCAAACAGATCCACGAAATAGAGCTGTAACTCTGTGAATGGAAGTCACAAATCACAAAGCAGTTTCTCAGAAAGCTTCTTTCCAGTTTTTCTCTGAGGATATTTTGTTTTTCACCATAGCCCTC
>NW_012105808.1:41315-42790 GCF_000951045.1 Mandrillus leucophaeus
TCATCTCACAGAGTTACAGTTTTCCCTTCAAAAAGCCGTTCGCTAAGCCTGTTCTTGTGGAATTTGCGAAGTAATGTTTGGAATCCCATAGAGGGCTACAGTGAAAAGAAAATATCCTCAGAGAAAAAGTGTAAAGAAGCTTTCTGAGAAACCGCTTTGTGATGTGTGACTTCAACTCACAGAGTTACAGCTGTATTTCTTGCAGCTGCTTGCTACCCTTATGTCTGTGGAATCTGAGAACTGATATTTCGTATCCCTTTGAAGACTATAGGGCCAAAGTAAATATCCTGCGATAACAAAGAGAAAGAAGCTTTCTGAGAAACTTCTTTGTGTTCTGTGAAATCATCTCACAGAGTTACAGCTTTCCCCTCAAGAAGCCTTTCGCTAAGACAGTTCTTGTGGAATTGGCAAAGTGATATTTGGAAGCCCATAGAGGGCTATGGTGAAAAAGGAAATATCCTCAGATGAAATCTGGAAAGAAGCTTTCTGAGAAACTTCTTTGTGATGTGTGAAATCATCTCACAGAGTTACATCTGTATTTCGTGGATTTCTTTACGAGCCTTATTTCTTTGGAATCTGAGAACTGATATTTGGAATCCCATTGAGGGCTAGAGGGCCAAAGGAAATATCCTCAGATCAGAACACAAAGAAGTTTCTCAGAAAGCTTCTTTCTCTTTGTTATCAGAGGATATTTCCTTTGGCCCTATAGTCTTCACAGGGATCCGAAATATCAGTTCTCAGATGCCACAGAAATAAGGCTAGCAAACAGATCCACGAAATACAGATGTAACTCTGTGAGTGGAGGTCACACATCACAAAGCAGTTTCTCAGCAGTTTCCCACGCCCGGGAAAATGGTCAACTTACAGTGCAGGCGCCATCCCGCGCCCGGGAAAATTACCAACCAACGGCGCAGGGGCAACATGACGTCCGACCGAAGAAATCGCTATCTACCTGGCCACGCCCACCACCGGGCCACCATCATCACCCTGGCCCAACCTCCGTCCCTGCCGGTCTATATAAGGCATTACACTGCCACCAATAAACGAGACTTGATCAGGATACTGTCTTGTCTCCATTTCTCGTGTCTCTTGTCCCCCCGAGTTCCCACTCCCTCTTCTAGGGCCTACGTTGACGATCCCGTGGAATGGGACACGTGGCGCCTCAACGTGGAGCCTGAAAAGAGGGATTCCGTGAGGAAGAAGACGCGAAAGAACGGTCGACCGTCATGCTGAAACTAAACTCCTCCAATCACTGCGGGAACCTGCCGCGTCAGAATCGAAGGTAAGTGACGCGTCCGAAATGGGTCAAGAATTAAGTCAGCATCAAATCTATGCATTACATTAAAAGAGGCTTTAAAGATATGAGGAGTAAAGGTTAAAGGTAATGATTTGTTTAAATTTTTTGGTTTTGTAAAAGACACTTGCCCTTGGTTCCCACAGGAAGGAACTATTTTTTTTTTTTTTTTTTGAGACGG
>NW_012105808.1:43228-45981 GCF_000951045.1 Mandrillus leucophaeus
TATTTTTTAGCAGAGACGGGGTTTCACCGTGTTAGCCAGGATGGTCTTGATCTCCTGACCTCGTGATCCACCCGTCTCGGCCTCCCAAAGTGCTAGGATTACAGGCTTGAGCCACCGCGCCCGGCCGGAAGGAACTATTGACATTAAAAGATGGCGTAGAGTACGAGATTGTTTTCAAGATTATTATAATACTTTTGGGCCAGAAAACATTCCTGTGACCGCCTTCTCTTATTGGAATCTCATTAAAGATTTGATAGATAAAAAGGAGGTCGATCCACAAGTCATGCCCACGGTCTCCCAAACAGAACATATTCTAAAGGTTAGTTCCCGCTCTAACCTCACAAAGCCTCCGCAAGATACGAGGAGGATCTCATTTCCCTTGAGAGCGATGATGAGGAAGTCAAGTCTCCTTCTGTAACAGATAAAGAAATGTTACACAAAAACAAACAGAAAAAATATCGTTTTACAAATGCCTCAAAAAGAGGAAGAAACTAATAAGCCTGATCAATCAGACATAATTTGGGATGATTTGAGGAGGAGGTGGCTAAATATCATAAGCCCGACAGACCTCCCTTTACTCCACGCCCGCCCCCATATAATGGGACACGTAATGAGGATTCTGCGCCCATTGTTATGGCAGTAGTAGAACCCAAAGAAGAATTAAAACAAAAAATTGCTCAACTAGAAGAACAAATTAAACTTGAGGAGTTGCATCAATCATTGATAATTAGGCTCCAAAAATTAAAAACAGGAAATGAAAAGATACCTAACCCAGATGTTATGGAGGGTTCCCTGCGCCCAACTCAGCGGCCTGGACAGCATATTCCAAGAGCGGGGTTAGTTGCTAGCCAACATAGAGAAGACACCTCCCCCAAAGACATCTTCCCAGTTACTGAAACCACAGATGGGCAAGGACAAGCTTGGAGACATCATACTGGGTTTGATTTCACTATCATAAAAGAGTTAAAAACTGCTGCTTCTCAATATGGGGCTACTGCTCCATATACTCTCGCAATAGTGAAATCTGTAGCCGATAACTGGCTCACCCCTACAGATTGGAATACATTAGTTAGGGCAGTTCTTCCTGGGGGAGATCATTTAATTTGGAATCAGAGTTTTTTGAAAATTGTAGGGACACAGCTAAAAGAAACCAACAGGCAGGAAACGGCTGGGATTTTGATATGTTAACTGGTTCAGGTAACTATGCAGACACTCAGGCCCAAATGCAATATGATCCTGGCTTGTTTTCACAAATCCAGGCAGCTGCTACAAAAGCCTGGAGGAAACTCCCTGTTAAAGGAGACCCAGGGGACTCACTCACGGCAGTCAAACAAGGACCAGATGAGCCATTCTCAGATTTTGTACATAGACTCATGGCCACAGCAGGTAGAATTTTTGGAAATGCAGAAACGGGTGTAGATTATGTTAAACAGTTGGCATATGAAAACGCCAACCCCGCCTGCCAAGCGGCAATCAGACCTTATCGAAAGAAAACAGGTTTAACAGGATATATTCGCCTTTGTTCAGATATTGGGCCCTCATATCAACAGGGTCTAGCAATGGCCTCCGCCTTTAGCGGTCAAACAGTAAAAGACTTCCTCAATAACAAAGGTAAAGATAAAGGGGGATGCTTTAAATGCGGTAAAAAAGGACACTTTGCAAAAGGTTGTCATGAAAACCAAAATAAAAATCCAGAAACAAAAATTCCAGGCCTTTGCCCAAGGTGTAAAAGAGGAAGGCACTGGGCCAACGAATGTAAATCTAAAACTGATAGTCAAGGAAATCCTTTATCGTCTCAGCAGGGAAATGGGGTGAGGGGCCAGCCCCAGGCCCCAAAACAAGCATATGGGGCGGTCAGCTTTGTTCCAGCCAGCAGCAACAGTCCATTTCAAAACTTAGTAGAGCAACCCCAGGAAGTGCAGGACTGGACCTCAGTTCCACCTCCGACACAGTATTAACACCTGAGATGGGACCACGAACAGGAATATATGGGCCTTTACCACCTGACACTTTTGGGCTACTCTTGGGAAGAAGTAGTGTCAGCATGAAAGGTTTACAAGTCCTCCCTGGAGTTATCGATAATGATTATGAAGGAGAAATTAAAATCATGGCCAGAGCTATTAACAACATTATTACTGTCCCTCAAGGGGTTAGAATAGCACAGTTAGTTTTGCTACCCTTAGTTAAAACAGATAATAATATCCAACACTCTAACAGGAATACAAAAGGTTTTGGATCGTCAAATATATATTGGGTGCAACCAATTACAAATCAAAAACCCTCTCTAACCTTATGGTTAGATGGTAAGGCATTTACTGGGCTAATTGACACAGGGGCCGATGTAACCATCATTAAACAAGAAGATTGGCCCTCTCATTGGCCTACCACGGAGACTTTAACTCACCTGAGAGGAATTGGACAAAGCAGTAATCCTAAACAAAGTTCTAAATACCTAACATGGACAGATAAAGAAAACAATTCAGGCCTCATTAAGCCATTTATCATCCCTCACTTACCTGTTAATCTTTGGGGACGAGACCTGCTCTCCCAAATGAAAATTATAATGTGCAGCCCAAATGATATAGTTACTGCACAAATGCTAACTCAGGGATACACCCCTGGTAAAGGTCTTGGAAAAAAGGAAAATGGTATTCCACAGCCTATACTGGTCTCAGGACAACTTGATAAAAAAGGGTTTGGAAATTTTTAGCCCAGGCCACTGACATACCTGCACCCCAAAAGTGTGCTGACCC
>NW_012105808.1:51346-53778 GCF_000951045.1 Mandrillus leucophaeus
GGGCCGCTCCAAGAATGCCCCTGTAGTTCTTTCCAGTCCTCTGTACATAGTTCTTGCTACACCTCATATCAACAATGCAAATCAGGCAATAAAACATACTATACGGCTACGTTACTAAAAACACAAACTGGAGGTACCAGTGACGTACAAGTATTAGGATCCACCAATAAACTTGTACAATCTCCTTGTAACGGCCAAAAAGGACAGCCTGTTTGCTGGAGCACTACAGCCCCTATCCACATCTCTGCTGGGGGAGGTCCATTAGACACCACAAGAATTAAAACTGTTCAGAAAAAACTAGAAGAAATTCTTAAAGCCCTGTATCCTGAAATTCAATATCACCCTTTGGCCCTGCCTAAGGTTAGAGATAACCTTATGATTGATGCTCAAACTTTTGATATCCTTAATGCCACTTACAACTTACTCCAAATGTCCAATACAAGCCTTGCCCATGATTGTTGGCTTTGTCTAAAAATGGGTCCCCCTACTCCTCTCGCTATACCTAACTTTTCATTATCCTATGTCAATTGCACGGGTGGCTCCTTGGTCAGTAACTCTTGTCCAATTATTTCTCCCCTCTTAGTTCAACCAATGAAGTTTTCTAACTCCTCTTGCCTCTTTTCACCCTCTTACAATAGCACTGAAGAAATCGATCTAGGCTACGTTGTATTCAACAACTGTACCTCCATAATCAATGTCACCAGCCCCTTGTGTGCTATAAATGGCTCGGTTTTCCTCTGTGGAAACAACATGGCATATACCTATCTACCCACAAATTGGACAGGGCTTTGTGTTCTAGCCACTCTTCTCCCCGACATTGATATCATCCCTGGAGATGAACCTATCCCCATCCCCGCTATTGAGCATTTTATATATAGACCAAAACGGGCCATACAATTTATTCCCTTGTTGGCTGGACTGGGAATCACCACTGCATTTACAACAGGAGCTACAGGCCTAGGAGTCTCACTAACCCAATATACTAAATTATCCAATCAATTAATTTCAGATGTACAAACCTTATCCAGTACTATACAAGATCTACAAGATCAGGTAGACTCATTAGCTGAAGTAGTTCTCCAAAACAGAAGAGGTCTAGACTTACTAACAGCAGAACAGGGAGGGAACTGTTTGGCTCTACAGGAAAGATTCTGTTTTTATGCTAACAAATCCGGGATCGTTAGAGATAAAATAAAGACCTTACAAGAAGAGCTAGAAAAACGCAGAAAAGACCTGGCCGCCAATCCACTTTGGACTGGACTCCATGGACTTCTCCCTTATCTCCTACCATTTTTGGGTCCTTTACTTACCCTTCTACTCTTTCTCACTCTTGGGCCTATAATCCTTAATAAGCTTATGGCATTCGTCAGACAACAAATCGAGGCCTTCCAGGCCAAGCCTATACAGGTCCATTATCATCGCCTTGAGATGTCTGAACATGGTGAGTCTTATCTGCCCTTATAAGACCACCTTCCCTGTGAGCTGAACTGGACAGTCAATGACAGGTAAGAGGACACCACCCCCAACTGAGCCTAAGACAGGAGGGCCGCCCTTGCTGCTGCCTAATCCCATGATGGGCTTAAAAGGTGGGGATGAGTTGACCCAACCTAAGACAGACGCAGTTCCCGAGGGGCTATCTCTCATCACGAAATAATAAAAAAGGGGAACCTGTCCGGGGCTGCGTGGCCCGGCCATAGCGATTATAACTGACGACTGACACCTGAGCTCTATACATGTCCACTTTATGCCTCCTCCCTAGATTTACTTTCTTCCCTGTTCCGCTGTCTCATACGTCAGTACAAAATGGTGCTCTTCCTGGTTCTTCATCACCCATTTTCCTGCGCCCAGGAAAATGATCAACTTACAGTGCAGGCACCATCTGGCGCCCAGGAAAATTACCAACCAACGGCACAGGCGCAACATGACGTCGACCAAAGAAACCGAGACCTACCTAGCCACGCCCATCGCAGGGCCACCATCATCGCCCTACACAACCTCCGCCCCTGCCAGTCTATATAAGGCATTACACTGCCACCAATAAACTAGACTTGATCAGGATACTGTCTTGTCTCCATTTCACGTGTCTCTTGTCTCCCCGAGTTCCCACCCCTCTTCAAGGGCCTACATTGACGATCCCGTGGGACAGGACAACAGTTTTCCCCCTAAGAAGCCATTCGCTAAGCCTGTTCTTGTGAAATTTGCATAGTGATATATGGAAGCCCATAGAGGGCTATGGTGAAAAAGAAAATATCTTCAGAGAAAAACTGGAAAGAAGCTTTCTGAGAAACTGCTTTGTGATGTGCGAATTCCACTCACAGAGTTACATCTGTATTTCATGGATCTGTTTGCTAGCCTTATTTCTGTGGAACCTGAGAACTGATATTTTGGATCCGTTTGAAGACTATAGGGCCAAAGGAAATATCCTCCGATAA
>NW_012105808.1:55408-57758 GCF_000951045.1 Mandrillus leucophaeus
TGATATTTGAAAGCCCATAGAGGGCTATGGTGAAAAAGAAAATATTCTCAGAGAAAAACTGGAAAGAAACTTTCTGTGAATCTGCAAAGTGATGTGCGACTTCCACTCACAGAGTTACATCTGTATTTCGTGGAGCTGTTTCTTAGCCTTATTTCTGTGGAATCTGAGAACTGATATTTCGGATCCCTTTGTAGACTATAGGGCCAAAGGAAATATCCTCCGATAACAAAGTGAAAGAAGATTTCTGAGAAACTTCTTTGTGTTCTGTGAAATCGTCTCACAGAGATACAGCTTTCGCCCCTAGATGCCTAAGTCTGTTCTTTTGGAATTTGCAAAGTGATATTTGGAAGCCCATGGAGGGCTACGATGAAAAACAAAATATCCTGAGATGCAAACTGGAAAGAAGCTTTCTGAGAAACTGCTTGGTGTTCTGCTAATTCATCTCAGAGAGTTACAGCTTTCTCATCAAGAAGTCGTTCACTAACTCTGTTCTTGTGGAATTTGAAAAGTGATATTTGGAAGCCCGTAGAGGGCTTTGGTGAAAAAGAAAATATTGTCAGAGAAAACCTGGAAAGAAACTTTCTGAGAACCTCCTTTGTGATGTGTGACTTCCACTCACAGAGTTACATCTGTATTTCGTGGAGCGGTTTCCTAGCCTTATTTCTGTGGAATCTGTGAACTGATATTTCGGATCCCTTTGAAGACTATAGGGCCAAAGGGAATATTCTACGATAACAAAGTGAAAGAAGCTTTTTGAGAAACTTCTTTGTGTTCTGTGAAATCATCTCACAGAGTTACAGCTTTCCTCTCAAGATGCGTTTCGCTAAAGACTGTTCTTGTGGAATTTGCAAAGTGATATTTGGTAGCCCATGGAGGGCTTTGGTGAAAAAAGGAAATATCCTCACATGAACACTAGAAAGAAGCTTTCTGAGAAATTGCTAAATGTTCTGTTAATTCATCTAATAGAGTTACAGCTTTCCCATCATGAAGCCGTTCGCTAAGCCTCTTTTTGCGGAATTTGCAAAGTGACATTTGGAAGCCCGTAGAGGGCTATGGTGAAAAAGAAAATATTCACAGAGAAAAACTGGAAAGAAGCTTTCTGAGAAACTGCTTTTGATGAGTGCCTTTCACTCACAGAGTTACATCTGTATTTCGTGGATCTCTTTGCTAGCCTTATTTCTGTGGAATCTAAGAACTGATATTTCGGATCCCTTTGAAGACTATTGTGCCAAAGGGAATATCCTTCAATCACAAAGAGAAAGAAGCTTTCTGAGAAACATTTTGTGTTCTGTGAAATCATCTCACAGCGTTACAGCTTTCCCCTCAAGAAGCCTTTCGCTAAGACTGTTCTTGTGGAATTTCCAAAGTGATATATGGAAGCCAATGGAGGGCTATGTTGAAAAAGGGAATATTCGCAGATGAAAACTGGAAAGAAGCTGTCTGAGAAACTGCTTAGTGTTCTGTTAATTCATGTCACATAGTTACAGCTTTTGCCTCAAGAAGCCGTTCCCTAAGCCTGTTCTTGTGGAATATGCAAAGTGATATTTGGAAGCCCCTACAGTGCTGTGGTGAAAAAGAAAATATCCTCAGAGAAAAACTGGAAAGAAGCTTTTTGAGAAACTGTTTTGTGATGTGTGACTTCCATTCACAGAGTTACAGCTTTATTTCGTGGATCTGTTTGCTAGCCTTATTTCTGTGGAATCTGAGGACTGATATTTCGGATCCATTCGAAGACTATAGGGGCAAAGTAAATATCCTCCGATAACAAAGAGAAAGAAACTTTCTGAGAAACTTGTTTGTGTTCTGTGAAATCATCTCACAGAGGTACAGCTTTCCGGTCAAGAATCCTTTCACTAAGACTGTTCTTGTGGAAGTTGCAAAGTGATATTTGGAAGCCCATGGAGGGCTATGGTGAAAAAGGAAATATCCTCAGATGAAAACTGAAAAGAAGCTTTCTGAGAGAGTGCTTAGTGTTCTGTTAATTCGTCTCACAGAGTTGCAGCTTTCCCCTCAAGAAGTCATTACCTAAGCCTGTTCTTGTGGAATTTGCAAAGTGATATTTGGAAGCCATTAGAGGGCTATGGTGAAAAAGAAAATGTCCTCAGTGATAAACTGGAAAGAAGCTTTCTGAGAAACTGCTTTGTGATGTGAGACTTCCACTCACAGAGTTACAGCTGTATTTCGTGGATCTGTTTGGTAGCTTTATTTCTGTGGAATCTGAGAAATGATATTTTGATCCCTTTGAAGACTATAGGGCGAAAGGAAATATCTTCCGATAACCAAGAGAAAGAAGCTTTCTGAGAAACTTCTTTGTGTTCTGTGAAATCATCTCACAGAGTTACAGCTTTCC
>NW_012105808.1:58578-60193 GCF_000951045.1 Mandrillus leucophaeus
TGAAAAAGGGAATATCCTCAGATGAAAACTGGAAAGAAGCTTTTTGAGAAACTGCTTAGTGTTCTTTTAATTCATGTCACATAGTTACAGCTTTTCCCTCAAGAAGCCGTTCGCTAAGCCTGTTCTTGTGGAATATGCAAAGTGATATTTGGAAGCCCCTAGAGGGCTATGATGAAAAAGAAAATATCCTCAGAGAAAAACTGTAAAGAAGCTTCCGAGAAACTGCTTTGTCATGTGTGACTTCCACTCACAAAGTTACAGCTGTATTTCCTGGATCTGTTTGCTAGCCTTATTTCTGTGGAATCTGAAAACTGATATTCCGATCCTTTTGAAGACTATGTTGGCAAAGGAAATATCCTCCGATAACAAAGAGAAAGAAGCATTTTGAGAAACTTCTCTGTGTTCTGTGAAATCATCTCACAGCGTTAGAGCTTTCCCCTCAAGAAACCTTTCGCTAAGACTGTTCTTCTGTAATTTCCAAAGTGATATATGGAAGCCAATGGAGGGCTATGTTGAAAAAGGGAATATCCGCAGATGAAAACTGGAAAGAAGCTGTCTGAGAAACTGCTTAGTGTTCTGTTAATTCATGTCACATAGTTACAGCTTTTCCCTCAAGAAGCCGTTCGCTAAGCCTGTTCTTGTGGAATATGCAAAGTGATATTTGGAAGCCCCTACAGTGCTACGGAGAAAAAGAAAATATCCTCAGAGGAAAACTGGAAAGAAGCTTTTTGAGAAACTGTTTTGTGATGTGTGACTTCCATTCACAGAGTTACAGCTTTATTTCGTGGATCTGTTTGCTAGCCTTATTTCTGTGGAAGCTGATAACTGATATTTCGGTTCCATTCGAAGACTATAGGGTGAAAGGAAATATCCTCCGATAACCAAGAGAAAGAAGCTTTCTGAGAAACTTGTTTGTGTTCTGTGCAATCATCTCACAGAGGTACAGCTTTCCCGTCAAGAAGCCTTTCGCTAAAACTGTTCCTGTGGAAGTTGCAAAGTGATATTTGGAAGCCCATGGAGGGCTATGGTGAAAAAGGAAATATCCTCAGATGAAAACTGGAAAGAAGCTTTCTGAGAGAGTGCTTAGTGTTCTGTTAATTCATCTCACAGAGTTACAGCTTTCCCCTCAAGAAATCATTACCTAAGCCTGTTCTTGTGGAATTTGCAAAGTGATATTTGGAAGCCAATAGAGGGCTATGGTGAAAAAGAAAATGTCCTCAGTGAAAAACTGGAAAGAAGCTTTCTGAGAAACTGCTTTGTGATGTGTGACTTCCACTCACAGAGTTACAGCTCTATTTCCTGGATCTGTTTGGTAGCCTTATTTCTGTGGAATCTGAGAACGGATATTTTGATCCCTTTGAAGACTATAGGGCGAAAGGAAATATTTTCCGATAACCAAGAGAAAGAAGCTTTCTGAGAAACTTCTTTGTGTTCTGTGAAATCATCTCACAGAGTTAGAGCTTTCCCCTCAAGAAGACTTTCGCTAAGACTGTTCTTGAGGCATTTACAACGTGATATTTGGAAGCCCATGGAAGGCTACGGTGAAAAAGGAAATATCCTCAGATGAAAACTGGAAAGAAGCTTTCTGAGAAACTGCTTAGTGTTCTGTTAATTC
>NW_012105808.1:60243-65808 GCF_000951045.1 Mandrillus leucophaeus
AAAGGAAATATCCTCAGATGAAAACTGGAAAGAAGCTTTCTGAGAAACTGCTTAGTGTTCTGTTAATTCATCTCACAGAGTTACAGCTTTCCCCTCAACAAGCCGTTTGCTAATCCTGTTCTTGTGGAATTTGCAAAGTGATATCTGGAAGCCCATAGAGGGCTATGGTGAAGAAGAAAATATCCTCAGAGAAAAACTGGAAAGAAGCTTTCTGAGAGACTGCTTTATGATGTGTCACTTCCATTCACAAAGTTACAGCTGTATTTCGTGGATCTGTTTGCTAGCCTTCTTTCTGTGGAATCTGAGAACAGATATTTCGAATCCCTTTGAAGACTATAGGGTCAAAGGATATATCTTATCATAACCAAGAGAAAGACGTTTCTGAGAGACTTCTTAGTGTTCTGTGAAATCATCTCACAGTGTCACAGTTTTCCCCTCAAGAAGCCTTTGGCTAAGACTGTTCTTGTGGAATTTGCAAAGTGGTATATGGAAGCCGATGGAGGGCTATGGTGAAAAAGGAAATATCCTCATATGAAAAATGGAAAGAAGCTTTCTGAGAAACTGCTTAGAGATCTGTTAATTCATCTCAGAGAGTTACAGGATTCCCCTCAATAAGCCGTTCGCTAAGCCTGTTCTTGTGGAATTTGCAAAGTGATATTTGGAAGCCCATAGAGGGCTACGGAGAAAAAGAAAATATCCTCAGAGAAAAACTGGAAAGAAGCTTTCTGAAAAACTGCTTTGTGATATGTGACATCCACTCACAGAGTTACAGCTGTATTTCGTGGATGTCTTTGCTAGCCTTATTTTTGTGGAATCTGAGAACCAATATTTCGGATCCCTTTGAAGAGTATAGGGACAAAGGAAATGTCTTCCGATAACAAAGAGAAAGAAGCTTTCTGAGAAACTTTTTTGTGTTCGGTGAAATCATCTCACAGAGTTACAGCTTTCCCCTCAAGAAGCCTTTCTGTAAGACTGTTCTTGTGGAGTTTTCAATGTAATGTTTGGAAGCCCATGGAGGGCTAGGTGAAAAAGGAAATATCCTCAGATTAAAACTGGAAAGAAGCTTTCTGAGAAACTTCTTAGTGTTCTGTTAATTCATCTCACAGAATAACAGCTTTCCCCTCAAGAATCCCTTCACTAATCCTGTTCTTGTGGTATTTGCAAAGTGATATTTGGAAGCCCTTAGAGGGCTATGGTGAAAAAGAAAATATCCTCACAGAAAAACTGGAAAGAAGCTTTCTGAAAAACTGCTTTGTGATGTGTGACTTCCACTCACAGAGTTACAGCTGTATTTCGTGGATCTGTTTGCTCGATTTATTTCTGTGGAATCTGAGAACTGATATTGCAGATCCCTTTGACGACTGTAGCGCCAAAGGAAATATCCTCTGATAACAAAGAGAAGGAAGCTTTCTGAGAAACTTCTTTGTGTTTTCTGAACTCATCTCACAGAGATACAGCTTTGCCCTGAAGAAGCCTTTCGCTAAGACTTTTCATGTGGAATTTAGAAAGTGATATATGGAAACCCATGGATCGCTATGGTGAAAAAGGAAATATCCTCAGATGAAAACTGGAAAGAAGGTTTCTTGGAAACTATTTAGTGTACTGTTAATTCATTTCACAGAGTTACAGCTTTCCCCTCAAGAAGCCGTTTGCTAAGCCTGTTCTTGTGGAATTTGCAAAGTGATATTTGGAAGTCCATAGATGGCTATGTTGAAAAAGAAAATATGCTCAGAGAAAAACTGGAAAGAAACTTTCTAAGAAACTGCTTTGTGATATGTGACTTCCACTCACAGAGTTACAGCTGTATTTTGTGAATGTGTTTCCTAGCTTTATTTCTGTGGAATCTGATAACTGATATTTCGGATCCCTTTGAAGAGTCTAGGGCCAAAGGAATTATCCTCCGATAACAAACTGAAAGAAGCTCTCTGAAAAACTTCTTTGTGTTCTGTGAAATTATCTCACAGAATTACAGCTTTCCCCTCAAGAAGCTTTTCGCTAAGACTGTTCTTGTGGAATTTGCAACGTGATATTTGAAGCCCATGGACGGCTAGGGTGAAAAAGGAAATATCCTCAGATGAAAACTGGAAAGAAGCTTTATGAGAAACTGCTTAGTGTTCTGTTAACTCATCTCACAGAGTGACAGCTTTCCCCTCAGGAAGCCGTTCGCTAAGCCTGTTCTTGTGGAATTTGCAAAGTGATATTTGGAAGCCCATAGAGGACTAGGGTAAAAAAGAAAATATCCTCAGAGAAAAACTGGAAAGAAGCTTTCTAAGAAACTGCTTTGTGATGTGTGACTTCCACTCACAGAGTTACAGCTGTATTTCGTGGATCTGTTTGCTAGATTTATTTCTGTGGAATCTGAGAACTGATATTTCGGATCCCTTTGAGGACTATAGCGCCAAAGGAAATATCCTCCGAAAACAAAGAGAAGGAAGCTTTCTGAGAAACTTCTTTGTGTTTTGTGAAATCATCTCACAGAGATACAGCTTTCCCCTGAAGAAGCCTTTCGCTAAGACTTTTCTTGTGGAATTTGCAAAGTGATATATGGAAACCCGTGGAGGGCTATAGTGGAAAAGGAAGTATCCTCAGATGAAAACTGGAAAGAAGGTTTCCTGGAAACTATTTAGTGTACTGTTAATTCATCTCACAGAGTTACAGCTTTCCCCTCAAGAAGCCGTTCGCTAAGCCTGTTCTTGTGGAATTTGCAAAGTGATATTTGGAAGCCCATAGAGGGTTGTGGTGAAAAAGAAAATATCCTCAGAGAAAAAGTGGAAAGAAGCTTTCTGAGAAACTACTTTGTGATGTGTGACTTGCACACACAGAGTTACAGCTGTATTTCGTGGATCTGTTTGCTCGCCTTATTTCTGTGGAATCTGAGAACTGATATTTCCGATCCCTTTGAGGACTATAGCGCCAAAATAAATATCCTCAGATAACAAAGAGAAAGAACGTTTCTCAGAAACTTATTTGTGTTCTGTGAAATCATCTCACGGAGTTACAAGTTTCCCCTCAAGAAACCTTTCGCTAAGACTTTTCTTGTGGAATTTGCAAAGTCATATAGGGAAGCCCATGGTGGGCTACGGTGAAAAAGGAAATATCCTCAGATGAAAACTGGAAAGAAGGTTTCTAAGAACCTACTTAGTGTTCTGTTAATTCATCTCACAGATTTAGAGCTTTTCCCTCAAGAAACTGTTCGCTCAGCCTGTTCTTGTGGAATTTGCAAAGTGATATTTGGAAGCCCTTAGAGGGCTATGGTAAAAAAGAAAATATCCTAGAGAAAAACTGGAAAGAAGCTTTTGAGAAACTGCTTTGTGATGTGTGACTTCCACTCACAGAGTTACAGCTGTATTTCGTGGATCTGTTTGCTAGCCTTATTTCTGTGAAATCTGAGAACTGATATTTCAGATCCCTTTGAAGACTGTAGGGCGAAAGGAAATATCTTCTGATAACCAAGAGAAGGAAGCTTTCTGAGAAACTTCTTTGTGTTCTGTGAAATCATCTCACAGAGTTACAGCTTCCCCTCAAGAAGCCTTTCGCTAAGACTGTTCTTGTGGAATTTGCACAGTGATATTTGGAAGCCCATGGAGGACTGTGGTGAGAAAGGAAATATCCTCAGATGAAAACTGGAAAGAAGCTTACAAAAAAAGCTGCTTAGTGTTCTGTTAATTCATCTCACAGAGTTACAGCTTCTCCCTCAAGAAGCCGTTCGCTAAACCTGTTCTTGTGAAATTTGCAAAGTGATATTTGGAAACCCATAGAGGGCTATGGTGATAAAGAAAATATCCTCAGAGAAAAACTACAAAGAAGCTTTCTGTGAAACTACTTTGTGATGTGTGACTTGCACTCATAGAGTTACAGCTGTATTTCGTGGATCTGTTTGCTAGCCTTATTTCTGTGGAATCTGGGAACTGATATTTCTGATCCCTTTGAAGATGATAGGGCCAAAGGAAATATCCTCCGATAACCAAGAGAAAGAAGCTTTCTGAGAAACTTTTTTGTGTTCTGTGAAATCGTCTCACAGAGTTACAGCTTACCCTCAAAAAGCCTTTCGCTAAGACTGTTCTTGTGGAATTTGCAACGTGATATTTGAAAGCCCATGGAGGGCTATGGTGTAAAAGGAAATATCCTCAGATGAAAACTGGAAAGAAGCTTTATGAGAAACTGCTTAGTGTTCTGTTAATTCATCTCACAGAGTTACAGCTTTCCCCTCAAGAAGCCGTTCGTTAGGGCCTGTTCTTGTGGAATTTGCAAAGTGATATTTGGAAGCCCATAGAGGGCTACGGAGAAAAAGAAAATTTCCTCAGAGAAAAACTGGAACGAAGCTTTCTGAGAAACTGCCTTGTTATGTGTGACTTCCACTGAAAGGGTTACAGCTGTATTTCGTGGATCTGTTTGCTAGCGTTATTTCTGTGGAATGTGAGAACTGATATTTCGATACCTTTCAAGACTATAGGGCGATAGGAAATATCCTCCTATAACAAAGAGAAAGAAACTTTCTCAGAAACTTTTTGTGTTCTGTGAAATCATCTCACAGAGTTACAAATTTCCCCTCAAGAAGCCTTTCGCTAGTACTGTTGTTGTGGAATTTGCAAAGTGATATTTGGAAGCCCATAGAGGGCTATGGTGAAAAAGGAATTATCCTCAGATGAAAACTGGAAAGAAGCTTTCTGAGAAACTGCTTAGTGTTCTGTCAATTCATCTCACAGAGTTACAGCTTTTCACTCAAGAAGCCGTTCGCTACGCCTGTTCTTGTGCAATTCTGCAAAGTGATATTTGGAAGCCCATAGAGGGCTATGGTGAAAAAGAAAATATCCTCAGAGAAAAACTGGAAAGAAGCTTTCTAAGAAACTGCTTTGTGATGTGTGACTTCGACTCACAGAATTACAGCTGTATTTCGTGGATCTCTTTGCTATCCTTATTTGTGTGAAAACTGAGAACTGATAATTCGGTTCTCTTTCAGGATTATAGCGCCAAAGAAAATATCCTCCGATAACAGAGAGAATGAAGCTTTCTGAGAAGCTTCTTTGTGTTCTGTGAAATCATCTCTCAGAGTTACAGCTTTCCACTCAAGAAGCCTTTCGCTAAGACTTTTCTTGTGGACTTTGCAAAGTGATATATGGAAGCTCATGGATGGCTACGGTGAAAAAGGAAGTATCCTCAGACTAAAACTGGAAAGAAGGTTTCTGAAAAACTACTTAGTGTTCTGTTAATTCATCTCACAGTGTTACAGCTTTCACCTCAAGAAGCCGTTCGCTAAGCATGTTCTTGTGGAATTTGCAAAGAGATAATTGGAAACCCTTAGAGGGCTATGGTGGAAAAAAAAAATCCTCAGAGAAAAACTGGAAAGAAGCTTTCTGAGAAACTGCTTTTTAATGTGTGACTTCCACACACAGAGTTACAGCTGTATTTCGTGGATCTGTTTGCTAGCCTTATTTCTTTGGAATCTGAGAACTGATAATTCGTATCCCTTTGAAGAATCAAGGGTCAAAGGAAATATCCTCCGATAACAAAGTGAAAGAAGCTTTCTGAGAAACTTCTTTGTGTTCTGTGAAATCATCTCACAGA
>NW_012105808.1:66745-71608 GCF_000951045.1 Mandrillus leucophaeus
AGAAACTGCTTAGCGTTCTGTAAATTCATCTCACAGAGTTACAGCTTTCCCTTCAAGAAGCCGTTCTCTAAGCCTGTTCTTCTGGAACTTGCACGGTGATATTTGGAAGCCCATGGAGGGCTAGGTGAAAAAGAAAATATCCTCAGAGAAAACCTGGAAAGAAGCTTTCTGAGAAACTTCTTTGTCATTTGTGACTTCCACTCACAGAGTTACAGCTGTATTTCGTGGATCTGTTTGGTAGCCTTATTTCTATGGAATCTGAGAACTGATATTTCGTTTCCTTTTGAAGACTATAGGCCGAAAGGAAATATCTTACAATAACCAAGAGAAAGAAGCTTTCTGAGAAACTTCTTTGTGTTCTGTGAAATAATCTCACAGAGTTACAGCTTTCCCCTCAAGAAGCCTTTCGCTAGGATTGTTCTTGTGGAATTTTCACAGTGATATATGGAAGCCCAAGGTGTGCTATGGTGAAAAAGGAATTATCTTCAGATGAAAACTGCAAAGAAGCTTTCTGAGAGAGTGCTTAGTGTTCTGTTAATTCATCTCACAGAGTTACAGACTTATCCTAAAGAAGCCGTTTGCTAAGCCTCTTCTTGTGGAATTTGCTAAGTGATATTAGTAAGCCCATAGAGGGCTGCGGTGAAAAAGAAAATATCCTCGGAGAAAACCAGGAAAGAAGCTTTCTGAGAATCTGCTTTGTGATGTGTGACATCCACTCACAGAGTTACAGCTACATATCGTGGATCTGTTTGCTAACCTTATTTCTGTGGATTCTGAGAAAGAATATTTCGGATATCTTTGAAGACTATAGGGCCAATGGAAATATCCTCTGATAACAAAGAGAAAGAAGCTTTCTGAGAAACTTCTTTGAGTTCTGTGAAATCATCTCACAGAGTTACAGATTTCCCCTCAAGAAACAATTCGCTAAGACTGTTCTTGTGGAATTTAGAAAGTGTTATTTGGAAGCCAATGGAGGGATACGGTGAAAAAGGAAATATCCTGAATGAAAACTGGAAAGAAGCTTTCTGAGAAACTACTTAGGGTTCTGTTAATTCATCTCACAGAGTTACAGCTTTCCCTTCAAGAAGCTGTTCTCTAAGGCTGTTCCTCTGGAATTTTCACAGTGATATTTGGAAGCCCGTAGAGGGCTATGGTGAAAAAGAAAATATCCTCAGAGAAAACCTCGAAAGAAGGTTTCTCAGGATCTGCTTTGTGATGTGTGACTTCCACTCACAAAGTTACAGCATTGTTTCGTGGATATGTTTGCTAGCCTTTCTTCTGGGGAATCTGTGAACTGCTATATCGGATCCATTTGAAGACTATAGCGCCAAAGGAAATATCCTCCGATAAACAAGAGAAAGAAGCTTTCTGAGAAACTTCTTTGTGTTCTGTGAAATCATCTCACAAAGTTACAGCTTTCCCCTCAAGAAGCCTTTCGCTAAGACTGTTCTTGTGGAATTTGCAACGTGATATTTGGAAGCCCATAGATGGCTATGGTGAAAAAGGAAATATCCTCAGATGAAAACTGGAGAGAAGTTTTCTGAGAAACTGCATAGTGTTCTGCTAATTCATCAAACAGTTTTACAGCTTACCCCTCAAGAAGCCGTTTGGTAAGCCTGTTCTTGTGTAATTTGCAAAGTGATATTTGGAAGCCCATAGAGGGCTATGATGAAAAAGAAAATATCCTCAGAGAAAAACTGGAAAAAATTTCTGTGAAACTGCTTTGTGATGTGTGACTTCCACTCAGAGAGTTACAGCTGTATTTCGTGGATATGTTTGCTAGCCTTCTTTCTGTGGAATCTGAGAACGGATATTTCGGATATCTTTGAAGACTATAGGGCCAAAGGAAATATCCTTGGATAACCAAGAGAAAGAAGCTTTCTGAGAAACTTCTTTGTGTTCTGTGAAATCAACTCACAGAATTACATATTTCCCCTCAAGAAGCATTTCGCTAAGACTGTTCCTGTGGAATTTAAAAGTGATATTTGGAAGCCCATGGAGGGATACGGTGAAAAAGGAAATATACTCAAATGTAAACTGGAATTAAGCATTCTGAGAAACTGCTTAGTGTTCTCTTAATTCATCTCACAGAGTTACACCTTTCCCCTCAATAAGCCGTTTGCTAAGCCTGTTCTTGTGGAATTAGCAAAGTGATATTTGGAAGCCCACAGAGGGCTATCTTAAAAAAGAAAATGTCCTCAGAGAAAAACTGGAAAGCAGGTTTCTGAGAAACTCCTTAGTGTTCTGTTAATTCATCTCACAGAGTTACAGCTTTCCCCTGAGGAAGCCTTGCTCTAAGCCTGTTTTTGTGGAATTTGCAAAGTGATATTTGGAAGCCGATGGAGGGCTATGGTGAAAAAGGAAATATCCTCACATGAAATCTGGAAAGAAGCTTTTTGGGAAACTGCTTAGTGTTCTGTTAATTCATCTCACAGAGTTAAAGCTTTCCTCTCAAGAAGCCGTTCACTAAGGTTGTTCTTGTGGTATTCGCAAAGTGATATTTGGAAGCCCATAGAGGGCTGTCTTGAAAAAGAAAATATCCTCACTTGAAAACTGGAAAGAAGCTTTCTGAGAAACTGCTTTGTGATGTGTGACTTCAACTCACAGTCTTACAGCTGTATTTCGTGGATCTGTTTGCTAGCCTTAATTCTGTGGAATCTGAGAACTGATTTTTCGGATCCCTTTGAAGACTATAGGGCCAAAGGAAATATCTTTTGAAAATTCCACAAGAAAAGTCTTCTTTGTTATCGGAGGGTATTTCCTTTGGTCGTGTAGTCTTCAAAGGGATCCGAAATATCAGTTCTCAGATTACACAGAAGTAAGGCCAGCCAACAGATTCAGGAAACACAGCTATAACCCTGTGAGTAGAAGTAACTCATCAAAAAACAGTTTCTCAGAAAGCTTATTTCCACTTTTTCTGTGAGGATATTTTCTTTTTCACCATAGCCCTCTATGGGCTTCCAAATACCACTTTGTAAATTCCAAAAGAACAGGCTTAGGGAACGGCTTCTTGAGGGGAAAGCTGTAACTCTGTGAGATGAATTAGCAGAACACTAAGCAGTTTCTCAGAAAACTTCTTTCCAGTTTTCGTCTGAGGATATTTCCTTTATCACCATAGCCCTCCATTGGCTTCCAAATATCACGTTGCAAATTCCACAAGAACAGTCTTAGGGAAAGGCCTCGTGAGGGGAAAGCTGTAACTCTGTGTGATGATTTCACAGAACTCAAAGAAGTGTCTCAGAAAGCTTCTTTCTCTTTGTTGTCGGAGGATATTTCCTTTGGCCCTACAGTCTTCAAAGCAATCCGAAATATCAGTTCTCAGATTCCACAGAAATAAGGCTAGCAAACAGATCTACAAAATACAGATGTTACTCTGTGAGTGGAAGTCACATATCACAAAGCAGTTTCTCAGAAACTTCTTCCCAGTTTTCATCTGAGAATATTTCGTTTTTCACCATAGCCCTCCATGGGCTTCCAAATATCTCTTCGCAAATTCCACAAGAAGAGTCTTTTACGAAAGGCTTCTTGAGGAGAAAGCTGTAACTCTTTGAAATGATTTCACAAAACACAAATAAGTTTCTCAGAAACCTTCTTTGTCTTGGTTATCGGAAGATATTTCCTTTGGCCCTATAGCTTTCAAATGGATCCGAAATATCAGTTCTCAGATTCCACAAAAATACGGCTAGCAAACAGATCCACGAAATACACCTGTTACTCCGTGAGTGGAAGTCACACATCACAAAGCAATTTTTCAGAAAGCTTCTTTCCCGTTTTTCTCTGAGGATATTTTCTTTTTCAATGTAGCTGTCTAAGGGCTTCCAAATGTAACTTTGCAAATTCCACAAGAACAGGCTTAGCGAACGGCTTCTTGAGGGGAAAGATGTAACTCTGTGAGATTAATTAACAGAACACTAAGAAGTTTCTCTGAAAGCTTCTTTCCAGTTTTCACCTGGGGATATTTACTTTTTCGCCATAGCCCTCCATGGGCTTCCAAATATCACATTGCAAATTCCACAAGAACAGCTTAGCGAAAGGCTTCTTGAGGGGAAAGCTCTAACTCAGTGAGATGATTTCACAGAACACAAAGAAGTTTCTCAGAAAGCTTCTTTCCCTTTGTTATCGAAGGATATTTCCTTTGGCTCCATATGCTTCAAAATGATCCGAAATACCAGTTCTCAGATTCCACAGAAATAAGGCTAGCAAAGAGATTCACGAAATACAGCTGTAACTCTGTGAGTGGAAGTCACACATGACAAAGCCGTTTCTCACAAAGCTTCTTTCCAGTTTTTCTCTGAGAATATTTTCTTTTTCACCATAGCCCTGTGTGAGCTTCCAAATATCACTTTGCTAATTCCACTAGAACATGCCTAGCTAACGGCTTCTTGAGGGGAAACCTGTAATTCTGTGAGACGAATTAACAGAACACTAAGCAGTTTCTCAGAAAGTTTCCTTCCAATTTTCATCTGAGGATATTTCCTTTTTCACCATTGCCCTACATGGGCTTCCATATATCACTTTGCAAATGCCACAAGAAAAGCCTTACAGAAAGGCTTCTTGAGGGGAAAGCTGTAACTCTGTGAGATGATATCACGGCACACAAAGAAGTTTCTCAGAAAGCTTCTTTCTCTTTTTTATCGAAGGATACTTCCTTTGGCGCTATAGTCTTCAAAGGGATCCGAAATATCAGTTCTCACATTCCACAGAAATAAGGCTAGGAAGCAAATCCAAGAAATACAGCTGTAACTCTGTGAGTGGAAGTCACACATCACAAGGCAGTTTCTCAGAGAGCTTCATTCCAGTTTTTCTCTGAGGATATTTCCTTTTTCACCAGAGCCCTCTACGGGCTTCCAAATATCACTTTGC
>NW_012105808.1:72575-74024 GCF_000951045.1 Mandrillus leucophaeus
TAACTCTGTGAGATGATTTCATAGAACAGAAAGAAGTTTCTCAGGATGCTTCTTTCCCTTTGATATGAGAGGACTTTTCCCTTGGCCCTATAGACTTCAAAGGGATCCAAAATATCAGTTCACAGATTCCAAAGAAAAAAGGCTAGCAAACAGATCCACGAAACACAGATGTAACTCTGTGAGTTGAAGTCACACATCACCAAGCAGTTTCTCAGAAAGCTTCTTTCACTTTGTTATCGGAGGATATTTTTTTGGCCCTACAGTCTTCAAAGGGATCCGAAATATCAGGTCTCAGATTCCACAGAAGTAAGGCTAGCAAACAGATCCACGAAATACAGATGTAACCTTGTGAGTGGAAGTCACACATCACAAAGCAGTTTCTCAGAAAGCTTCTTTCCAGTGTTTCTCTGAGGATATTTTCTTTTTCACCATTGCCCTGTTTGGGCTTGGAAACATCACTTTTCCAATTCCACAAGAACAGGCTTAGCGAACGGTTTCTTGAGGGGAAAGCTGTAACTCTGGCAGATGATTTCACAGAACAGAAAGAAGTTTCCCAGAAAGCTTCTTTCTCTTTTTTTTCGGAGGATATTTACTTTCGCCCTGTAGTCTTCAAAGGGATAAGAAATATCAGTTCTCAGATTCCACAGAAATAAGGCTAGCAAACAGATCCACGAAGTACAGATGAAACTCTGTGAGTGGAAGTCGCACGTCACAAAGCAATTTCTCAGAAAGCTTCTTTCCAGTTTTCCTCTGAGGATATTTTCTATTTAACCATAGCCATCTAAGAGCTTCCAAATATCACTTTGCCAATTCCACAAGAACAGGCTTAGCAAACGGCTTCTTGAGGGGAAAGCTGTAACTCTCTGAGATGAATTAACAGAACACTAAGCAGCTTCTCAGAAAGCTTCTTTCCAGATGTCATCTGAGGATATTTCCTTTTTCACCGTAGCCCTCTCTGGGCATCGAAATATCACTTTGCCAATTCCAGAACAACAGGCTTAGCGAAAGGCTCCTTGAGGGGAAAGCTGTAACTCTGTGAAATGATTTAACAGAACACAAAGAAGTTTCTCAGAAAGCTTCTTTCTCTTTGTTTTCGGAGGATATTTCCTTTAGCCCTATAGTCTTCAAAGTGATCCGGAATATCAGTCCTCAGATTCCACAGAAATAAGGCTATCAAACAGATATACGAAATACAGATGTAACTCTGTGAGTGGAAGTCGCACATCACAAAGCAGTTTCTCCGAAAGATTCTTTCCAGTTTTTCTCTGAGGACATTTTCTTTTTCACCATAGCCCTCTATGGGCTTAAAAATATTACTTTGCAAATTCCACAAGAACAGGCTTAGCAAACGGCTTCTTGAGGGGAAAGCTGTAACTCTGTGAGATGAATTAACAGAACACTAACCAGTTTCTCAGAACGCTTCTTTCAAGATTTCATCTGAGGATATTT
>NW_012105808.1:76167-79364 GCF_000951045.1 Mandrillus leucophaeus
GAGGGGAAAGCTGTAACTCTGTGAGATGATTTCACATACCACAAAGAAGTTTCTCAGAAAGATTCTTTCCCTTTGTTATCAGAGGATATTTCCCTTGGCCCTGTAGACTTCAAAGGGATCCGAAATATCAGTTCCCAGATTCCACAGAAATAAGGCTAGGAAACAGATTCACGAAATACAGATGTAACTCTGTGAGTTGAAGAGACACATCACCAAGCAGTTTCTCAGAAAGCTTCTTTCCAGATTTCATCTCAGGATATTTCCTTTTTCACAGTAGCCCTCTATGGGCAGCGAAATATCACCTCGAAAATTACACAGGAACAGGCTTAGCGAAAGGCTTTGAGGGGAAAGCTGTAATTCTGTGAGATGATTTCACAGAACACAAGGAGGTTTCTCAGAAAGCTTCTTTCCCTTTGTTATCGCAGGATATTTCTTTTGCCCCAAAGCCTTCAAAGGGATCCGCAATATCAGTTCTCAGATTCCACAGAAATAAGGCTAGCAAACAGAACCACGAAATACAGATGTAACTGTGTGAATAGAAGTCACACATCACAAAGCAGTTTCTCTGAAAGCTTCTTTCCAGTTTTTCTCTGAGGATACTTTCTTTTTCACCATAGAACTCTACAGGCTTCCAAATATCACTTTGCCACTTCCACAAGAACAGGCTTAGCGAAAAACTTTTTCACGGGAAAGCTGTAACTCTGTGAGATGATTTCACAGAACACAAAGAAGTTTCTCTGAAAGCTTCTTTCCCGTTGTTATCGGAGGATATTTCCCTTGGCCCTATAGACTTGAAAGGGATCCGAAATATTAGTTCTCAGATTCCACAGAAATAAGGCTAGCAAACAGATCCACGAAATACAAATGTAACTCTGTGAGTGGAAGTCACACATCACAAAGCAGTTTCTCAGAAAATTTCTTTCTGGTTTTTCTCTAAGGATATTTTCTTTTTCACCATCGCCCTCTATGGGCTTCCCAATATCACTTTGCCAATTCCAAAAGAACAGGCTTAGCGAAAGGCTTCTTGAGGTGAAAGCTGTAACTCTGTGAGATGAATTAACAGAACACTAAGCAGTTTCTCAGAAAGCTCCTTTCCAGATTTCATCTGAGGATATTTCCATTTTCACCGAAGCCCTCTAAGGGAATCGAAATATCACTTTGCCAATTCCACAAGAACAGGGTTAGAGAAAGGTTTCTTGAGGGGAAAGCTGTAAATCTGTGACATGATTTCACAGAACACAAAGAAATTTCTCAGAAAGCTTCTTTCTCTTTGTTATCGGAGGATATTTCCTTTGGCCCTAGAGCCTTCAAAGGGATCTGAATATCAGTTTTCAGATTCCACACAAATAAGGCTAGCAAACAGATCCACGAAATACAGTTGTAACTCTGTGTGTGGAAGTCACGCATCACAAAGCAATTGCTCAGAAAGCTTCTTTCCAGTTTTTCTCTGAGGACACTTTCTTTTTCACCGTAGAACTCTACGGGCTTCCAAATATCACTTTGCCACTTCCACAAGAACAGGCTTAGCGAAAGGATTTTTCACGGGAAAGCTGTAACTCTGTGAGATGATTTCACAGAACACAAAGAAGTTTCTCTGAAAGCTTCTTTCCCGTTGTTATCAGAGGATATTTCCCTTGGCCCTATCGACTTCAAAGGGATTCGAAATATTAGTTCTCAGATTCCACAGAAATAAGGCTACCAAACAGATCCACGAAATACAGGTGTAACTCTGTGAGTGGAAGTCACACATCACAAAGCAGTTTCTCAGAAAGCTTCTTTCCAGTTTTTCTCTGAGGATATTTTGTTTTTCACCATAGCCCTCTATGCGCTTCCAAATACCACTTTGCCAATCCCACTAGAACAGGCTTAGCGAAAGGCTTTTCGAGGAGAAAGCAGTAACTCTGTGAGATGATTTAACAGAACACTAAGCAGTTTCTCAGAAAGCTTCTTTCAAGATTTCATCTGAGGATATTTCCTTTTTCACCGTAGCCCTCTATGGACATGGAAATATCACTTTTCCAATTCCACAGGCACAGGCTTAGCGAAAGACTTCTTTAGGGGAAAGCTGTAACTCTGTGAGATGATTCCACAGAACACAAAGAAGTTTTTCAGAAAGCGTCTTTCTCTTTGTTATCGTAGGATATTTCCTTTGGCCCTAGAGCCTTCAAAGGGATCTGAATATCAGTTCTCAGATTCCACAGAAATAAGGCTAGCAAATAGATCCACGAAATACAGTTGTAACTCTGTGAGTGGAAGTCACACATCAAAAGCAATTGCTCACAAAGCTTCTTTCCAGTTTTTCTCTGAGGATTTTTTTTTTTTACCATAAAACTCTATGGACTTCCGTATATCACTTTGCCACTTCGGCAAGAACAGTCGTAGCGAAAGGCTTCTTGAGGGGAAAGCTATAACTCTGTGAGATGATTTCACAGAACACAAAGAAGTTTCTCAGAAAGCTTCTTTCCCTTTGTTATCAGAGGATATTTCCCTTGGCCCTATAGACTTCAAAGGGATCCAAAATATCAGTTCTCAGATTCCACAGAAATAAGGCTGGCAAACAGATCCAAGAAATACAGATGTAACTCTGTGAGTTGAAGTCACACAATACCAAGCAGTTTCTCAGAAAGCTTCTTTCTCTTTGTTATCGGAGGATAATTCTTTTGGCCCTACCGTCTTCAAAGGGATACGAAATATCAGGTCTCAGATTCCACAGAAGTAAGGCTAGCAAACAGATCCACGAAATACAGATGTAACCTTCTGAGTGGAAGTCACACATCACACAGCAGTTTCTCAGAAAGCTTCTTTCCAGTGTTTCTCTGAGCATATTTTCTTTTTCACCATTGCCTTCTTTGGGCTTCCAAATATCACTTTGCCAATTCCACAAGAACAGGCTTAGCGAAGGGCTTCTTGAGGGGAAAGCTGTAACTCTGGCAGATGATTTCATAGAACAGAAAGAAGTTTCCCAGAAAGCTTCTTTCCCTTTTTTATCGGAGGATATTTCCTTTTGCCCTATAGTCTTCAAAGGGATCCGAAATATCAGTTCTCAGATTCCACAGAAATAAGGCTAGCAAACAGATCCACGAAATACAGATGAAACTCTGTGAGTGGAAGTCGCACATCACAAAGCAATTTCTCAGAAAGCTTCTTTCCAGTTTTCCTCTGAGGATATTTTCTATTTCACCATAGCCCTCTAAGAG
>NW_012105808.1:79414-81502 GCF_000951045.1 Mandrillus leucophaeus
ATCACAAAGCAATTTCTCAGAAAGCTTCTTTCCAGTTTTCCTCTGAGGATATTTTCTATTTCACCATAGCCCTCTAAGAGCTTCCAAATATCACTTTGCCAATTCCACAAGAACAGGCTTAGCGAACGTCTTCTTGAGGGGAAAGCTATAACTCCGTCAGATGAATTAACAGAACACTAAGCAGTTTCTCAGAAAGCTTCTTTCCAGATTTCATCTGAGAATATTTCGTTTTTCACCGTAGCCCTCAATGGGCATCGAAATATCACTTTTCCAATTCCACAAGAACAGGCTTAGCGAAAGGCTTCTTGAAGGGAAAGCTGTAACTCTGTGAGATGATTCCAAAGAACACAATGTAGTTTCTCAGAAAGCTTCTTTCTCTTTGTTATCGGAGGATATTTCCTTTGGCCCTAGAGCCATCAAAGGGATCTGAATATCAGTTCTCAGATTCCACAGAATTAAGGCTAGCAAACAGATCCACGAAATACAGTTGTAACTCTGTGAGTGGAAGTCACGCATCACAAAGCAATTGCTCAGAAACTTCTTACCAATTTTTTCTCTGAGGATACTTTCTTTTTCACCATAGAACTCTATGGGATTCCAAATGTCACTTTGCCACTTCCACAAGAACAGGCTTAGCGAAAGGCTTCTTGAGGGGAAAGCTGTAACTCTGTGACATGATTTCACAGATCACAAAGAAGTTTCTCAGAAAGCTTCTTTCTCTTTGTTATCGGAGGATATTTCCTTTGGCCCTTAAGCCTTCAAAGGGATCTCAATATTAGTTCTCAGATTCCACAGTATTAAGGCTAGCAAACAGATCCACGAAATACAGATGTAACTCTGTCAGTGGAAGTCGCACATCACAAAGCAGTTTCTCAGAAAGGTTCTTTCCAATTTTTCTCTGTGGACATTTTCATTTTCTTCATAGCCCTCTAAAGGCTTCCAAATATCACTTTTAAATTCCACAAGAACAGGCTTAGCGAACGGATTCTTGAGGGGAAAGCTGTAATTCCGTGAGATGAAGTAAGCGAACACTAAGCAGTTTCTCAAAAAGATTCTTTCCAGATTTCATCTGAGGACATTTCCTTTTTCACCGTAGCCCTCTATGGGCATCGAAATATCACTTTGCCAATTCCACAAGAACAGGCTTAGCGAAATGCTACTTGAGGGGAAATCTGTAACTCTATGAGATGATTCCACAGAACACAAAGAAGTTTTTCAGAAAGCTTCTTTCTCTTTGTTATCGGAGGATATTTCCTTTGGCCCTAGAGCCTTCAAAGGGATCTGAATATCAGTTCTCAGATTCCACATAAACAAGGCTAACAAACAGATCCACGAAATACAGTTGTAACTCTGTGAGTGGAAGTCACACATCACAAAGTAATTGCTCAGAAGGTTTCTTTCCAGTTTTCATCTGAGGATATTTTCTTTTTCACCATAGAACTCAATGGGCTTCCAAATATCACTTTGCCACTTCCACAAAAACAGGCTTAGCGAACGGCTTCTTGAGGGCAAAGCTGTAACTCTGTGAGATGAATTTACAGAAAACTAAGCAGTTTCTCAGAAAGCTTCTTTCCAGATGTCATCTGGGGATATTTCCTTATTCACTGAAGCCCTCTATGGGCATCGCAATATCACTTTGCCAATTCCACAGGAACAGGGTTAGCGAAAGGCTTCTTGAATGGAAAGCTGTAACTCTGTGAGATGATTTCACAGAACACAAAGAAATTTATCAGAAAGCTTCTTTCTCTTTGTTTTCGGAGGACATTTCCTGTGGCCCTATGGTCTTCAAAGGGATTCGAAATATCAGGTCTCAGATTCCAGAGAAGTAACGCTAGCAAACAGATGCACGAAATACAGATGTAACTCTGTGAGTGGAAGTCACACATCGCAAAGCAGTTTCTTAGAAAGTTTCTTTCCAGTGTTTCTCTGAGGATATTTTCTTTTTCACCATAGCCCTCTACGCGCTTCCAAATACCACTATGCCATTTCCACAAGAGCAGGCTTAGCGAATGGGTTCTTGAGGGGAAAGCTGTAACTCTGTGGGATGAATTAACAGAACACTAAGCAGTTTCTCAGAAAGCTTCTTTC
>NW_012105808.1:85942-86815 GCF_000951045.1 Mandrillus leucophaeus
GCTTCTTTCTAAATTTCATCTCAGGATATTTCCTTTTTCACAGTAGCCCTCAATGGGCATGGAAATATCACTTTGCCAATTCCACAAGATCAGGCTTAGCGAAAGACTTCTTGAGTGGAAAGCTGTAACTCTGTGAGATGATTCCTCAGAAGACAAAGAAGTTTCTCAGAAAGCTTCTTTCTCTTTGTTATCGGAGGATATTTCCTTTGGCCCTAAAGCCTTCAAAGGGATGTGAATATCAGTTCTCAGATTCTACAGAAATAAGGCTAGCAAACAGATCCACGAAATACAGTTGTAACTCTGTGAGTGGAAGTCGCACATCACAAAGCAATTTCTCAGAAAGATTCCTTCCAATTTTTTCTCTGAGGATGCTTTCTTTTTCACCATAGAACTCTATGGGATTCCAAATATCACCTTGCCACTTCTACAAGAACAGGCTTAGTGAAAGGCTTCTTGTGGGGAAAGCTGTAACTCTGTGAGATGATTTCACAGAACACAAAGAAGTTTCTCAGAAAGCTTGTTTCCCTTTGTTATCAGAGGATATTTCCATTGGCCCTATAGACTTCAAAGGGATCCGAAATATCAGTTCTCAGATTCCACAGAAATAAGGCTAGCAAACAGATCCACGAAACACAGATGTAACTCTGTGAGTTGAAGTCACACATCACCAAGAAGTTTCTCAGAAAGCTTCTTTCTCTTTGTTATCGGAGGATATTTCCTTTGGCCCTACAGTCTTCAAAGGGATCCGAAATATCAGGTCTCAGATTCCACAGAAGTAAGGCTAGCAAACAGATCCACGAAATACAGATGTAACTTTGTGAGTGGAAGTCACACATCACAAAGCAGTTTCTCAGAAAGCTTCTTTCCAGTGTT
>NW_012105808.1:88571-88936 GCF_000951045.1 Mandrillus leucophaeus
CTTTAAAGGGATCTGAATATCACTTCTCAGATTCTACAGAAATAAGGTTAGCAAACAGATCCACGAAATACAGATGTAACTCTGTGAGTGGAAGTCACACATCACAAAGCAATTGCTCAGAAAGCTTCATTCCAATTTTTTCTCTGAGGATAATTTCTTTTTCACCATAGAACTCTATGGGATTTCAAATATTACTTTGCCACTTACACAAGAACAGGCTTAGGGAAAGGCTTCTTGTGGGGAAAGCTGTAACTCTGTGAGATGATTTCGCAGACCGCAAAGAAGTTTCTCAGAAAGCTTCTTTCCCTTTGTTATCAGAGGATATTTCCCTTGGCCCTATAGACTTCAAAGGGATCCGAAATATC
>NW_012105808.1:96358-98125 GCF_000951045.1 Mandrillus leucophaeus
CTTAGCGAAAGTCTTCTTGATTGGAAAGCTTTAACTCTGTGAGATCATTCCACAGAACACAAAGACGTTTCTCAGAAAGCTTCTTTCTCTTTGTTATCGGATTATATTTCCTATGGCCCTATAAACTTCAAAGGGATCCGAAATATCAGTTCTCAGATTCCACAGAAATAAGGGTAGCAAGCAGATCCACGAAATACAGATGCAGCTCTGCGATTGGAAGTCACACATGACAAAGCAGTTTCACAGAAAAATTCTTTCCGGTTTTTCTCGGAGGATATTTTCTTTTTCACCATAGACCTCTATGCGCTTCCAAATATCACTTGGCCAATTCCACAAGAACAGGCTTTCCGAACGGCTTATTGAGGGCAAAGGTGTAATTCTGTGAGATGAATTAACAAAACACTAAGCAGTTTCTCAGAAAGCTTCTTTCCAGATTTCATCTGAGGATATTTCGTTTTTCACCGTAGCCCTCTATGGGCATCGAAATATCACTTTGCCAATTCCACAAGAACAGGCTTAGCGAAAGGTTTCTTGCGGGGAAAGCTGTAAATCTGTGACATGATTTCACAGAACACAAAGAAGTTTCTCAGAAACCTTCTTCCTCTTTGTTTTCGGAGGATATTTCCTTTGGCTCTAGAGCCTTCAAAGGGATCCGAAATATCAGTTCTCAGATTCCACAGAAATAAGGGTAGCAAAGAGATCCACGAAATACAGATGTAACTCTTTGAGTGGAAGTCACACATCACAAAGCAATTTCTCAGAAAGCTTCTTTCCAATTTTTCTCTGAGGATATTTTCTTTTTCACCATAGCCCTCTGTGGCTTCCAAGTATCACTTTGACAATTCCACAAGAACAGGCTTAGCGAACGGCTTCTTGAGGGGAAGGCTGTAACTCTGTGAGATGAACTAACAAAACACTAAGCAGTTTCTCAGAAAGCTTCTTTCCAGTTTACATCTGAGGATACTTCCTTTTTCACCGAGCCCTCTATTGGCATCGAAATATTACTTTTCCAATTCAACAAGAACAGGCTTAGCGAAAGGATTCTTAAGCGGAAAGCTGTAACTCTGTGAGATGATTTCACAGAACACAAAGAAGTTTCTGAAAAAGCTTCTTTCTCTTTGTTATCGGAGTATATTTCCTTTGGCCGTATAATCTTCAAAGGGATCCGAAATACCAGTTATCAGATTTCACAGAAATAAGGCTAGCAAACAGATCCACGAAATACAGATGTAACTCTGTGAGTGGAAGTTACACATCATAAAGCAGTTTCTCAGAAAACTTCTTTCCAGTTTTTCTCTGAGGATATTTTCTTTTTCATCATAGCCCTCTGTGGCTTTCAAATATCACATTGCCAGTTCCACTGGAACAGGCTTTGTGAACGGCTTCTTGAGGGGAAAGCTGTAATTCTGTGAGATGAATTAACAGAACACTAAGCAGTTTCTCAGAAAGCTTCTTTCCAGATTTCATCTGAGGATATTTCCTTTTTCGCCGTAACCCTCTATGGGAATCGAAATATCACTTTGCAAATTGCACAAGAACAGGCTTAGCGAAAGACTTCTTGAGGGGAAAGCTGTAACTCTGTGAGATGATTTCACAGAACACAAAGAAATTTCTCAGAAAGCTTCTTTCTCTTTATTATCGGAGGATATTTCCTTTGTCCCTAAAGACTTCTAAGGGATCCGAAATAGCACTTCTCAGATTCCACAGAAATAAGGCTAGGAAACATATCCACGAAATACAGATGTAACTCTGTGAGTGGAAGTCACA
>NW_012105808.1:103368-104851 GCF_000951045.1 Mandrillus leucophaeus
TTTTCTCTGAGGATATTTTCTTTTTCACCATAGCCCTCTGTGGGCTTCCAATTATCACTTTGCCAATTCCACAAGAACAGGCTTAGCAAACGGCTTCTGGAGGGGAAGGCTGTAACACTGTGAGATGAATTAACAGAACACTAAGCAGTTTCTCAGAAATCTTCTTTACAGATTTCATCTGAGGATATTTCCTTTTTCACCATAGTCCTCTATGGGCATCGAAATATCACTTTGCCAATTCCACAAGAACAGGCTTAGCGAAAGGCTTCTTGAGGGGAAAGCTGTATCTCTGTTATCCCGGCCCGCGAGATCGTCACTGCAGGCCCTGGAAGAAGCGGTGGGAGTTTGAGGAACAAGAGATACGAGAAATGGAGACAAGACAGTGCTCTGATCAAGTCTCTCTTAATGGTGGTAATGCAGTGCCTTATATACACTTGGCGGGGAATGGGTTGTGCCAAGGCGAAAGTGATCTCATCGCGGAGGGTGTGGCCAGGTAGGTATTGGTTTCTCTGATCGAACGTCATGTGGCGCCTCTGCTGTCAGGTAGGAATTTTCGCGGGTGCGGGAAAAATGGGTGAAGAAGAAGCAGGAAGAGCGCCATCTTTTATGAGGTATTAATACAGGGGAAAAGGCAAAGATAGGGAGGAAGTGTAAGGTGGAAATGAATAAAGCTCAGGCGTTTTTAATCGTCAATTATTATTCGCTATGGCCGGGGCGTGCGGCTCCGGACAGGTCCCCCTTTTAATTGTTTTATGACGAGAAAACGACCCCTCAGGAACTGCGCCTGTCTTAGGTTGGGTCAACTCATCCCCACCTTCTAGGCCCGTCATGGGATAAGGCAGCAGCAAGGGCGGCCCTCCTGTCTTAGGCTCCGGTGGAGATAGTGTCCTCTTACCCGTCATTGACTGTCCAGTTCAGCACACAGGGTAGGTGGTCCTATTAAGGCAAATAAGACTCACCATTTTCAGTCATCTCAAGGCAATGATAATGGACCTGTATAGGTTTGGCCTGAAAGGCCTCGATTTGTTGTCTGACGAATGCCATGAGCTCATTAAGGATTATAGGCCCGAGAGTGAGAAAGATTAGAAGAGTAAGTAAAGGACCAAGAAATGGCAAGAGATAGGGGAGAAGTCCATCGAGTCCAGTCCACAATGGATTGGCAGCCAGGCCCTTTCTGCGCTTTTCTAGTTCTTCTTGTAAAGTCTTTATCTTATCTCTGACGATTCCGGATTTGTTGGCGCAAAAACAGCACTCTTCATTTCCATGACTGGTCTGGCATTAGGTAAGCTGTCTTGCCCGAGCAAGTCACCTGGGTAATTCTGTCTGACGGAGGTTCAGATATTTGTCTCCCTCTGCAGTCACAAGGCTGGCCGTATTGTTTTCGTAGTAATCCTCTTGCTTTACGAGGGTCACCAAAACCTGCATAGACTGTCACTATGCTATATAGAGCGATTACTTTCCAAAGGAATCTCATGTTAGGCTT
>NW_012105808.1:106881-107922 GCF_000951045.1 Mandrillus leucophaeus
ATTTGAGAGAGCAGATCTCGCCCCCAAAGGTTAACAGGTAGGTGAGGGATCACAAATGGCTTAATGAGGCCTGAATTGTTTTCTTTATCTGTCCATGTTAGGTATTTAGAACTTTGTTTAGGATTACTGCTTTGCCCAATTTCTCTTAAGTGAGTTAAAGTCTCTGTAGTAGGCCAATGAGAGGGCCAATCTTTTTGTTTAATGATAGTTACATCAGCCCCTGTGTCTATTAGTCCAGTGAATGCCTTCCCGTCTAACCATAAGGTTAGAGAGGGTTTTTGATTTGTAATTGGTTGCACCCAATATATATCTGATGATCCGAAACCTTTTATATTTTTATTAGAGTGTTGGATATTATTATTTGTTTTAACCAAAGGCAGCAGGATTAACTGAGCTATTTTAACTCCTTGAGGGACAGTAATAATACTATCAATAGCTCTGGCCATAATTTTAATTTTTCCTTCATAATCATTATCGATAACTCTAGGGAGGACTTGTAAGCCCCTCATGGTGACACTACTTCTTCCCAAAAGTAGCCCAAAAGTGTTAGGTGGTAAAGGTCCATATATACCGGTATTTAAGGTTTGTGGTCCCATTTCAGGTGTTAGTACTGTGTGGGAGGTGGAACTGAGGTCCAGTCCTGCACTTCCTGGGGTTGCTCTACTAAGCTTTGAAATGGATTGCTGTTGCTGGCTGGAACAAAGCTGACTGCCCCATATGCTTGTTTCGGGGCCTGGGGCTGGCCCCTCATCCCGTTTCCCTGCCTGGGGGATAAAGGATTTTCTTGACTGTCAGTTTTAGATTTACATTCGTTTGCCCAGTGCCTTCCTCTTTTACACCTTGGGCAAAGGCCTGGGATTTTTGCTTCTGGATTTTTATTTTGGTTTTCATGGCAATCTTTTGCAAAGTGTCCCCTTTTACCGCACCTAAAACATCCCCTTTTATTTCTACCTTTGTTAATGAGGAAGTCTCTTACTGTTTGGCCGCTAAAAGCGGCGGCCATTGCTAGGCCTTGTTGATATGAGGGCCCAATATCTGAAC
>NW_012105808.1:109747-113356 GCF_000951045.1 Mandrillus leucophaeus
AAGTGATCTGCCCGCCTTGGCTTCCCAAAGTGCTGAGGTTACAGGTGTGAGCCATCAGGCCTGGCCGACAGTATATCGTTACTAAGCCCCTACTGTGTGCTGGCCAACCTCTCCACCTTGGGCTGACTGTGTACCCAGCCTAAGTACACACAGTATGCCAGGAAACATATGGAAAGCTCATGCCCTGATATTTGTTGAACACTTGCTGCATACGGCTTTTATGGGGGACCCACTGTGTGCCAAAAGCCATTCCCTGCTAAGCGACAGCTTTATGCCTCGCTACATACCCCAATATCTGCCCAGCTCCCTGGGGCCCCAAACACGGCCCTCCATGTGGACACTCAGAAATCAGAGGTGCTGAGGCCGGGCGTGGTGGCTCACACCTGTAACCCTAGCACTTTGGAAGGCCAAGGTGGGAGGATCACTTGAGATCAGCAGTTCGAGACCAGCCTGGTCAACATGCCAAAACCCCATCTCTACTAAAAAATACAAAAAATTAGCTGGGCTTGGTGGTGCACTACTGTAGTCCCAGCTACTCCGGAGCCTGAGACAGGAGAATTGCTTGAACCCAGGAGATGGAGGTTGCAGTGAGCCGAGATCGGGCCATTGCCCTTCAGCCTGGGTGACAAAGCAAGACTATGTCTCATAAAAAAACGAAAAGAAAAAAAGAGGCCGGGCGCGGTGGCTCACGCCTGTAATCCCAGCACTTTAGGAGGCCGAGGCAGGCGGATCACGAGGTCAAGAGATCGAGACCATACTAGCCAACATGGTGAAACCCCATCTCTACTAAAAAAAAAAATACAAAAATTAGCTGGGCGTGGTGGTGCGTGCCTGTAGCCCCAGCTACTTGGGAGGCTGAAGCAGAAGAACTGCTTGAACCCGGGAGGCAGGGGTTGCAGTGAGCCAAGCTTGCGCCACTGCACTCCAGCCTAGGAAACAAGAGCAAAACTTGGTCTCAGAAAAAAAGAAATCAGAGGTGCTGGAACCAGGGCCTGAGGCCTCACTGAGCACCATCTGTGGGCATCCCTGCAGTGTTTTGGACTGCTGGGCGTGAACGGAGCAGGGAAAACGTCCACGTTTCGCATGGTGACTGGGGACACATTGGCCAGCGGGGGCGAGGCTGTGCTGGCAGGCCACAGGTGAGGGGCACCAGGGAGGGTCGGGATGGGGCAGGGTTGGCCCTGACGTCCTTGTTCCCCATCCCTCCACCTCCCGTGCATGGACGGGGCTCATGGCCCCACACCTGCATGGTCTCTGGGACGCGTGCACCCCTACATCCCACACGCGGACCAGGCCCTGAGACACCCTTGTCCCTTACCATCGTGGCCCTGGATGGGTGGGCCGTGAGACCCCTGTGTTAGCCACCAGTATTGTCAGGGACTAGCCAGCTCTCTGAGCCCCCTGCATCCCCACCCCAGCGTGGCCCAGGAACCCAGTGCTGCACACCTCAGCATGGGCTACTGCCCTCAATCCGATGCCATCTTTGAGCTGCTGACGGGCCGTGAGCACCTGGAGCTGTTTGCGCGCCTGCGCGGTGTCCCGGAGACCCAGGTTGCCCAGGTGAGCCCACTCTGCCTCCACTGCTCTCACCTCCCAGGGCCCATCCGACTCAGGCCGTGCCCCTAAAGCCTGGCCCAATTCTGCACACTCTCGCCTTGGCTCCACCCCTGTCCCTGCCCCCAGATCGTGCTTCCTTCCCTTATGCCTCTGTCACCCATCCTGGTCCAATAGGGATTTGGCTAGCCCACCTCTTTGTCCCGCCCCACCAAGTTCCGACATTCTCATTGGTCCACCGACCCTTTCTTCCGCTGCACGTTGCCCCTCTCTCCCTGAGTGTTCCTGCTGTGGCCCTGCCCACTTGCTCCTCTTCCGCCTCACCCCTAGGGCTTCGCACCTTTCTCACTGGGTTCACCGTCAGCTTCTCACTCTGGCCGTTCCCAGTTTGCAGCCCTTTCACTGTCTCTTCTATCTGCCTGGGGGTCCTGTCTTTGCCCTGGCCTGCCCCACCTTCACCCTGTCCCACCCCATGCTCTTTCTGGCCCGGCCCCATACCCCTGCTGGCTCCACCCACACCATGGCCCCGCCGATACACATGTTGACTCCACCCACACCATGGACCCGCCCCACACTCATGCTGGCCCCACCCACACCATGGACCCGCCCCATACTCATGCTGGCTCCACCCACACCATGGCCCTGCCCCGTCTCATGCTGGCTCCACCCATACGGCCCCGCCCATACCCATGCTGCCTTCACCACACCATGGCCCCACCCCATACTCAAGCTGGCTCCACCCACACTGTGGCTCTATCCCATACCCATGTTGGCTCCACCCACACCATGGCCCCACCCCATACCCACGGTAGCTCCACCCATTCCATGGCCCATCTCCATACCCATCCCAGCTCCACCCACACCATGGACCCGCCCCATACTCATGCTGGCTCCACCCACACCATGGCCCCGCCCATACCCATGCTGCCTTCATCACACCATGGCCCCACCCCATACCCATGTTGGCTCCACCCATTCCATGGCCCAGCTCCATACCCATCCCAGCTCCACCCACACCAAGGCCCCACCCCACACGCTGTCCCCACCACACTATGGCTCTGTCCCATTCTCACATTTGCCCTGCCCCATGCCCACTGTGCCCCTGCTCCATACTCAGTGCTGGCCCTGCCACACTGTGGCCCTGCCCCTTAGTCATCAATATGAGTCTCATGCCCACTTTGGCCCCACCCCACAGACTGCTGGCTCGGGCCTAGCGCGCCTGGGACTCTCATGGTACGCAGACCGGCCTGCAGGCACCTACAGCGGAGGGAACAAACGCAAGCTGGCGACGGCCGTGGCACTGGTTGGGGACCCAGCCATGGTGTTTCTGGTGCGTGGGGGAGGTGCCGGGGTGGGGTGGGGCCCGCGACAGAGGCGGGGCCTTGCTTTTATGGGATTTTCCATGCTCCCCAGGACGAGCCGACCACAGGCATGGACCCCAGCGCACGGCGCTTCCTCTGGAACAGCCTTTTGGCCGTGGTGCGGGAGGGCCGTTCAGTGATGCTCACCTCCCACAGGTGCGCCGGGCGCGGATGTCCTGGGCTGTGGTTAAGGCGATCCAGGCCTGGAGAGAGATCCCCAAAGCACAAGGCCACAGGGGATGGGGGGGATCCTGGCCCTGGTGGGGCGAGGGCGCCAGGACCCGGGGTGTAAGGACACACAGAGGTGGGACGCGGCGCCAGGATGAGAACGCTCTGGGGAAGGGTGGGGAGATGTCCATACCGGAAGGGTGGTCCAGGCCCGGGGAAGCAGGCAGTGTGGCGCCAGGCACAGGTGGCCCAGGCCTCAACAGAGCTCGTGGTGCCGGGTCCCGACAGCATGGAGGAGTGTGAAGCGCTCTGCTCGCGCCTGGCCATCATGGTGAATGGGCGGTTCTGCTGCCTGGGCAGCCCGCAACATCTCAAGGGCAGGTGAGCGAGCGGGGCCTCCAGGCAGGTGTGGGGTGAGGGTGGGCACGTAGGTGGGCTCAGGGGAGAGGCCAGACGTAGGGCCAGGTGAGGAAAGTTTGGTTTCGACTGGAAAGATGGCCAGGGCTTTAGATTGTCCTGCAGGGGT
>NW_012105808.1:114411-119820 GCF_000951045.1 Mandrillus leucophaeus
CTGCGCCCTGGCGCGCGTCTTTGGAGTGCTGGCGGTGCACGGCGCAGAGCACGGGGTGGAGGACTTTTCTGTGAGCCAGACGATGCTGGAGGAGGTGATCACGGCGCCGGGGTCGGGCTGGGGGAGGCAGGCTGGGGGCCAGGCCTGTGGGCTGACCGCCCCTCTTGTCCCCTCTGGGCCGCCCACCGCCAGGTATTCTTGTACTTCTCCGAGGACCAGGGCAAGGACGAGGACGCGGAGGAGCACAAGGAGGCAGGAGCGGGAGTGGACCCCGCGCCAGGCCTGCAGCGCCCCAAACGCATCAGCCAGTTTCTCGATGACACTAGCACTGAGGAGACTGTGCTCTGAGCCTCCCTCCCCTGCAGGGCCGCGGGGAGGCCCTGGGAATGGCAAGGGCAGGGTAGAGTGCCCAGGCGCCCTGGACTTAGGCTGGCAGAGGGGCTGGTGCCCTGGAGAAAATAAAGAGAAGGCTGGAGAGAAGCGGTGGTGGTGAAACCATGTGCATGTGTGTTCTTGCGCCAGGCTGCACACCTGTCCACACAGCTGCCTGCACATGTGTGTGGATATGGCTGGCCCCTTGCAAGCTGAGTGTGCCCGTATAGGCCAAGTGGCGATTCGTAGGACACAGGTGTGAGTGTGTCGACAGCTGATGGACCCCAGCTGTAAATGCCTCTGTGGCCAGCCCAGGAGTTGGGGGTGCGAGTGCGGGTCTCATAAGGGCCTGGTCACCATCCCCAGGTCCTTGCATGCCCACGTGGGGCTGGCGCCTAAGGGCGGTACCTGTAAGTGCCTGGCCATGAAGTGGGGATGAGGTCAGGGCTCAGGAATGTCCTGGGAAGCTTAGAGGAGCCCACTGTCCCGGAGCACACGCCTCCTGGCCGGACCAGAAGCCCGTCCGACATTCAGCTGACCCTCACCCCCTGATCCCAGCCCTCAGAGCCATGAGTCGGGGGCAAAGAGTTCTCAAGGGTCTGCTAGGCTGGGTTTGCACTTGGACCCCGGCCTGGAGAGCCGGACTTGGAGCAAGTGGCCGTGGCCTTCATGTCCTGTGCCCCAGAGATCTGCCCCTCCCACCCGAGGTAGGTGGGAATGGGGTTTGGGAAAGAGGTTGGGGTTTTGGGATTGGGAGTGGGGTTGTGGAAGGGGACAGCAGGGAGACTTGGGGAGGGGAGAGAGTTCACACTGGGGGATGGGGGTTGGGGGAAGGTAGGAGGCTGGGATCTGTATGCCTGCAGATGCCCCAGCTCTTGGCCAATGCTGCCTCAGGCTGTTATCAGCAACGGGTGCCTGCGTCCTGCTGCCCAGCACGTCCGGTGGTCCGGAGCCACTGGAATGCAGCAAGGGAGGCGGGGCTGGGGACCTTAGCTAAGGGCAGTGCTGAGATCTGGGGCAACATGATACGGCCCTCAGGGCTGCTGAGAGGTAACCAGGTGTCCTCAGCATATTCTGACGATGGTGGGGTCCACACTACAGCTTGGGAACCCCTGTGCAGGCAGCCTAGGAGCGGGTGGACGCCGGGGCCCACAAGGACAGGGCCGGGTGAACTGTTCTGACTCTTCCTGGAAGTCTTTGCACCCAGGGCTTCGGTTCTGGGCCTCAGTTTCCCCACCTGTCCTCGACCTGGCCCACCTCCCGGGGCTGCAGGGCAGGTGATGGGGGTGACCCTACTCTGCCCTGCCCTGCTGGGGCCCGGCCACACCCTAGGGTCTGCAGGGGAGGAGGTGGAGCGGGGGCTTGCCTTCAGGGAAAAGGGGGCTGTAGGGGCGCAGCTTCGCCCTGTGCGTGTGTCTGGGGTCTGAGGGCGAGGCTCCAGGAGCTTGGTGGCGTCTGAGTGCGTGTGGAGGTCCGGGTCTCTGCGTGTCATCGTGCACACGTGTCTGTGCACGCCCAGTCGCGTCCGGGAGTGAGGGTCAGCGCCCTGCAGGCGGCCGCCCTGTGCCCGCCGAGGGCCACAGCGTCAGGCAGGGGCTCCGCGTCCCACCCCGCGAGCCGCGCGGCTCTGAGCTCCCGAAAGCGGAAGCGGGGGGCGCGGCCCGGGGCTGGGGGCGGGGCCTGCGACCTCACCTTCGCGCCCACTCCGCAGAGCTGCAGGCTGAGGCCGGGAAGGGTCGGGGGCGAGGCCGCGTCGCCGCCTCCCCGAAGCCTTTTCCTGTTGGGGGGAGGGCCCGCCAGTGACGGCCGGGCCTGTCACGTGGGCCTGACAGCTGGGGAGGGGGTGGCCGTCGACAATGTGGTCCCGAAGCGGCCAGCGCCGGGAGCTGCAGCGCTGAGACCCCCAGCCCGCCTGAACCAGCCCGCCCCCTCGGGCTCCCAGCCTGGGCCCCATCATGTTCTCCAGGAAGAAACGAGATCTCATGAAAACCCCTTCCATCTCGAAAAAGAACCGCGCGGGAAGCCCCAGCCCGCAGCCCTCGGGGGTGAGTGGAGCCCGGGCGCAGACCTGGAGTTGACACCGGCCGCAGGGGGACAGGGACCCGCCCTGTATACTCGGGGCCTATGCTGGGGCGGCGGCTCGGGGCTCGTGCCAGTTACAGCCCCTACCGGGCGGGACGGCGGGGGCCACAGCAGAGAGGCCGGGACCCCGGCATTCAGCTCACGGTAGGGACCCTGGGAGTGGTGGCCGCCTCCCTCCACTCCATCCAGGGCTGGCCGCGGGGCCCAGGGAGCAGGAAGGGAAGGTGCCGAGTTGGGACAATGTTGGGTTTGGGCCGCTGCAGGTTGGGGGCTTAGGCAATCTGGGGGCTCTGGGAGCCGTTGAGATGGGAGGGCTGTGGCCTGGCCATTGGGTTGATGTTTGACCGGGCAGCAGATCCTCTAAAGGGATCCACCAGGTTCAAGGGCTGGGGAGTGTCTCCAGACCTGGGGTGTCTGCAAAGCTGGGGGTCTACAAAGCTGGAGGGATCTGGGATGTCTACAGGCCTGGGGCTGTCCATAGGCTCTGGGGGTCTATGGACCTTTAGGGGTACAGACATAGAAGTGTCTTCACTTAAAGTAGCTGCGTTGTAGGAGCCTGAGGGGGGCTTGAAGGGTTGAGGACCCTCCCCACCCCCACCAGGAAGTGGGGACCCCCCTCCCGCGCCTCCCCGCAGGCCCCGCCCCGGCTGTGGTTTGGGTAGGGACCGTTGTTTGTGAAAGCTCTAGGGAAGAGGATGTTGGGTAACAGGTGGGGGGGGGTACGCTACCAAATCTCGGCCCTGTGACCTCTAGCCTTTGACCCCTATGGGGTCAGGGTGACGATGGCCCTCCACAGCCCCATTTAATTTCTGGGGAAACTGAGGCAGTGTCCAGGCCGGAAAATCCGTTTAACGAGCTCCCCTTGGACCTATCCAAGGAGCTGCCCAGGAAGGATGGAGTTGATGCCGTGTTCCCTGGACCAAGCCTGGAGCCATCTGCTGGGTCCTCCAGCACCAAGGCCACAGGCACCCTCAAGCGGCCTACCAGCCTGAGCCGCCACGCCAGTGCGGCTGGTTTCCCGCTGTCGGGTGCCGCCTCCTGGACACTGGGCCGGAGCCACCGGAGCCCGCTGACAGCTGCCAGCCCGGGCGAGCAGCCTACCGAGGGCGCCGGCCCAGACGGCGTCGAGGACATCTCCCATCTGCTGGCCGACGTGGCCCGCTTCGCTGAGGGCCTTGAGAAACTTAAGGAGTGTGTGTTGCATGACGGTGAGAGCCATGGGGACACGGAGGCCAGGGTGGAAGACAGAGCCAGACCCAAGGGAGGATGGAAGGAGGGACTTGGGGAGGCTCAGAAGGGAATGGCAGGGAGGGCTATGTGGAAGAGGCCATGACAGCTAAGGCTTTGAGGGATGTGTAGGAGTTTGGTGGGGGGAGTCTCTGAGTGTACACTGGCTCAGGAGGGTGCCCAATTTATTTATTTATTTTAAAGGATCTGATGGCAATTAGGAGGGAAAGGCAGAGGAAATGTCCCATGCATGGGCTCAGAAACATGGAAACAGAGAATGCATTTGGAGGCCAAGGTGTGGGGTGCCGCTGGTGTAGGATGAAGGCATGACAAGGCCAGGCAGAAGGGCAATGGGGAGCTATAGAAGGTGTTAGAGCACAGGACAGATGGGGGCAGATCTGTGTCTTGGAATGAAGCAAACTGGGGGTTGGCTGAGGTCTGGATGGAAAGAGATTCAGGAGGCACAGCGAGGGGTAGGATGGGGGCATCAGGCGGCTGGAGGTGCTGGGACCCAGAGGCCTGCAGGCCGGCAGTTCCGTTTTCTCCTCCACGCGGCCGCTGACAGCGCTGCTTCCTGCCGAGTTATTTTCATCTGCTTCCTGTTTGTCCCTGGCAGCCCAGGCGGGCACCTCATGTGCTGCCTTCAGCTCCCGGCTCCTCCTAGAAACCACAGTGCAAGGGTCATGCCAGGCGCTCTGATCTGCTCCAGGCAGGCGCCCATTTTACAGATGACGAAACTGAGTCTCTAGTGAGGCCCTCACCCCCGGCTCACCCAGCCAGTGCAGGGCAGAGCCAGGACTGGACCTCAAGTGTTGGAGTGGCCTCTGCACCTTCAGGGCGCTAGTTGGGGAAGGCCCGGTCCCCACTGGGAGGAGTGGGAGCCCCTGGGTTATCTGGTCCCATGGGCGGGGACTAGGCTGGTTTCCTGGGGAAACCCTAATCTCGGTTCCTTTCCGATCCTGGCGCTTCCTTGGAGGCCTGGCCTGGGCGGGGCTCAGCTCCCAGGCTCCTGCAGGAGGTCCGAACTGGGCCAGCCAGGGTGGGACACTTTCTTTTTTTCTTTTCTTTTCTATTGATTGATTGATTGATTGATTGATTGATAGATACAGGGTCTTGCTCTGTTGCCCAGGCTGGAGTGCAGTGGTGTGGTCGAGGCTCACTGTAGCCTCGAACTCCTGGGTTCAAGCCAACCTCCCACCTCTGCCTCCTGAGTACTTGAGACTACAGGCATGAGCCACTGTACCTGGCTTATTTTATTTTATTGTTTTTGAGATGGTGAGATGGAGTCTTACTCTGTTGCCCAGGCTGGAGTGCAGTGGCGTTATCTTGGCTCACTGCAACCTCTGCCTCCTGGGTTCAAGTGACTCTTCTGCCTCAGGATCCCAAGTAGCTGGGGCAACAGGTGTGCGCCACCACACCCAGCTAATTTTTGTATTTTTAGTAGAGATGGGGTTTCACCATATTGGCCAGATTGGTCTCTAACTCCTGACCTCATGATCCGCCCGCCTCAGCCTCCCAGAATGCTGGGATTACAGCAGGCATGAGCCACCGTGCCTGGATTTTTTTTTTTTTTTTTGTGGTGAGACAGAGTCTCACTTTGTCACCCAGGCTGGAGTGCAGTGGTGAGATCTCAGCTCAATGCAACCTCCACCTCCTGGGTTCAAGTGATTCTTCTGCCTCAGCCTCCCGAGTAGCTGGGATTACAGGCGAGTGCCACCGTGCCCGGCT
>NW_012105808.1:119870-120783 GCF_000951045.1 Mandrillus leucophaeus
TTGATTGATTGATTGATTGATTGATAGATACAGGGTCTTGCTCTGTTGCCCAGGCTGGAGTGCAGTGGTGTGGTCGAGGCTCACTGTAGCCTCGACCTCCCAGGCTCAGGTGATTCTCCCACCTCAGCCTCCTAAGTAGCTGGGATAACAGGCGTGTGCCACCACACCTGACCAATTTTTGTATTTTTAGTAGAGATGGGGTTTCACCATGTTGGCCAGGCTGGTCTCGAACTCCTGACCTCAAGTGATCCACCCACCTCGGTCTCCCAAAGTGCCAGGATTACAGGCGTGAGCCACTGCGCCGGGCCAATTTTTGTACTTTTTGTAGAGACCGGGGTCTCCCGATGTTGCGCAGGCTGGTCTAGAACTCCAGAGTTAAAACCATTCTCCCGGCTCCGCCTCCCAAAGTGCTGGGATAACAGGCCTGATCCACCGCGCCCGGCTGGGGGCGCCTTCTGTGCGTCTCGGGGCCGCCCCAGGCCAGAGGAGACCCTGGCCACTAGGATGTGGGCTCTAGTCCCGATGCTTCTCAGCTGCTGAGACCCTGGCGAGCCCATTCCCTCTCTAGGTGTCAGGTGACTTGTCTATAAAATGGGGCCACCTGCCTGCAGCGATGGTTGTGGGGTCCACCCCACAGCTTGGGAACCCGCGTGCAGGCAGCTAGGAGGGGGCCCACATGGACGGTGCGGGCGGCCCGGGGTCACCCCGACTTTTCCCGGGCTTCCTCGTTCCCGGGCTTCAGGTCTGGGCCTCAGTTTCCCTGCCCGTCCTCGACCCTCCCCACCTCGAAGCTCTGCGGGTAAGGAAGGACCCTGACTGGGGCGAAGGGGACGCCAGGGCGGGGTTTCTCTCGCGGGGGCGGGGCTTCCGGACCGGCCGGAGCCGGTTTGGCCACCGGAGACCCCCATCGGTC
>NW_012105808.1:125753-128207 GCF_000951045.1 Mandrillus leucophaeus
GGCCTCCCAAAGTGCTGGGATTACAGACTTGAGCCACCATGTCTGGCCTTGTTATTTATTTTATTTCTTACAGAGATAGGGTCTCACTGTATTGCCCAGGCTGGTCTTGAATTCCTGGGCTCAGCCTTCCAAAGTGCTGGGGTCACAGGTGTAAGCCACTGCTCCTGGCTGAGGAGGGCAGTGAAAGCCAGGTTCCACCACCCTCTTCTGCTCTAACACCTTCTATGGCTCCCTATTGCCCTGGAGATAAAGCCAGGCAGCATCCCTCTGCCTGGCGTTCTCATGCCTTTAGAGCTAAGTGTAGATGGAAAAGCTGTGTGACTGTTGAGAAATGACTTCTCCTCTCTATGCCTCAGTTTCCTCACCCAGGTAGGAAGGGCAGAGAGAGACCTGGACAGGGCTATTAGCAGTCCTGAGGGGTTAGGGCAGGGAAGGGGCCTGGTGGGCTGCATGGAGGAAGGGGCTGCAGGACTGTAGCTTGAAGGACAAGAGGCAGTCTGCTTTTTGGAGGGACAGGAAAAGTGTGTTCTGAGCAGCACAGAGTGCCTAGGCCAAGTCTGGCCTTTGCTGATCTGGCCAGTAGCCCAGGGAGGGACAGTGCCCTCCCCGCGGTCTTGAAATGAGCCCCAGGCATCTGCCCTCTCCCACCTCTGCCTCAGTTTCCCCATCTGGGAACAGGAGCTCTGAAGAGGGAGGAGGTGGACAGACTTTCCCCGGGACCAGGCCCCACCCCACTGCTCACTCCGACTCTGCCCAGCAGACCTCCTTGAGGCCCGCCGCCCGCTGGCCCACGAGTGCCTGGGTGAGGCCCTGCGTGTCATGCGTCAGATCATCTCCAAGTACCCGCTGCTGAACACCGTGGAGACGCTCACGGCAGCCGGCACCCTCATTGCCAAGGTCAAAGGTCAGCCTGCTGGAACAGGGCTTCGAGGGCTCTCTTCCTGGAAGGGCATCCTGGAGGAGGGCATGTTTGAAGTGGGTTTTGAAGGATGCATAGGAGTTTGACAGGCACAACAGCTCCCTGCTGTTCCCACTGGGTTGAGGGCTCTGGTCAGTTCTTGCAGGGATGGTCACCTCCCAGAGTGGGCCCACCTCCTTGCCCTTATCTCTGCTTCCCAGCCTTCCATTACGAGAGCAACAATGATCTGGAGAAACAAGAGTTTGAGAAGGCCCTGGAGACGATTGCTGTGGCCTTCAGTAGCACGTGAGTGCGGGAGCCTGTGGGTCAGAGCAAGGGAGCGTGGGGGGCCCGGGTGTCTCTCGATGGTGACCCCGCTGGTCCTGCAGAGTGTCCGAGTTCCTCATGGGTGAAGTGGACAGCAGCACCCTCCTAGCAGTGCCTCCCGGGGACTCGAGCCAGGTGAGTGGAGTGGGCCGGGGCCACCTGTGTCCAGCTTCTGGAGGCCAGCCGGGTTCAAGTCTGCAGGGCCCAGCCAGTCACCCTGCTGCCCCTGTGTGCCTCGGTTTCCCTCTGTGTCCGGGGGGCAGCAACCGTCCCCTGAAAGGTGGGCACTGTGCAGGGTCCCGCATGGTGCTGGTCTCACCTGCGTCTCCATCCTACAGTCCATGGAAAGCCTGTACGGACCGGGCAGTGAGGGTACCCCTCCCGGCCTTGACGACTGCGATGCCGGTAAGCCCCCACACAGCACAGGCAGGCATTTGAGGGGTGAGCCATTGTGGGAGTCGGGCCAGGCTGAGCAGGCCCCTGTTCCCTGCAGGCTGCCTGCCCGCCGAAGAGGTGGACGTGCTGCTGCAACGCTGTGAGGGGGGCGTGGATGCCGCGCTCCTGTATGCCAAGAACATGGCCAAGTACATGAAGGACCTCATCAGCTATCTGGAGAAGCGGACGACGCTGGGTGAGAGCTGGGGTCCCTGCAGGGTGGGTCTGGAGGAAGGCCTTGTCCCAGCATCTCACACCCCTCCCCGGCCCGCAGAGATGGAGTTTGCCAAGGGACTGCAGAAGATCTCTCACAACTGCAGACAGAGCGTCATGCAAGAGGTGGGGGTCCCGTGGGCACGGGGCGGGGGTCCCTGGGCCTGGGTGTGAGTCTCAGCCCGATTTCAAGGACCCAGGGACCAAGAGCAGGGGCTTCACCTCTACATTAACGGGGGTGGGTGCAGGGACCAGGGAGGTGGTGGCTGGGGGTGCTGGGGCCGCCCTGCCTCCATCCCTCCCCACCCAGTGACCCGGTGCCCCACCCACAGCCCCACATGCCACTCCTGTCCATCTACTCGCTGGCCCTGGAGCAGGACCTGGAGTTCGGCCACGGCATGGTGCAGGCGGTGGGCACCTTGCAGACCCAGACCTTCATGCAGGTGCGTGGTGCCTGGATGGGCGGGCTGGGCCGGGGCGTCACCAGGGTACCCACTCACAGCCCGTCTCGCCCCAGCCCCTGACCCTGCGGCGGCTTGAACACGAGAAGCGCAGGAAGGAGATCAAGGAGGCCTGGCACC
>NW_012105808.1:128774-129844 GCF_000951045.1 Mandrillus leucophaeus
ATTCTCCTGTCTCAGCCTCCCAAGTAGCTGGGATTACAGAAGCACACCACCACACCTGGCTAATTTTTGTATTTTTAGTAGAGACGGGGTTTCATCATAGTGGTCAGGCTGGTCTCGAACTACTGACGTCAGTTGATCCACCGGCGTCGGCCTCCCAAAGTGCCGGGATTACAGACTTGAGCCACCCCACTGGGCTTCCTGCCTGTATTCTCTTCCCACTTCGCTTTTGGGTTATTTCAAAGACACCGGTGCCTTTTTGTTTCTTTCTTTCTTTGTTTTGAGATAGGGTCTCGCTCTGTCACCCAGGCTGGACTGCAGTGACGCAATCATACCTCACTGCAGACTTGACTTCTTGGGCTCCAATGATCCTCCCACCTCAGCCTCCTAAGTTCCTGGGTCTATAGGCAGCGGCCATCACACCCAGTTCACTTTTTTGCATTTTTTGTATGCTATGTTGCCCAGTTTTTGTTTGCTTTTTAGCGGTGTTAACAGGGTCTGTGGTGAGACGCAGCCTCCTAGCTCCTTCCAGCACATACCAGCAAACACGGATCTGCCCTCTTTTGTACACGCGAGGACAGCTTACCTCATGCCCTGTTCTGCTCCTGGTTTTTATCCTCACCTCCGTATAGAGAGGCTCACCCCGTATCAGTCAGCATGAAGCAGCCGGAACCCCTTTTTTCGGCTGTGCAGGGCTCAGCTGGGGAGATTGAGTAGGTTATTTCATGGGCGTTTTGGGAGTGGCTGAGCTGTTGCTGTTACGCACACCATTGCTATGACAAGCTTGTGCCCCTGTCTCAAGGATGCCTGAGGGTTTATCTGGGATCAGTGCCCAAAATAGAACTGCTGGGTCAAGGGCCGTGCGTGTATGAGCTGCCCTCTCAGGCCACGGCAGTGCTTTTCCTCTGCCGTGAACCCTCAGTTCTTATCCTTTGCTTACTTAGCATTGGACAGTGGCTTCTTATTGATTTGTCAGAGCTTTTTACATACTAGAGAACTTAGGCCTTAATCATGTGAGTTTTAGGCTCCCCTGATTACCCTCCCACAATTTACTATTTGACTTTTGATTTTTA
>NW_012105808.1:129894-131145 GCF_000951045.1 Mandrillus leucophaeus
CTTTTTACATACTAGAGAACTTAGGCCTTAATCATGTGAGTTTTAGGCTCCCCTGATTACCCTCCCACAATTTACTATTTGACTTTTGATTTTTACTTGTGGCCTATTTTGCCAGGTAGAAACCTGTGATTGTTAGTAGCAGGATTTTTTTTTTTTTTTTTTTGAGACAGTCTCACTCTGTCACCCAGGCTGGAGTGCAGTGGCTCGATCTCGGCTCACTGCAACCTCCATCTCCCGGGCTCAAGCGATTCTTCTGCCTCAGCCTCCCAAGTACCTGGGATTACAGGCGTCTGCCACCACGTCTGGCGTGTTTTTAGTAGAGATGGGGTTCCGCCACCTTGGCCAGGCTGGTCTTGAACTCCTGACTTCAGGAGTTCTGCCCACCTCGGCCTTCCAAAGTGCTGGAATTATAGGTGTAAGCCACCGTGCTCAACTAATTTTTATATTTTTGGTAGAGACGGGGTTTCATCATGTTGGCCAGGCTGGTCTCGAGTAGCTAGGACCACAGGTGTGCGCCACCACGTCTGGCTAAATTTTTTTATTTTTTTGTAGAGATGGGGGTCTCACTATGTTGGCCAGGCTGGTCTCGAACTCCTGGCCTCAAGCGATCCTCCTGCCTCGGCCTCCCAAAGCAGTGGCATTACAGGTGTGAGCCGTAGCACCTGGCCTTCTCCTAGTAATTGGATGAGTCCATTTGTTTATATGTGAATCTGGTGGTGCAGGTTGTGAGGTGTGGCCCCCAAGCCCACAGGTTTTTGACTAAGTACTCTTCCTGTGGGCGCCTGGCTTCCTGCCTGGGCGGCTTCTCTGTTCTCATCTGTGAGGAGGGAAGTGAAAGCAACAGAGCTTGGAGACGCCGGCCTGTTCCCGTGGGGGTTGGTGTCAGCGTCTGCAGAGCTGCCATTTGAGCTTCTGTTCAGAGCTTAGCTGCGCCTCAGCTTCCCAGGCTGCAGAGTGCGCACACGGGACACTCATTTCTCCGAGGGTCCTGTTGCGGGTGCCTCCTCCCGTTCTTTTTTTTTTGAGCTGGACTCTCTGTTGCCCAGGCTGGAGTGCAGTGGTGCAATCTCGGCTCACTGCAACCCTCGCCTCCTGGGTTCAAGCTATTGGCCGTTCTTGTGCCTCAGCCTCCCGAGTAGCTGGGATTACAGGTGTGCACCACAACGCCCGGCTAATTTTTAATATTTTGGGTAGATATGGGGTTTCACTATGGTGGCCAGGCTGGTCTCAAACTCCTGACCTCAAGTGATC
>NW_012105808.1:134305-136391 GCF_000951045.1 Mandrillus leucophaeus
CCTCCTCCCGGTTTATTTCACCAGGTCCCCCGTCCTGCGTGCCCGGAAGAGCAGCTTCAACGTGAGTGATGTGGCGGGGCCGGAGGCTGCCGGCAGCCCCCCAGAGGAAGGCATTGAGGGCGCACCTGCCAAGGAGCGCCGGGGTGAGTGTCTGGCCGGGCCCCGGGGCGGATGCTGGCTCCCTGCGGTCCACCCTGGCCCTTCACCAGAGACGCCTCTTTCTCCAGCCGGGCGAGGACACCAGGTTCACAAGTCATGGCCGCTCTCGATCTCAGACTCGGACAGTGGGCTGGACACTGGCCCTGGCACAGGTGACGGAGGCTCTCTGGCGGGCTGGGGTGTGGAGCTGCTGCCTCTCCTGGGCCTCAGGGCTTCACGCACCACGGGTGATGGAGGGCACCCCCCCTGGCTCGGGGAGTCTGAATGGCCCTGATTCCCGCCCAGGGGACTTTAAGAAGTTTGAGCGGACATCATCCAGTGGCACCATGTCGTCCACGGAGGAGCTGGTGGACCCGGAGGGTGGAGCTGGGGCTTCAGCCTTCGAGCAGGGTGAGGGTCCCCTGACGGGGCTGGAGAGAGAGGGGGGTTGGACACAGTCCAGGGGCCTGGCCCTGACCTGCCTTGGTGACACCGGCCGCCTGTGCTGCCCGCAGCTGACCTCAACGGCATGACCCCTGAGTTGCCGGTGGCTGTGCCCAGTGGGCCGTTCCGCCATGAGGGGCTGTCCAAGGCGGCCCGTACTCACCGGCTCCGGAAGCTCCGTACACCCGCCAAGTGCCGCGAGTGCAACAGCTACGTCTACTTCCAGGGTGCTGAGTGCGAGGAGGTGAGTGGGACGCCCCGACGGACAGCTGGGAGCCTTTGGGGTGCCCTCGGGAAGGTCTGGCCCGGAGCAGGGAGCAGTCGGGCGCCTTTGGAAGGAGGCGAATGGAGGGATGGGGTGGGCCCTTTTAGGTTTGGGGGGCAGTGTTGGCTCTGAGGCAGCGAGGCCTGCAGGGGGTAGACCTGGAGTGTGAAGAGCCCTTGGGCTGTGGCCAGAAAACCAAGGGGCGGGAGGGAGTGGAGGCTGGAGTGGCAGGCAGGCGGGATCACCCCTGGGGTGGAAGCCGGGAGCCACTGTCCAGCTTGTGTTTACAGAAGCTGCCGTGTGGGGGGACTGTGAGCGGCTCCGGGGAGGTGGGGTGGAGCCGCTGGGGGCTGCACTGGGCTGGGCGTCCTGGGGCTTGGCTCACTCACTCTGGCCGCCCCCAGTGCTGCCTGGCCTGCCACAAGAAATGTCTGGAGACGCTGGCCATACAGTGCGGGCACAAGAAGCTGCAGGGCCGCCTGCAGCTGTTCGGCCAGGACTTCAGCCAGGCGGCCCGCAGCGCCCCCGACGGCGTGCCCTTCATTGTCAAGAAGTGCGTCTGCGAGATCGAGCGGCGGGCGCTGCGTACCAAGGTAAGGTGGAGGGGGGAGGCCGCTCCCAGCGGGGAGGCGGGCGTGGACCGAGGCTGACAGGCCTCCCCACTCCTGGGCTCCCGCAGGGCATCTACCGGGTCAATGGGGTAAAGACGCGCGTGGAGAAGCTGTGCCAGGCCTTCGAGAACGGCAAGGAGCTGGTCGAGCTGTCGCAGGCCTCGCCCCACGACATCAGCAACGTTCTCAAGCTCTACCTGCGCCAGGTGAGACCCACCGGAGGTGGCCAAGCGGAGCCTGGAAGGGGCGTAGCCAGGCAGGAGGAGGTGGGGTGGGGGTGCTGGAGCTGGAACAGGACTGAGCTGGAGCAGGACTGGCGCAACGCGGGGCTTGGGGAGGACAGGGTGGGCGGGACAGTGCCTGGCGGGGCACTGCTGAGGCTGGGGTCGTGCTCATGGTAGGAGCTGGACGGGGCAGTTCTGTGTCGGGGCACGGACAGGGACAGGAGGGTCCAGGTTGGGGCTGGGTCAGCACGTGGCAGGGGTGTGGCCACAGCAGAAGCACACCTGACACTGTGCTGGGGCGGGGCCGGGGCTCGGTGGGGCGTGGCCAGAGCAGGATGGGCGTGTCCAGTGCTTGGCAGGGACCCGTATGAGGCTAGGGGAGGGGCTGAGGCTAGACAAGTGCA
>NW_012105808.1:137016-141904 GCF_000951045.1 Mandrillus leucophaeus
GGGGGTGGGGGCTGAGGCTGCGCACGTGGTAGGCACGCGTGGGGGCTGGGCCGGGCCCACCAACACCTGCTGACCCTTGACACCGCACAGCTTCCCGAGCCGCTCATCTCCTTCCGCCTCTACCACGAGCTCGTGGGGCTGGCTAAGGACAGCCTGAAGGCAGAGGCCGAGGCCAAGGCGGCGTCCCGGGGCCGTCAGGACGGCTCGGAGAGCGAGGCAGTGGCGGTGGCCATGGCAGGTCGGCTGCGGGAGCTCCTGCGGGACCTGCCGCTCGAGAACCGGGCCTCGCTGCAGTACTTGCTGCGGCACCTACGCAGGTGAGGCCCGGCATATGGGGTGGAGGGCTCGGGGTCCCGGGAGCCGCTCAGCACCTGGCCCTGCCCGCCCCGCAGGATCGTGGAGGTGGAGCAGGACAACAAGATGACCCCTGGGAACCTGGGCATCGTGTTCGGGCCCACGCTGCTTCGGCCACGGCCCACCGAGGCCACCGTGTCCCTCTCCTCCCTGGTGGATTACCCCCACCAGGCCCGCGTCATCGAGACTCTCATCGTCCACTATGGGCTGGTCTTCGAGGAGGAGCCAGAGGAGACCCCCGGGGGCCAGGTGAGGGTGTGGGCCTGACCAGGGCTGTCCACTCGGGGCTTGGGGAGCAGGGGGCGCTGCTGGGGACAGTCGTTGTGGGATGAAGCCCAAGGAACCACAGGGAGATAATTTAGTTTGGACGGGGTAGTTCGAGAGGCCTGTGTCTTTTTGTCTTTCATGCAAAGAACTGCGCGAAGTCTGCACTGAATCTGGCAGAGGTGCAAAGGCTCTGCGGCGGCCCCTCCACTCTCCCTTGGGGCTGGCATTGGGCCTCATCCTTCAGGCACCCTCCTTCCCCGTTTCCCACCCCGGTGCTGCCTGCAGCCACAAGCAGCACGCTAGCCCAGGTGTCCACAGCCCACCCGAGCTGCCACTGCACTCCGCTGCGAGGTCAATTCCCTGCTTCAGAGTTTCCTGTCTAGGAGTTGTGGTTTCACTTCTGTTGCCCAGGCTGGAGTGCAATGGGGCGATCTCAGCCCACCACAATCTCCGCTGCCGAGGTTCAAGCGATTCTCCTGCCTCAGTCTCCCGAGTGGCTGGGACTATAGGCGCCCGCCACCATGCCCGGCTAATTTTTGTATTTTTAACAGTGATGGGGTTTCACTTTGTTGGCCAGGCTGGTCTCGAATTCCTGACCTCAAGTGATCCACACCCCCCCTTGGCCTCTTGAAGTCCTGGGATTACAGGTGTAAGCCACCGCGCCTGGCCTCTCGTATTTTTTCAATCCATCTTCCCTGGGCGTTTAGTGGGTGCAGTTTCCCGGGTTTGCTCTTGGCTGAGGACAGACCGCCTGGGGTGCAGTCTCAGGACAGTGGGGCCCACAGCTCTGACGGTGTCTGTGCTGCGTATGGCCTTTCTGTCCTGTGCTCTTGAAGCTCTCGGGAGAAACCACAGATGGGGACAGGAGCAGACGTGGGTGGCGAGAGGAGCGGAATTTCAGAAATTCCCATCCCATGTTCCTTGTAGGAACGGCCAGTGTGGTCACAGCCTGGGCAGCAGCGGGTGTCAGTAGCTGTTAGGGGCTGTGTGGTGTGTTTGTTAATTTGTAACATGGAAAATGGAGCCCTGGCCCCTCCCTGACTTCCTTTCTGCCCTTGCAGGACGAGTCATCCAGCCAGCGAGCTGAGGTGGTCATCCAGGTGCCGTACCTGGAGGCGGGCGAGGGGGTGGTGTACCCCCTGCAGGAGACTGCGGAGGACGGGTGCAGAGGTGAGTGTGTGGCTGCCCGAACAGCCCCAAGGGAGGCCGGCGTGTGCCACCCGTGGGCGCAGGTGCCATGACCTAGTTGTGCACACGTGGCAGGGTCCACGGCGCAGCACATTCTGTGGATTTTGTCTGCCACGGAGACCACACCTGTGAGCTACTCGTTCATTTTCTTTTAACCAGCTGCAAACAGAGGCAAGGCAGTGCCTTTTGAGGCGCCTACCCCGCTCTCAGAAACCGGCAATGTGAACGTGCGGCTGACGCTGTGCAAGGCTCCAGGTGCACCAGGCACCTGGCCAGGCTAAGTGCCTTTCCTGCAGCAGCCTCATTTTCTAGAGAAGGGCACGGGGCTGGGGGTTTGACTCAGGTGGGGCTGGCGCCACCTGTCAGAGGCAGCCAGTCCTGAGTGCCGCATCTAGTTACGGTACCTCTGTATTAGTCTGTTTTCACACTGCTGATAAACACCTGAGGCCAGGCGCGGTGCCTCACGCCTGTAATCCCAGCACTTTGGGAGGCCAAGGTGGATCACTTGAGGTCAGGAGTTTGAGACCAGCCTGACCAACATGGTGAAACCCGGTCTCTACTAAAAATACAAAAATTAGCCGGGTGTGGTGACAGGTGCCTGTAGTCCCAGCTACTCAGGAGGCTGAGGCAGGAGAATTGCTTGAACCCGGGAGGCGGAGGTTGCAGTGAGCCGAGATCGTGCCACTGCTCTCCAGCCTGGGCGACAGAGCGAGACTCTGGTCTCAAAAAGAGAGAAATACCTGAGGCTGGGCAATTTACAAAAGAAAGAGGTTTAGTGGAGTTACAGTTCACGTAGGTGGGAAGGCCTCACAATTGTGGCGGAAAACAAGGAGCGAGTCACGTCTTACATGGATGGTGGCAGGCAAAGGGAGAGCTTGTGTCGGGAAACTCTACTTTTTAGACCATCAGATCTTGTGAAAACCATTCACTGTCACGAGAGCAGCCCAGAAAGACTCTCCTCCGCAATTCAGCCGTCTCCCGCCAGATCCCTCCCACAACACGTGGGAATTAGGGGAGCTACAAGATGAGGTTTAGGTGGGGACACAGAGCCAGACTCTATCAACACCCCTCTCTCCTTTCCTCCTCCATCTCTGTCTCTTCCCCATCTCTCTCCTCCTCCTCCTCACTCCCTGTCCCCTCTCTCTGTCCCCTCTCTCTGTCCCTCCCCTTGTCTCTCTCATCTCTCTTCCGTCTCTCCCCCCCTCCATCTGTCACTCCTCATCTGTCTCTCCTCCATCTCTCTCCTCCATCTGTCTCTCGCCATCTCTCTCTCCTCCGTCTGTCTCCCCATCTCTCCTCCATCTCTCTCTCCTCCATCTCTCTCCCCATCTGTCTCTCTGTGTCTCTCTCCCCATCTGTCTCTCCTCCATCTCTCTCTCCCCATCTGTCTCTCCTCCATCTCTCTCTCCCCATCTGTCTCTCCTCCATCTCTCTCTCCCCATCTGTCTCTCCTCCATCTCTCTCCCCTCCATCTCTCTCCCTATCTGTCTGTCCATCTCTCTCTCCATCTCTCTTTCCTCCATCTTTCTCCCCATCTGTCTCTCCATCTCTCTCTCCCCATCTGTCTCTCCTCCATCTCTCTCTCCTCCATCTCTCTCCCCATCTGTCTGTCCATCTCTCTCTCCATCTCTCTCTCCCCATCTGTCTCTTCCATCTCTCTCCCCATCTCTCTCCCTGTCTGTCTCTCCCCACCTGTCCTCTGTCTCTCCTGCATCTGTCTCTCCCCATCTCTGCCTCTCCTCCATCTCTGTCTCCCTTTCTCAGAATCCCGAGTTGTGTCCAACGACTCGGACTCGGACCTAGAGGAGGCCTCCGAGCTGCTGTTGTCCTCGGAGGCCAGTGCCCTGCGGCGCCTCAGCCTCCTGGAGCAGCAGCAGAGTGAGGCCAGCCTGGAGGAGGCTTCTGGTAGCCACAGCGGCAGCGAGGAGCAGCTGGAGGCCACCGCCCGGGAGGACGGGGACGAGGACGACCCGGCCCGGCAGCTCTCAGGATTCAACACAAACCAGTCCAACAACGTGCTGCAGGCCCCACTGCCCACCATGAGGCTCCGTGGCGGGCGGATCGCGCTGGGTTCCTGCAGGGAGAGGCGGCCTGAGTTCGTGTGAGCTGGGGCGGGGCCGGGACCACAGGTGGCTTCTCTCTTGCCTGCTCCTGTCCCTCCAGGGGGGCTCTATGCGCCGTCCTGGGGTCCCGTCCTGGAGTCGCTGCTGAGAGCACCTGGACTTGGTTGTCCTGGCAGCACGCGCCGCCTCCCAGAAGCTTCCAGGAGCACAAGGGTCTCGGGGCCACGGGGTGTGCCCTGCGCTCTCCCCTGCTCCCCGGCCCAGCTGAGCTGAGGAACACTGCTGTCTTGTGAAGTCGCGGTGGCCTTGTTGGTGCCCACAGGGCTGTGTGGATGGAGGAAGCTGTCCCTGCCCGGCGCATGCCCCGGTCATCACAGGGAGGGCAGGCCCTGCCCCGCCTCTCACAGGTCTGTTGCAGGGACTCCGGAGACCATTCTGGGAGCTGTGGATGGGGGCGGAGGCTGGGGTCTGGTGCGGTGTCCAGGGTGCAGTCCGGCAGGGCCTGAAGACTGGCCCTAGACTCCCTTTTCCAGAACACCAGGTGTGGCCACCTGGGGCTGAGGTACACAGTGGGGCCTCTCGGAAGCCACCGTGTAGTTTTTCACAGGCACGTGTATTTTGCTGAAATAAAGGTTTTAATCGGGTGTTTTCTGTGGCAGCTGCCAGCCTGGAAGGGGCCAGGGAGGGGACACAGCCCCGCAGCGTGGCCCTGGGCCTCCTCCCAGGGGAGATGTGAGGAAGGGAAACCCCCTGCCACGGGGCCCCGTGAGGTGGGAGCCCAGGTGGTCTTCACGACAGGCTGTGCCGACACTCAGGCATCGAATGACCGTGTCGTGTCCACCTGCAGCCCAGGGCAGTCCAGGAGAACGTTCCAGATGACGGACGTGTTCTTGAGCTCTGAGGTTCCACACGCCAGCCCCACGTGGCCACCAAGCACTGGAAACGTGGCCCATATGCCTGTGGAACTGCGTTTTGTTTGAGACAGGGTGTAACCCTGCGGCCCAAGCTGGAGTATG
>NW_012105808.1:141954-147732 GCF_000951045.1 Mandrillus leucophaeus
CTCTCCCCATCTGTCTCTCCTCCATCTCTCTCCCCTCCATCTCTCTCCCTATCTGTCTGTCCATCTCTCTCTCCATCTCTCTTTCCTCCATCTTTCTCCCCATCTGTCTCTCCATCTCTCTCTCCCCATCTGTCTCTCCTCCATCTCTCTCTCCTCCATCTCTCTCCCCATCTGTCTGTCCATCTCTCTCTCCATCTCTCTCTCCCCATCTGTCTCTTCCATCTCTCTCCCCATCTCTCTCCCTGTCTGTCTCTCCCCACCTGTCCTCTGTCTCTCCTGCATCTGTCTCTCCCCATCTCTGCCTCTCCTCCATCTCTGTCTCCCTTTCTCAGAATCCCGAGTTGTGTCCAACGACTCGGACTCGGACCTAGAGGAGGCCTCCGAGCTGCTGTTGTCCTCGGAGGCCAGTGCCCTGCGGCGCCTCAGCCTCCTGGAGCAGCAGCAGAGTGAGGCCAGCCTGGAGGAGGCTTCTGGTAGCCACAGCGGCAGCGAGGAGCAGCTGGAGGCCACCGCCCGGGAGGACGGGGACGAGGACGACCCGGCCCGGCAGCTCTCAGGATTCAACACAAACCAGTCCAACAACGTGCTGCAGGCCCCACTGCCCACCATGAGGCTCCGTGGCGGGCGGATCGCGCTGGGTTCCTGCAGGGAGAGGCGGCCTGAGTTCGTGTGAGCTGGGGCGGGGCCGGGACCACAGGTGGCTTCTCTCTTGCCTGCTCCTGTCCCTCCAGGGGGGCTCTATGCGCCGTCCTGGGGTCCCGTCCTGGAGTCGCTGCTGAGAGCACCTGGACTTGGTTGTCCTGGCAGCACGCGCCGCCTCCCAGAAGCTTCCAGGAGCACAAGGGTCTCGGGGCCACGGGGTGTGCCCTGCGCTCTCCCCTGCTCCCCGGCCCAGCTGAGCTGAGGAACACTGCTGTCTTGTGAAGTCGCGGTGGCCTTGTTGGTGCCCACAGGGCTGTGTGGATGGAGGAAGCTGTCCCTGCCCGGCGCATGCCCCGGTCATCACAGGGAGGGCAGGCCCTGCCCCGCCTCTCACAGGTCTGTTGCAGGGACTCCGGAGACCATTCTGGGAGCTGTGGATGGGGGCGGAGGCTGGGGTCTGGTGCGGTGTCCAGGGTGCAGTCCGGCAGGGCCTGAAGACTGGCCCTAGACTCCCTTTTCCAGAACACCAGGTGTGGCCACCTGGGGCTGAGGTACACAGTGGGGCCTCTCGGAAGCCACCGTGTAGTTTTTCACAGGCACGTGTATTTTGCTGAAATAAAGGTTTTAATCGGGTGTTTTCTGTGGCAGCTGCCAGCCTGGAAGGGGCCAGGGAGGGGACACAGCCCCGCAGCGTGGCCCTGGGCCTCCTCCCAGGGGAGATGTGAGGAAGGGAAACCCCCTGCCACGGGGCCCCGCGAGGTGGGAGCCCAGGTGGTCTTCACGACAGGCTGTGCCGACACTCAGGCATCGAATGACCGTGTCGTGTCCACCTGCAGCCCAGGGCAGTCCAGGAGAACGTTCCAGATGACGGACGTGTTCTTGAGCTCTGAGGTTCCACACGCCAGCCCCACGTGGCCACCAAGCACTGGAAACGTGGCCCATATGCCTGTGGAACTGCGTTTTGTTTGAGACAGGGTGTAACCCTGCGGCCCAAGCTGGAGTATGGTAGCACAATCGTAGCTCACTGCAGCCTTGACTTCCTGGCCTCAAATGATCCTCCCGCCTCAGCCTCCCAAAGTGTTGGGATTACAGGTGTGAGCCACTGTGCCCAGGTAATCTTTTAAGTTTTTTGTAGAGGGGAGGGGTTTCTCTGTGTTGCCCAGGTTGGTCTTTTAACTCCCGAGCTCAAGCGATCCTCCTATTTGAGCCTCACCGCAACCTCCACCTCCTGGGTTCAAGAGATTCTCCTGCCTCAGCTCCCAAGTAGTTGGGATTACAGGCATGAGCCACCACGCCCAGGTAATTTTTGTATTTTTAGTAGAGACAGGGTTTTGCCATGTTGGCCAGGCTGGTCTCGAACACCTGACCTCCAGTGATCTGCCCACCTCGGCCTCCAAAGTGCTGGGATTACAGGCGTGAGCTACCGCACCCGGCCTCCAGCATGTTCTCATCTTCCCAAACTACGACTGTGCACATGACACACGCTGTCCCCATCCCCGTCCCCACCCCCGGGCACCCCCATCCTGCTTCCGGGCTCTGACGACTCTAGCGACCTCCTAGGAGTGAAATCAGTGTTTGTCCTTTTGTGTCTGTCTTGCTTTGGCCGAAACGATTTTGAAAACACATTTGGAGAGAAGGGGAAGCACCGTCCCTGTCACTCACACACCATCACACTTAACCTAAAGATCCCTGCGGGACTGCACTGCGCCATCCCCGGCCTGGGCGTCGGGAGCCTTGCAGACCACCGATCACACAAGGGTGAATTACATCCTCATAAAGCTCTTGTGAAATAAACACAGGCGGCTGGGTGAAACTTGGGCAGGCGAGGCCTTCTGAAATCAGACAAAGGGGGAAGTAGAGCCAGATCCCAAACGTCTATACGAGGAACTGGCCGTAAACCACAGCTGCACACACCAGAGAACTACTCCACACCCTCACGGGAAGGGAAGGGAGGGAGACACGCTCACGCCTGACCCAGGAGCACAAGTGGGAGGGCGGGGTGAGGGCCTGGGGAGGCGCTGACCTCCAAAGCCAGGGCCAGAGAATGCCAGCAGGAGGGCCTGCATGCCAAGCCGACCTCCGTGTGCTTGGGGAGACACAAGGCCACCTGCTTAAATACCTTTTCAGTAGGCCTGGTTTTCATATCAAGCGAATTTATTTGCTGAAAACATCTTTAACGTTTGAAAACACCCAACCTCCTACAACAACCGAAAACTCCAGAGCTGGAATCTCACACCCTGGTGGCTCGAGGGTGTGCACAGCTGTGAATGGAGTAAGGAGCCGAGGCTGGGCGGGGGCCACCACGCATCAGGGCCCCCGAGGAAGGGAAGACAAGGGGTAGAAGGCTGAGAGCCCGGGAGGAAGCAGTGGCTGGTGGGAGACCGGGACCCCAAACCCCCAACAGAGGGGGCCCGGCACCAACTGCCCCCAGGTGACCTCCCTCAGGGGCTTTATCTCTTCTGAGGCTGCATCTTGCACAAATCCACACGTGAATGGGGCCGGCTGGGCCTCACCCCAGGACGGGAGAACTTGGGTGAAGGCCACCTGCCTTGGGGAGTCCAGAGCAGCAGCAGCCGGGAGAGCTGGGGGGCTGGACTCTGGCAGGGCAGGGGCGTCCGTCCTGCAGGGATGGGGGTCACTGTCTGTGTGTCTGCCTCTAGGGGCTGGGAAAGAAGTGAAGGGTGGTCACACGAGTGGGGCAGATCTAGTCGGCCCAGGACAGCCCAACGTCCACTACTGAGCGATAAGGAGGTGCAGGAGGCCCGGCGGGAGGAGGCCCAGGCCACAGTGCAGAGGCTGGGCGGCTCACTTGTGCGCAGCGGTCACACAGGTGTGGGCAGTGGCTGTGACCTCAAAGGAACTGTGTCAGCATCAGACCAGGCCGAGCCCCACCCCTGGGCTGAGTGTGAAGTGGGGCTGCCTGACAGGACAGCACCTCGCCAGGACCAGAGTCCAGGGGAGCTGCGAGGTTCTCACATGAGCAAAGGCTGTCCCGCTCCTGACTCAGGCCAGTCCCTCCCCAGGTGCCCACTCCAGGAAGGGTTGGCCTGAAACCGCCCCTCCTCTCCGAGCGCTGGGGTCTCCGGGCAGGTTTCTAAACCCTCTTCTGGAAAGGCCCGCCACACACCCGCCCGTCTCTCGGGTCTAAGGTGGGTCAGTGGTGGGGGAGACGCACACCCCGCGTAGTCAGGTGGGGGCTGGAGATGTCCTGGGAGCGCCTGGTGGCCCAGCTGGGCTGGTGCTAGGACGGGTTTGCTGCTGGACGAAGTGAGAACAGCTTGGAGGGGACGACACCCCCGCCTCTTGACCCCACCTCAGTGCCTGTCCCTCTGGCCATCTCACCTGTCAGGCGGTGGCTACTGCACCAGCCGGTAGGTGATGTACCTGCCCGCCGTCTCGCTGGGCCGGATGATCTTCACCACCTGCAGAGGCAGAGAGCAGGGGCTGGGAACACCTGAGGGGCCTCACTGCAGTCACCAGACAGCAGGCGGGCAGCCCACGGGCTGGGGATGGCCGGCAGGGGCCCAAAATGCTGACCCTGGGCTGCAGGACCCGCTCCCCGGGAACCTGGGTCACGCTCTTCTCTGGGCCTAGTGACCCTGGCTTTAAGAGGGGGAGACTGGGGGTGTGGTCTCGAGGTCCCCTCTAGGCCCTGTGTTGAGGGGCAGGGGCTGTCACGGAGGAAGAGAAGCCCCTTCTCTGAGTGGTCAGCTCAAAGCAGCCCCAGGGCCCCTTCTTCCTGCAAGGCTCACCTGCCCACGCTTTATCCCAAAGTAGCGCGCCACAGGGTCCCCCGCCTGGATCCTGGGCAGCTGGTTCTCTCGGAGCTTACTGGGAAGCAGGGTCAGGAAAATGCCAGACGGAGCCGTGGAGTGGGAGGGGGACGCAGAAGTCTCAAGGGACAGGGGCTGGAAAGGATACTATCGGGCCAGCAGCTCTGTCACCTCCTCCTTGGTCATGACGACGTGCTCAGGGACCAGCTGCCGAGAGAGGAAGCCACCAGGCATCACCGAGGGCTGGCCAGACCCCACGGCTCCCAGGCGCCACCACAGCCCCTGTGCCTCCCTCCCCCGACCCCCGCTGCACAGGCTTCTGAGGCAGACGGGCAGGGCACAGCCGCCTCCCGCTGGGACCCCTCCTGCCATGTCGGTAGCACTAGGGTCCCTCCACACCCCCAACAGTCCCGGTTCTACAGGCTGGGGTGGGCCTGGGGATCTGCATTTCTAGGAAGCTCCCGGGTTTGGCTGCTGCAGGTCCCGGGCCACCCTTTGAGAACCCCTGTTCTCCACGCACTAACGGGAGCACCCACCCTGGGCCCCAGATCCCACATCTTCCCGGCCACCCGCAAACCCTGCATCTCTGCCGGCCCCACGCAGGCTCCACGGCGGGCGCCCACCTCGTGCTCCGTGATGTTGATGAGCAGCTCCTGCTGCAGAAACTGCTCCAGGATGTACTTGGGGGCCATGTCGACCAGGGACTGGAAGAGAGAGGCGCCCAGACAACCCCAACTCCATTTCCTGCCTCAAGCTACATAGAGCTTACTCGCGTGCCCCAACACACCCCACGTCATAAATCAGAAAACCCCACTGCCAGCCCCCCCACCAGCCTCTCCGCTCAGCAAGGGCCTCTGTCATGAGCAGTGCTGAGGCCGTGGAAACTCGGACATGTTTCCATCCGTCACACGCCTCTAGGGGCGGCCCTCAGAGCTGCAGGGTGACCTCTTCCCCATACGGGGTGCCGCTTTGTGTGACTGCGTGAACCCCGCAGCCGGTGGGCCAGGGCCTAAACTGCTCTGCTGACTGCCCATCACAGTACGGCAGCCTGGCTCAGGAGTGTCCAATACACAGACGGGGAACACGCCCCGTGCCGGGCCTCCTCTGCATGTCCCCCTGGACATTGGCTCAGGACAAAGAACCTCCGGCTCCCGCAAGCCGCACCAGGCCGAGGGCTGCAGCACACAGGCACTGGCGAGAGAGGCATAGTGCCCTCCGCCCTCACGCCCCTCCCGAGCGCCAGGGGAGGACGGCAGCTGCCTGGGGTGGGGCTGGGGTTCAGCAGTGGGGCCATGGACGGGGTGGGAGGGAGGTGGTCAGGGCTTGTCAGACATCCGGGCCACATCCTCCAGGGCACCCTGAC
>NW_012105808.1:148697-151018 GCF_000951045.1 Mandrillus leucophaeus
GGGCACCTGTAGTCCCAGCTACTCTGGAGACTAAGGCAGGAGAATGGTGTGAACCTGGGAGAAGGAGCGTGCAGTGAGCCAAGATTGTGCCATTGCACTCTAACCTGGGCGACAGAGCGAGATTCCGTCTCAAAAAAACAAATAAATAAACACTACTAAAAAAAGTAAAAGCAGCCAGATGAGATGGTGTGTGCCTGTAAACCTAGCTTTTTGTGGGAGGCTGAGGTGGGAGGATTGCTTGAACCCAGGAGGTGGAGATTGCAGTGAGCCGAGATTGCGCCACTGCGCTCCAGCCTGGGTCACAGAGAGAGACTCAGCCTCAAAAAAAAAAAAAACGACGACGACGACCGGGCGCAGTGGCTCACGCCTGTAATTCCAGCACTTTGGGAGGCCGAGGCAGGCAGATCACCTGAAGTCAGGAGTTTGAAAGCAGCCTGGCCAACACGGTGAAACCCCATCTCTACCAAAAATAAAAAAAAAAAAAAAAAATAGCCAGGTATGGTGGTGGGTGCCTGCAGTCTCAGCTACTCAGGAAGCTGAGGCAGGAGAATTTTGAACTCAGGAGGTGGAGGCTGCAGCGAGCCGAAATGGCACCACTGCACTTCAGCCTGGGTGACAGAATTGAGACTTTCAAAAAAAAAAAAAAGGAGTAGCATCACCAGGTCCAATGGGCAGACACGCTCCGTCCACCCCACTGATTAATTCTGGGCACGCGGCTGTGTCCCTAGGCGCTGCTAGTCCCCCAACCACTGAGGGCTCTAGAGCCATACTGGGGAGGCAGACAGGTGGGGAGACTTCCACGGTGCAGGTGCTGAAACCGAGGGTCCCAGGGGTCCCGGGAAAAGTGGCCTGAGCACAACCTCGAGGGATGAGTAGCGGACGCTGACAGGGCAGAGGCGGCATGGGGTGTAGAGGAATGGGCTGGGGCAGACAGGGGCCACAGCTCACAAGGAGGCTGCGCTGACCCACACAGGGCCTCCTGGGCCAGGCCAAGAAGCTGGAAGTGCACCCAACGGCCAGGATGGGGGAGCCAAGGAACACAAGTAGGGCAAAGGTCATGAGGGGCTGCGGGTGAGTAGGGAGGTCCATGGGACTCTCCTGGTTGGCAGGAAGAAAGGGGACCGATGAGAGGAAAACCAGAAAGAGGCTGCGCATGAGAGGGGTCAGAGGTTCACGGCAACGCCCACAGCAAGGAAGAGTGGGGGAAGTTTTCCTCCCAGATTGGGCAGAGGATGAAACGCTGGGCAGGAGGCGGGAGGGGTGGGTGCTAGCGGCCGGCTCCTCAGCAGGTGCTCGGGCGGCTCCACCAGAACTCCCCCGGGACCCGCTGCTCACCTGGAAAGAACACAAACATCTGGTCGGTGGGGTCATCGTTGTGGGCCACCAGCACGGTGAGGTCAGTGCGCCGCGGCCGCCCCTCACTCGGCTTGTCTCCAAATTGGGCTTTGAACTCCTCCAGTGTCTGGTCAAGCTCGTCCTGGGTCACTAGGTAGCCACGGTCGTGGCACAGCTGCAGAGAGAAAGAACCAGCTGACCCCAGGGCAGAGACAGGAAGGCGGCCAGAGCCCGTGACCCAGAAGTCAGACCTGCGGCTGCTGCAGAGGACAGAGGTGAACAGCAAACGGAATGAACACTCGCTGTGTGCCCCATGACAGCCATCCTGGCCCCCACAGCCTCACACCACAGGATGGGACCAGCGTGAACCCGAGAGGCTCGCAGAGGTGTCCAGCCTTGACCAAGACCGTCTGTCCATCCAGCCTCACAGGAACCTGGCAGGGGGCAAAGCCCTCCAAACCACTTTGCAGAGCTACCCTAAAGACAGGGACAAAGACGGGGCGTGGGGGGTCACGCCCGCGATCCCAGAGCTCAGGGAGGCCGAGGCAGGAGGGCTGCTTGAGGCCAGGAGTTCAAGGATGCAGTGAGCTATGACTGCACCACTGCGCTGCAGTCTGGGCGACAGTGAGAGCTTGTCTCTTAAAAAAAAAAAAAAAAAAAAAAGACAGGGACCGAAACAGACGTGACTTCAGGCTGACAATGTTTGCGGCCCGGAGGAAGGAGAATCAGGCTGCGGGGGGCTTCGCTAAAGACAAGGGCATGGGGTGGGGAAGCAAGACAAAACAAAAGCTCCCAAACGGCCCCAACGGCTGAGGGAGGACCCTGAACCGCAGGCCCTCAGGCCTTTGCCCAGTTTTCAAACCGGAGTCGGCCCAGTGGCCTCCATCTGTCTCAGACCCCAAGGCACGGGTTCCGGGCTCCACGTCCCCATCGAAAGCCCCAGCTCGCCTGCTGCTTCCCAACCACCAACTCCGCCAGCCTCGGAT
>NW_012105808.1:154543-155243 GCF_000951045.1 Mandrillus leucophaeus
AAAAAAAAAACAAACTACAAAAATTAGCCGGGTGCGGTGGTGAGCACCTGTAATCCCAGCTACTCGGGAGGCTGAGGCAGGAGAATCGCTTGAACCCGGGCAGGCGGAGTCTGCAGTAAGCCGAGATCATATCACTGCACTCTAACGTGGGCGACAGGGCAAAACTCTTTCTCAGAAAATATATATATAATAATAAATAAATAAATAACAACATGAGAAAGTGACAAAGCTATGGAATAAGAAAGAGCAGAGAGGCTAAGTGACATGGGGAGAAGGGGAGACCTGTAGTATCAAATGGGGAGGTCACCGAATACAGTGAGGACAGATTCAAGCAAAAATCCCATTAGGTATAGTGGCCATGCCTGTAATCCCAGCACTTTGGGTGGCTGAGGTGAGCAGATCATGAGGTCAGGAGTTCGAGACCAGCTTGGCCAACATGGTGAAACCCCGTCCCTACTAAAAATACAAAAATCAGCCAGGTTTGGCGGTGGTCACCTGTAGTCCCAGCTACTCAGGAGGCTGAGGCAGGAGAATCGCTTGAACCCAGGAGGCGGAGGTTGCAGTGAGCTGAGATCACACCACTGCACTCCAGCCTGGGTGACAGAGCAAGTCTCCATCTAGAAAAAAAAAAAAAAAAAATCCCATTGGGCACGGTGGCTCACACCTGTAATCCCAGCACTTTGGGAGGCTGAGTGGGAAG
>NW_012105808.1:155293-156571 GCF_000951045.1 Mandrillus leucophaeus
GGCCCCCTCCACGTGACCCCGCCCCGCGCTGGGCTGTCGTCGGCGAACGCCTGAATGCAGCAACTTCCGGGATCGGCAGCGCCAAGGGCAGCCCGAGCCTTGTGAGAGCGGCAGTTTGCTGCGCGAGACTCTCCCTCCGTAGTTCTCGTGTGACTTTGGCCGCACGGCCTCTTGGGAGTTGTAGTTTCCGTTCAACTCCCACGTTGCGGCGACAGTTTAGAATCCCATGAGGCGGGGGCGAAGTGTGGGCGGGGAAACTGAGGCCTGGAATGGGTCAAGGGGCAGCTCGGCTCCTAGGGACGGTCGGGGAGCCTAGTGGGAACTCTACAAATATTTGTGCATCAAACTGTACAGGGTTTCCTCTGTTGGCTCCAGGCCAGGTCAGGGTTAATGCCCTTGGGCCTCAGTTTCCCTACCTGTGCAATGGCAAAAAGTGTCCCTACTTTAGGCGGTTAACTGAGAGTCTTAGGTAGAGCTAGGCATATCTCTAAGTGCTTATTAAGTCCCTTCACCTCTGTCCTCTCCCCTGAGTGCCAGCCTAGCCTGGGTATCTCCCCACCCCAGATCCGTCCTGTCTTTGCAAATCTCACCTGCCCAGATTCACGGAGGATCCCAGCCCAGCACTTGCTGTGTGAAGGCAATCAGTCACTGACTCAGTGATGCATTCATTAATTCAGCATTTACTCAGCAACCTGCAGTGATGGTGAATAAAAACAGGCCAGGTATCCCTTGCATTCAGAGACAGGATTTAGTAAAATAACGTTACCGGGCGCAGTGGCTCATGCCTGTAATCCGAGCACTTTGGGAGGCTGAGGTGGGCAGATCACGAGATCAGGAGATCGAGACCATCCTGGCTAACACGGTGAAACCCCATCTCTACTAAAAATACAAAAAATTAGCTGGGCCAGGTGCCCGTAGTGTCAGCTACTCGGGAGGCTGACGCAGGAGAATCTCGTGAACCTGGAAGGTGGAGGTTGCAGTGAGCCGAGATCGCGCCACTGCACTCCAGCCTGGGCCACAGTGTAATAAATAAATAAATAAATAGGCCAGGCGCAGTGGCTCATGCCTGTAATCCCAGCACTTTGGGAGGCCAAGGTGGGTGGATCTTGAGGTCAGGAGTTCGAGACCAGCCTGGCCAAGATGTTGAAACCCTGTCTCTACTAAAAACTACAAAAATTGGCCAGGCGCGGTGGCTCAAGCCTGTAATCCCAGCACTTTGGGAGGCCGAGATGGGCGGATCACGAGGTCAGGAGATCAAGACCATCCTGGCTAACACGG
>NW_012105808.1:157482-161001 GCF_000951045.1 Mandrillus leucophaeus
TCCCAAAGTGCTGGGATTACAGGCGTGAGCCACCGCGCCCGGCCGTTTTCCAGTTTTTAGTTGTAAGTCCCTGACTTTTCTACACTGATATTTGAGATTCTTTTTGGGGGGCTGTCAGGGGCTGCTTTTTGTTTTTGTTTTTGTTTTTTCCTGAGACGGAGTCTCGCTCTGTCCCCCAGGCTGGAGCGCAGTGGCGCAATCTCCGCTCACTGCAAGCTCCGCCTCCCGGGTTCAGGCCATTCTCCTGCCTCAGCCTCCGGAGTAGCTGGGACTACAGGCGCCCGCCACCACACCTGGCTAATTTTTTTATTTTTAGTAGAGACGGGGTTTCACCATGTTAGCCTGCCTCAGCCTCCCAAAATGCTGGGATTACAGGTGTGAGTCACCACACCTGACTGCTTTTCAGACTTTGACTTTAGGTTTGTGCAAAGTTTCTTATCTAACTACCTAACTTTTCTTTCTCACCTTGAGGCCAGGAGTTTGAGACGAGCCTGGGCAACATAGGAAGACCCCATTTCTTTTTTTTGTTTTTTTTTTTTGAGATCGAGTCTCGCTCTGTCACCCAGGTTGGAGTACAGTGGTATAATCTCAGCTCACTGCAGCCTCTGCCTCCTGGGTTTAAATGATTCTCCTGCGTTGGCCTCCCAAGTAGCTGGAATTACAGGCGTGAGCCACCACACCTGGCTAATTTTTTTGTATTTTTACTAGAGATGGGGTTTCACCGTGTTAGCCAGGCTGGTCTCGAACCCCTGACCTCAGATGATCTGTTTGCCTCGGCCTCCCAAACTGCTGGGATTAACAGACGTGAGCCACCACACCTGGCCAGGAAGACCCTATTTCTACAAAAAAATGTAAAAATTAGCCGGGCATGGTGGGTGCACCTGTAGTCTCAGTTACTCGGGAGGCTGAGGTGGGAAGATCTAGGATCACCAGAGCCCAGCGGTCGAGGTTGCATTGAGCTGTGATTGTGCCACTGCACTCCGGTCTGGGCCACAGAGACGCTGTCTCCAAACAAACAAACAGAAAACAAAAACCAGAGGAGAGGGAGGAAACCTGGGGGTGCCTGGGGATAGCTGTATCAGGCAGACAGCACAGCCAGGTTAGACGCCCTGAGGCTGCGCCTTGCCTGGAGTGTTCCTGGCAGGGAAGGGGCAGGAGAGGAGGTCAGAGGGCAAGGTGGGGCAGGTCCCACGAGGCCTTGCTGGTCAGGGTAAAATGTTTGGAGCTGCTGTGTTGGGAAATGACTGTCTGGAGCCAGGGCAGAAGCGAGAGACCAGGGAGGGACTGGGAAGGCGAACTGGTCACAGGTTGGCGTGGCTCCGTCTAGGGCAGGGGCAAGCACAGAGCGGGGAGGGTGCCATAGGGTGAGAAAAAGAGGGCGAAGAGGGGACAAAGCTGTCCCTGTCAGAGTGGGAAGAGGGTGGGACGGTGGAGGCGTGGAGGTCGAGGTGAGCTCGGCAATTCAGGGCAAAGTCTGGGGGGATGGACGTGCAGGCAGGGTGGCCACGTGGTGGAGATTAGAGCCGGGAGCCTGGACCACGTCCTGGGAACAGAGTAGAGCCCGGGAGAGTGAGTCCAACCCTGCTGGTGTTCAGAAGCCCGGAGAAGAGAGGAGGCACCAGCAGGAGGGGAGACTCAGGACAGACACTGGAGCAGCCCCCGAGCTACAGACCTGGCTGTGTGAACTCAGGCAGGTTACTCAACCTCTCTGTGCCTCCCCTCTCCCTTGCCTTGTAAAACAGAGACAAGAGGTCGGGCGCGGTGGCTCACGCCTGTAATCCCAGCACTTTGGGAGGCCGAGGCGGGCGGATCACGAGGTCAGGAGATCGAGACCATCCTGGCTAACACGGTGAAACCCCGTCTCTACTAAAAAATACAAAAAAACTAGCCGGTGGTGGCGGGCGCCTGTAGTCCCAGCTACTTGGGAGGCTGAGGCAGGAGAATGGCGTAAACCCGGGAGGCTGAGCTTGCAGTTAGCCGAGATCCGGCCCTGCACTGGGCAACAGGCTGGAGCCTGGGCGACAGAGTGAGACTCTGTCTCAAAAAAAAAGAAAAAAAAAAAAAAAAAACAGGGACAAGAACAGCACCCACTTCTCAGGATCATTGGCTAATAATTGCAGTGTACATAGAGCAGCGCCTGGCACCAGCATTGCATAAGTGCTCCTTAAATAGGATAAAGGGCACGAGGTTGCCAGGTGTCCTGGAAACCCGGCGAGGAAGGTGTCTAGGGGCAGAGGGAGGGAGTGGCTATGTGATGCCACCAGACGGCCAAGTCAGCCTGAGGACTGAGCAGGGATTAGCCCAGCAGACATTGTTTGTGGCTCAAGGAAGGGGGCCAGTGCCTGGCAGGGCGGATTTGGGGGAGGAGAGAATTGGAGGTGTGGGGCAGATACATGGGGGATCAGGAGATGGACAGGGCTCAGGAGTGGATTTTATGACAGAAGAAAGGGCATCTGGGTTGCTGGAATAAAGACCCAGTAGTGACCTGCAAATCCGGGGCAGGGGTGGATTAAGAGAGGCTAAGCTCAAGCTGGGGGCGGCCTGGATGATAATGGCAGAGCTAGAGGCCCAAAAGTCAGGCCATGATCCACACACAGGGTGGGTGAGAATGCAAGAAGGTGCAGCTGATGTAGAAAACGGTCTGGTCGGCCGGGCCTAGTGGCTCATGCCTGTAAACCAAGCACTTTGGGTGGCCAAGGCAGGCAGATCACCTGAGGTCAGGAGTTTGAGACCAGCCTGGCCAACATAGTGAAACCCCGTCTCTACTAAAAATACCAAAGTTAGCCAAGCGTGGTGGCACGCGCCTGTAATCCCAGCTACTTGGGAGGCTGAGGGAGGAGAATCGCTTGAACCTGGGAGGTGGAGGTTGGGGTGAGCCGAGATCACGCCACTGCACTCCAGCTTGAGCAAAAAGAGTGAAACTCCATCTCACTCCATCTCAAAAAAAAAAAAAGAAAGAAAGAAAAGAAAACAGTCTGGTGGATCCTCAAACTGTTACACAAAGAGTCACCATAGACTCAGCAATTCCGCCCAAGAGAAATGAAAACATACGCCCACACAAACAGTTGTACAGCTTTACAAACTCAACAGGTGAAAACAACCCACATGTCCATCCACAGATGAATAAACACACACAGTGTGATTCCTCCACACACTGGAATATTTCTCAGCCATGAAAAGGAATGATGAGGCTCCGACACGGGCCACAATGTGGATGCAGCCTGAGGACCTCATGCCCAATGAGATAGGCCAGGCAAAAAAGACATGCAGTGGGTGATCCCATTTCTATGAAATGTCCAGGACAGGCCAGTCCACAGAGACAGGAGGGGATGTGTGGGTGCCAGGTCCTAGGACAGGAGATGGGGAGTGAAGGCTGATGGGGTCCGGGCTTCCTTTGGGGACAATGAAGATATTCTGGGCTGGGCGCGGTGGCTCACGTCTGTAATCCCAGCACTTTGGGAGGCCTAGGCAGGTGGATCACCTGAGGTCGGGAGTTTGAGACCAGCCTGACCAACATGG
>NW_012105808.1:162621-165007 GCF_000951045.1 Mandrillus leucophaeus
CGGCCTCCCAAAGTGCTGGGATTACAGGCTTGAGCCACCGCGCCCGGCCAATTTTTTGTATTTTTAATAGAGATGGGGTTTCACCATGTTAGCCAGGATGGTCTCCATCTCCTGACCTCATGATCCACCCATCTCAGCCTTTTAAAGTGCTGGGATTACAGGCGTGAGCCACTGTGCCCGGCCAAAAAGTTTCTTCTTTTTTTTTTGAGACAGAGTCTCGCTGGGTCGCCCAGGCTGGAGTGCAGTGGCGCGATCTCGGCTGCAAGCTCCGCCTCCCGGGTTCGCGCCATTCTCTTGCCTCAGCCTCCCGAGTAGCTGGGAATACAGGCGCCCGCCACCGCACCTGGCTAATTTTTTGTATTTTTTTAGTAAAGGGGGGGTTTCACCGTGTTAGCCAGGATGGTCTCGATCTCCTGACCTTGTGATCCGCCCGTCTCGGCCTCCCAAAGTGCTGGAATTACAGGCGTGAGCTACTGCGCCTGGCCCAAAAAGTTTTTAAAAAAGAAATCAAGCCACAGGACAGCCCCTGCCCCAGTCCTTCCTGGTGCCAGGGGCTGCTCTAGAAATATCTATGGCAACACAGCTTCCTGCAGGGACACTCAAGAACCCCACCCTCACAGGGAAGCCTTGCTGGAGTCTTGAGAGGTCCCCAAGTCTCCCATTTCCCCGTTTGTGAAATGGGGTCACTCTGGGAAAAGTTGAGAAACCCCCAGCACAAATCTCTCCCAGAACCTGGGAGCCCGTTCTCAGATCCGAGGTCACGACCCCGTGTTTTGCCCACTTCTGCCCTTATCACAACTGGCAGGAAGTCAGGAATGGGATAAGGTCTCTCCGCTGACCTGTGGGTGCTGAGCTGTTTTTCTGGCAACCCTGAAATAAACACCGGTTTCAGCGCACACGTTTGCAACCAACTTATGGAAAACAACTCTGGCAACATTGCAAACAGCTGAGCCTTTGCAAGGGCAAGAACAGATTCGCCAGTGTGGCCCTGTCACCCGGCACTGCCAGGGCGGGAGGAAATGGGGGGGTTTCCTGAGAAGTGAGACAATGGGGGTTGACTCCAAGAACTCAGCCTCTGGGGGCTGGGCGGGAGCAAAGCCATGTGAACAGGCTTACGCAAGACCTGGATTCTGCCAGCCCAGCTCAGGGATCCTTGCTTCACTGCCTTTGCCACTCAACTCCATCTACAACGCCTCTGTGCTGCATCTAGCAGGCCTGAGTCGGGGGCAGTGGCGGGGGCTGGCTCATAGGTCCCACCCCAAATCAACCCAGCCCTGAATCTGTCTCTGAAAAAATTTACTCAATGCAGGGTCAGAAAAGGTTAAGACCTTGAAGGCAACATAAAAATCTAGGCGGGATAGGTAGAGTGGCTCACGCCTGCGATGTCAGCACTTTGGGAGGCTGAGGCAGGTGGATCACCTGAGGTCAGGAGTTCAAGACCAGCCTGAGCAACATGGTGAAACCCCATCTCTACTAAAAATACAAACATTAGCTGGGCTTGGTAGCGCGTGCCTGTAATCCCAGCTACTCAGGAGACTGAGGCAGGAGAATCGCTTGAACCCGGAAGGCAGAGGTTGCAGTGAGCTGAGATGGAGACACTGAGCTCCAGCCTGGGTAACAGACCAAGACTCCTTCACACACACACACACACAAATTCCAAACCCCTGTCTGTACAGGGGTCAAAGTCCAATCACGGTGACTCAGTTCCCAAGTATGAGATGAGTGTGTCTGTTGCCAAATGTCCAAGCCACGAAGTGAAAAACAGAGTTGGAAGCCAAGATGTGGGGTGGTATGGGCTCTGGGTGTGCCCATACCTCGTAATGTTAGAAGCGTAAGAAAACCCTCCAGACTTGTGTTTAGGGACACTGCGCGTCCCTGCGTGGGCAGCTGTCTCTGGGGTGGGATCCCAGGAAACTCCAGGTTCTCAGTTAAATGGTAACTGTCTCGATGACTCTCAGGTCCCAGTGCCCACATGTTATGTAAGTGGCTTGGCAACCAGACCCAGCGGTGGGGAGTCACTGACACCCCTGTGCCCACGGCAGGGGTGAGGGCAGGGACACCCCCATGCCCTCTCTGGGCACCCTCATAAGATGGGACTGTGATGAGGAGCAGAGCTCAGTTTGGTTTCATTTACATTAAAAAGGCAAATCCCTTGGCCGGATGCGGTGGCTCACACCTGTAATCCCAGCACTTTGGGCGGCCGAGGCAGGCACATCACATGAGGTCAGGAGTTTGAGATCAGCCTGGCCAACATGGTGAAACCCTGTCTCTACTAAAAATACAAAAAAATTAGCTGGGTGTGGTGGCTCGCTCCTGTAATCCCAGTTACTCAGGAGGCTGAGTCAGGAGAATCGCTTGAACCTAGTGGGCGGAGATTACGGTGAGA
>NW_012105808.1:166777-170262 GCF_000951045.1 Mandrillus leucophaeus
CAGGAGGGCGCGGCGCCGGCGGAAGGAGCCCTGTCCCCGCAGCTTGGGACCGGAGATCCACGAATGTCCCGAGTCCCAGGACCCGGTGCGCGCGGGGCCCTCACACCTGCTGCTGTGGCACTTTTTGGGGTTGGAACCTTCTCTCGGTCTCCGGGTTTCCGGTAAAACGGGACCAGAGGCACAAGGAGGCGTGTGCGTTTAAGGAGGAGGAGCGTTCAGGTTTTCAGGGCCCCAGGGCTCCGGTGTCCCCGCCACCGACCCGCTCCGCATCCCTTCCTACCCCAGGGCCCCAGGCTCGGCCTCCCGTCCATGCTCCCTGCTCAGCCCCCTTTGCCTTGCAGTGCGCGTCCCGGGACGACTGGCGCTGTGCGCGCTCCATGCACGAGTTTTCCGCGAAAGACATCGACGGGCACATGGTTAACCTGGACAAGTACCGGTGGGCGCTCGCCTGCGGTGGGGCGCATGGCCGGGGCCTGGGAGGGGGCCCTGCTCTTCTGCGCTTGACCCCCGCCGACTCTTGCAGGGGGTTCGTGTGCATCGTCACCAACGTGGCCTCCCAGTGAGGCAAGACCGAAGTGAACTACACTCAGCTCGTCGACCTGCACGCCCGATACGCTGAGTGCGGTTTGCGGATCCTGGCCTTCCCATGTAACCAGTTCGGGAAGCAGGTGGGCGGCTGCTGCGTTCCCGGGGCTCACAGAGGCCGGTGGGTGGGGGTGGACCCTGGCCTTGCAGAGGCCGATGGGTGGGGGTCAGGGTGGGCTCCGGCCTGGAGAGGGCCTCCGAGTGTGCGGGGGGCCCGGACTGAGGAGGTGCCAGGCCTCCGACGCACTCAAGCACACCTTGGCCGCCACAGGAGCCAGGGAGTAACGAAGAGATCAAAGAGTTCGCCGCGGGCTACAACGTCAAATTCGATATGTTCAGCAAGATATGCGTGAACGGGGACGACGCCCACCCGCTGTGGAAGTGGATGAAGATCCAGCCCAAGGGCAAGGGCATCCTGGGAAAGTGCGTGACCTCTGGGGACATTACGGCTGCGGGGTTGGGGGGGCTGTGTGGAGGCCTGCTGGGATGCGCACACCTCCCTGGGGGCAGAATGGCTCAGGGGGCGGTTGAGGTGGGGGTGCTGGGACTCTCACACTGTGTGGCCTCCTTGGGGCAGGATGGCTCTGGGGTCCATGGAGGGCTGTGGAAGCAGCCAGGGATGCTCACACCTTTGTGGCCTCCTGGGGACAGGATGGCTCAGGGGGCTGTGGGGGGCTGCTGGGACTCTCACACTGCGTGGCCTCCTGGGGTAAGATGGCTGGGGGGGCGTGGGGGGCCGCTGGGGACACTCATGTCCATGTGGCCTCCTGGAGGCAGGATGGCTAGTGGGCCCGTGGGGGGCTGCTGGGGACGCTTACACCCATGTGCTTCTTTTCCAGTGCCATCAAGTGGAACTTCACCAAGGTAAGGAGGCTGTGGGGGGTAGGAGACCAGCTCCCCACAGCCACAGCCCTGGCCCACATGGGCAGCGGGCAGGAAGGGCAGCCTCAGCCCCTTGCAGGGGGCCACCCCCACGGTGCCCCACAGTTCACTGTCTCTCCACAGTTCCTCATTGACAAGAACGGCTGCGTGGTGAAGCGGTACGGACCCATGGAGGAACCCCTGGTAGGTCCTCTCTAGGGAGCCTGCTTGGGGCAGCGGCTCGGGAGCTAGCTGCCCTGACCCAGCTTTTCTCCCCGACAGGTGATAGAGAAGGACCTGCCCCACTATTTCTAGCTCCACAAGTGTGTGGCCCCGCCCGAGCCCCCTGCCCACGCCCTCGGAGCCTTCCACCGGCACCCATGACGGCCTGCCTGCAAACCAGCTCCTGGTGAGGCAGACCCGAAAATCCAGCGTGCACCCCGCCGGAGGAAGGTCCCGTGGCCCGCTGGGCTTGGCTCGGCGCCCCCACCCCTGGCTGCCTTATGGGAATAAACAGACAAATTGGTCTGCTGGATCTTTCTGCCTAGGGGCTTGGGGGGGCCCTTTTGCCAGGCACCCCTCCATGTCAGGGCCAGCTGCTGTCAGCTGCCAGGGAATGCCATGAAGGTGGAGTGTTGCCTCCTCTTCCTCCAGGCTTGGGGGCTGTGCTGGCTGGGGTGCTGGGGTGCAGTGAGATCTGGGCCCGTTGGACACCAAGCCCTGGGCCTTAATCCATGCAGCCCTGTCTGGTATGCACAGGTAGGGCCCAGTAGGGCTGAGTCTTGGAGAAGATAATTTCAAGTGGCTGTTCTTCCAGGCCCCGAGTCTTAACCCGTTAGGATGTGGCTACTGGGGCCTCCTCTGGCCAGAAAGCAGAAGTATAGAGGCCCGAGGAACAGCGTGACCCTGGTGGTGGGGATGGGTTGGGCACCCACACCTGCCCTTGGGGCCTCACCTGGCTGGGGGGTGTGGGGGTAGCTGGGTGGTTACTGTTCACAGAGTCCCTCCATGAGGGCTGGGGGTGGACAGGCCAGGAGGGGCTGGCACAGCAGCACCGGCCACCATTCAGGGGCCCGTGCCGGGGGGCAGTTTGGACACAGCTTGGCTGCCTACCTGCATAGCTGGAGGGACTGCAGCCTGCTAGGGTGGCTGATCGCAGCTGTCCCCACTGGAGGTCTGGAATGGACAGTCCCTGGCACCTGCCCCAGACACGGGGTTGAGGGGGTCTCTCTCCCAGCCCTTGTCCCTCCTCATCCACAGGGGGCCAGCACAGGGCGGTGGACAGAATGAGACCTGGTAACCTAAGAGCCTCCGGGGATGCCCACGCATCCCTGTTCTTCCCTCCCTGTCCTGCAGGCTGAGGAGCAGACTCCATGGGAAGTAGGCAAAAGGCACATATATTTAAAAAAGTCCTTTACATATGTACATCAGAACTTGCTATAAATACATAGAAACCGCAGGCGCCACCCTGCCAGCTCCGCGGCCTGGGGCCGGGGAGAGGTGAGCAGGCAATAACTTAGGGGTCAGAGAAGGGCTAGGGGAGGGGGAATTGCATATATTAGCGGGGGTCTGCCCCACAGAGACCCCGAGACGCGGGGCCCTGAGCACCTGGGGTTTCCTGAGTTTCTAGCTCTTGGGACCACCCAGTTTCACGGATTTTAAGGGTTTGGGCCCACTGAGCCCTTGCGGATGCCCAGTCCCAGAGCAGCCACCCGGAGCCCCTTCCTACTTGGGAGGAGAGAGGCACAGAGAGGGCCCTGCCTCGCCCCGGCCCCCAGCTGTCCTGAGTGGGCCCCGCCAGGGCTGATAGGTGAGGGCCCGGGTCGGGCGCGGAAGGCACTGCGGCCGGGGCCTGGGGCTCCTCTGAGCAGTGGTCAGGGAACCTTGGCCCTGGTCCCCACTGCTGCTCCTAGGGGAGAAACGGTCCCTGTGACTTGGGGCATGTTTCGCTTAAAGGTGTGTCAGAGAGGAGCCTGGGTGCCGGGGAAGGGTGGGCTGAACTGGATCACGCTCTGCCGCTCGGGACCGCCGCCCGCCGC
>NW_012105808.1:171027-179496 GCF_000951045.1 Mandrillus leucophaeus
TTCCTGCGGACGGGATGGGTAGCTCGGCTCGGGCGGGTCCCAGGGGCCCGCAGGCTCCCCAGGTGCCCTGAGGTTTCCGGCCTCCTCTCAGAGTCTCGGGAGCTCCCGATCCCTGCCTGGGTCACCGCCATCTGCGGGTTTCCCCCGGTCCCCGGCCCGCCCTCACCAGGCGCTGTGGCTGCAGTGCGTCAGCGACAAGGTGTAGCCACTCTCCCAGGGCTCCTTGGCCTCCTCCGCGGTGACCTGGGGACACAAGACCGCATGAGCCTCGGCGGGGCCAGGGCCGGCAGCCCGAGGGAAAGCTGCACCCCGCGGCCGCCTACCCGGTGGAACTTGCGGCGGAGGCTGTCCAGGGCCTCCAGCTGACTCTGCCGGCCGATATTGGGCTTGTACACCGTGAAGAGCTGGCCGCGGTTCTGCTCCGCCAGCAGGCAGCTGGGCTTGTTACCGCGGACCTGCGGAGGAGGGTGTTGAGGCCGCGCTCAGGTCCCACCCCGTGGGCTCTCCTCTGGGGGGGTGACCCCGCCCGACCCCACCTTGTAGGAGAGGTAGAAGCCGTCATAGGGGCCCGTCAGCTCCAGTGACTTGGCAACGGCGTCCTCCCACTTCAGGCCGCGGTCCACGCTGATCTGCCACGGCAAGGAGGGGTGTGAGTGTGGTGGGGGCAGGGTGGGCAGTGTGTGAGGGGCTGGGGGGCTTCCTGCTGACCTTGTAGAAGACCACCTGCCCGTCCTGCGGGTGCCCAGGAGCCAGGAACACCTGCTGGCTCTCCTCGTAGATCTCCTCGATGCCGGGAGCAAGGTCTAGGAGGGGTGGGTGGAGGGTGAGTGGTGTCCGGGCCTGGGACTGCGGGCTGGGGCCAGGGTCAGTCCAGTAGCCCGGGTGCACCCTAGAGACGAGAGACGACCCCCGGAGAGCACAGGGGAGGGTGTCCTGGAGCCTGGCCCGACCTGGCTCAGCGTAGGGATGGTACACATGGGCCCCAGCCTGGCAACCGCTCAGGTCAAGGTAACCCCAAGCAGGCTGTGGGGGGACTGTGGGAGCCTAGGGGCTGCTCAGGTGCTGGGTGACCCTGAGCAGGCTGTGGGGGCTCGTGGGAGCCTGGTGGGCTGTGGCACTGCTCATGAGTGAAGTATCTGTGGTCCTTCCCCAACCTTCGTCTGGACCAGGGAAGTGGTCCTGATGGACAGGCCTGGCCCTATGAGGTTGAAAGCACAGGCTCGCTGGCCTTTGGTTCACAATGATGTAGCAGGCGCCCCGTGGAGCCTGGGGATGAGCACGGTGGGCAGTGTGCACTAGCCTGAGCACCGTCCACAGAGCTGCACGGGGATCCCACAAGCCCCGTGCCCACGCCTACCCAGGCCCACCCAGCACCCTCGCTCACCCAGAATGCACAGTGCTCCTATCAGCCCCTTACCCACCTAGGCCCTCCCCATGCTCACCCACACTGCCCAGTGTTCCCACGAGGTCCATGCCTACCCGGGATGCCCACTGTTCCCACGAGCCCCTCGCCCACACCCACCCAAGTCCCCCGGTGCCTATGCTCACCCAGGATGCCCATGTCATATTTGCCCTCCCGCTTGTCCATCTCGATGAGGTGGTCGAAGGTGTCTGAGAAGTACTGGAACAAGGCGTTCTGCTTGTACACCTCCAGCCCCAAGATGCGATTCAGGAACTTGGTGATGGAACAGTCTGACAGTGGAGGGAGCCAAGCCTCAGGCTGTGCTGGGAGTCCCCGCTCCCCTCGTTGCTCCCCACGTGGGGCCAAGGTTGCATGAGATGAGATGGGAGCGTCTCTGGGCCTAGGTGTGGGGCACTCACCCTTCTCCACGTCCAGGCAGCCATTTCGGGACTCCCGGCCGCCAATGCCCACAGACAGCAGGCCCTGCTTCATGTCTGCGGGGAGACGGGCCTCACACGCTGGTCTTCCCAACCCTGCCCCTCCCGCAAGGGCCCTAGCTCCTTTTCCAGAGGGGGCTCTCCGGGGGGCCTGGGGAGCAGCTGAGGCCTAGGGCTAGGCCAGGGCTAGGAGTGGAGCCTGTTGCCTGACTGACAGGAGTGAGAACAGCACGTTCTTGGGGTATAAATTCAAATCCCAGGCCCCTCAGCTGCCCTGGAAACCCACCCGGTGGCTGCTGGGGGCCGCCTTGGCTCCCTTTGCCTTCACAGCCCCCTCTGTGCGTGTGGGCAGAGATGTCTCAATACACAACAACCGGCCTATAAAGTCTGCTGCCCCAGCTGCTCTGGAGCCCCTGCCCCCCCAGGAAGACCCCCACGGGCCCAGCTTACCCCGGAAGAAGGTGGAGACCCCTCCAGGATATCCCTGGGGCACAGGCACTTTGTTCTCAGTCTGGCTCAGGATGGTGGTAAGGACACAGTGCAGGGCCCGGGTGCCATACTAGGGGGAGAGGGTGAGTGGGGAAGGAGGCCCCGGGAGGAAGCCGGCCTCCCCTGGACCCCTGCCTCTCTAGAACCCCACCCTTCCTTAGGCCCCTGGCCCCTACCCTCCCCTAGACTCCTAGACCCCACCTCCCTCAGCTCTCAGCCACCTCCTCCCCCAGAGTCCTAGACTAGGCCCTCCCCCAGACCCCTGGGCCCCGCCTCCCCCAGCCCCCATCTACTCCCTCCCCCAGGCTCTTAGATCCGGCCCTCCCTAGACCCCTGACCCTGCCTCCCCCAGCCCCGCCTTCCCTGCAGTACCTTATTCTCAAAGTTGTACTTGCTGAGGTCACGGGACTCCGTGGCGCGGCGGTCTCCATGGGTCAGGGCCCCCTGCAAGGGGTGGGGAAGGTCATCGGTTGGTCACCTGGGGTCTGGCCTCTGGCCCCCAACAAAGCTTTGCAGAGCCTTCCTGGGCCTGTCCCTGGTTCTCAACCCAGCCCCCACCTGCTCACCAGACTCTCCAGGCGCTTGGCCACAATGGAGGCGAACCGGCGCTCCCCGGCCAGCTCCGAAATGAGGAAGACGTACTCTGGCGCAGAGACCTGGTTGGACCGGTGGGTGCGGCCTGGGGACAAAGCGGCTCTCAGGGTCCGGCCACGTGGGGGCGGGGCCGAGACCACGTTGGGGGCGGGGCCAGGTAAGGCTGGGGGCGGGGCCGGACTCACCGAACTGCTGGATGGCGCGGTCGGCGCTCCAGGGCAGCTCCAAGGTCATGTGCACACGGCGCCGCTGGTTCTGGACGCGGCGGTCAGCTTGGAGGGAGACACCCGAGCTGGAGGCCTCCGAGATGATGGCCACGAGCTGGGGGGGCGGAAGGGACCGGGACGCGGTTGGTGCAAGGCCCGCCCCAAAGCTGCCGCCGCCTCCTCACCCTCTCGGCCCCCGCTCCAGGTCACCAGGACGTCCAGGGGCAGCGAGAGGCCTGCGCGGCGCGGACACCACCCGTCACACGGCCACTCGCGCCCGCACCTGGCACACACACACTCGCAGAAGTGCGCGGGTCCGCAGTCCCCGGGGACCCTTGGGCCCCTCTGTGCCTCCTGGGTCCCGCGGGCCGCGCCCAGTGCACTGCGGCCCCACACCTTCTCGCCGCTCATGAATCGCTGCTTCTCCCTGAGGTTCACGTGGTCGATGGACAGACCCTGCTCTGCCCGCGACTCGAAGGCCACCGTCCCGTCGGGCCTGGACACCACGCGGCCTTTCCTGCCGGTCATCTGCAGCCGGGACAGGGACAAAACCGGCCGTCAGTGTTGTGGCCTCGCAGGAGTCTGGCCACCCATGTCTCAGCTTCCCTATGTCCCACAGTGGTCGTGGGCTCCCAACTGTGGATGCGGCGGGGAGGGGGCCCTGGGAGAGGGAGAGGAGGACTGCTGGACCCAGGTGATGTGTGCCCGTCCAAGGCCTGGTATTATCAGCCAGCCAGCGCCACGGAGTGAAAAAGTGAAGCTGGGCAGAGAGAAGGCCGCAGAGCCAGGCCCAGGGGCTTGAGTCCTGGCCCTGGGCACCCCAGGGGTGCGTTCCCCCAGGGTCTAAGCAGAGGCCAGTGCAGGCCAGGCTGGGGGATCTGGGGCTTAGAGGGATGGGGGAGGAAACCCTCTACAGGAGGTCACGGCCTCTGGCCGAGCTGGACAGGACGCTACTGCCCCCACCTCCCGCCCCCCAGGCTTCCGGAAGGCCCCCTCCTCGCAGGGCCGCGGTGATGCAGAGTGACCAGCAGGGGCCACCAGAGCCGCGCAGAGCCCGGGTGAAGCCCCGCCCACTGCCCACGCCCCACCCACCACCTACTCCAGCTGCTGTCCTACCCACCTCCGCCACCCGCTGGGGGCCGCCAAGCTGGTCGATGAGCTCGTCCAGGGTGTTGACTGGCAGCTCCCGGCCCAGCCGCCGCACTTTATCCAGCAGATCCTGCTTCAGTCGCTCCACCCGCTCCAGGACCCCGGGGCCATGCGGGTCTCTCTGAGGGAGGCACAGGGGTCCTAGGGAGGACGTGAAGGGTCAGGGCAGGACATGTCAGCTGCCTTCTAGGGCCCACCTAACTCAAGGCTGGCCCCTGCAGAGCAAGGACAAGGGGCCTGGGGCAGCCCTGAGGGACGGCAGGGTGGCAGGGAAGACCAGCACCGTGGCCCAGGACTGCTTTTCTGCGCTTGTCTCCCTGAGACCAGCTAAGGCGAAACTGAGCCTCCTTATCGGGGACCAAACGCTGCGACCTCACGGCCTCCACGGGAGTAGGGACTGCCCAGCCCCGAGCCCCAGCTCTGCCTCTGACCAGCGGTGTAACCCCTGACCTCCCCTCTCTGGGCCTCAGTTTCCCCCAACTGTAAAGTGGGCACCATAGCAGCAGCTGGGCTCAGGTGGGCTGGACTGAGGGCTACAACCTGGGGCAGGTGGTGACCGCCAGGAGGCCGGGGGAGCCTCGCACTGGAATCCTGACCCACAGGTGGTTGGCCAGTCGGGCGAGCCCTCACCTCGGTCATCACTGGGGAGCCCGATGGCATCAACGATGACCACATCGTCATCCATCAGGGACTCGGGGGAGGAGTTGAAGTCGCTGTCCAGGCCGGGGTCTGACTCTGTGCTGCTGTCATCGCTGATGCGGATGATGCCCGCCGCCTCGCACGCCAGCCGGGGGGCTTTGGCCCCGCGTCCCCGAGGTCGCCCTGCAGGGAAGGACAGGGTCACCGAGGACCAGACCACAGCAGGGTGGAGGAGCACGTGGAGGAGACGCAGCAGGACAGGGCAAGGCCAGTGGTCCGAGCTGGGGAGGTCCATCCGAGACCCCCTGCCTCTGGGCAGGCAGCTCAGCTGTTCTCCGGGGACGCCCTCTTAGGAATCCTGTGCCCTGTGGCCAGGAGGGCGTGGTGTCAGGGGGCAATATTTTGCTTTATTCTGAGACAGAGTCTCGCTCTGTCACCAGGGTGGAGTGCAGTGGCATCTCACTGCACTCCGCCTCCCGCGTTCAAGCGATTCTCCTGCCTCAGCCTCCCGGGTAGCTGGGATTACAGGCGCGCACCACCACGCCCGGCTAATTTGTTGTATTTTAGTAGAGACGGGGTTTCACCATGTTGGCCAGGCTGGTGTCAATCTCCTGACCTCATGATCTGCCTGCCTCAGCCTCCCAAAGTGCTGGGATTATAGGTGTGAGCCACCGCGCCGGCTTATTTATTTTTGAGATGGAGTTTCACTCTGTTGCCCAGGCTGGAGTGCAGTGATGCAATCTCAGCTCACTGCAACCTCCACCTCCCGGGTTCAAGCAATTTTCCTGCCTCAGTCTCCTGAATAGCTGGGATTATAAGCATGCACCACCATACCTGGCTAATTTTTCTATTTTTAGTAGAGATGGAGTTTCACCATGTTGGCCAGGCTGGTCTCAAAATCCTGGCCTCAGGTGATGTGCCCGCCTCAGCCTCCTGCTGGGATTACAACAGGCGTGACTCACTGTTCCTGGCCAATATTTTATTTTTATTAATTTTTTTGAGACAGAGTCTTCCTCTGTCACCCAAGTTGGAGTACACTGGCGTGATCTCGGCTCACTGCAATCTCCACCTCCCAGGTTCAAGTGATTCCCCTGCCTCAGCCTCCCAAGTAGCTGGGATTACAGGTGTGCACCACCACACCCGGCTAATTTTTGTATTTTTAGTAGAGACAGGGTCTCACCATGTTGGCCAGGCTGGTCTTAAACTCCTGACCTCAGGTGATCCACCCACCTCGGCCTCCCAAAGTGCTGGGATTACAGGCATGAGCCATTGTGCCTGGCAAAGAGGACCGTATTAATAAAACCACATCCGAGGTCCTTTCAGACGTGGCTAGTGTGGTGGATACGTGGGGTGCCTGGGGAGGCCACACACCAGACCTCGACAGGCAGCTCTAGGCTTCCCTGTGACAGCAGCCTGGGGTTTATCAATGGGCTCCGAAGGGGCCATGGAGACCCTGAAAATGGAAGGTGGGAGTGGGTGGGAGCAAGCAGTGGGGCTGGACCTCTGCAGCCCCGGGTGGTCCCGGCTCAGCCCCTCGGGTATGGTTGTGTGGCCTTGGGTGAGCTACGTGGCCTCTCTGAGCCTCGCCACCTGCCGTCCCAGGGCTGATTACGGAGGAGGGAGAAAGCGGAGGGGCAGGAGTGGGTGGGGCTTTGGCGCACGGGGCTTACGTTTCCGCTTGCTGCCTGCTCCTCTGTCCCGCTTTCTCTTGGTGGATGGAAAGTGCTTCTGAATTAGCGACAGGAACACGCCTCTGAAAGTGAGACGCGGAGTTTATTCTCACACGAGGAGCGGAGGCCAGGTGGGGTTGCTCGGACGCACCCCTGGGTCCCTGTGGGGGTCCCGGAGAGGGCCAGTCCTGGGCAGAGGGTCTCCCTTGGGGAGTGGGCTGGGGGCTGCCTGTGAGCTCTCCTTTGGCCTGCTGGTGTCACAGGGCCACCTCAGCCCACCAGGCTTCCCCCGCTCTGAGGAATGTGGCCGGATATGATGACGGCTCCCAGGACGGGGGTAAGGGGTAGGGTGAGGGGGTAGCTAGGGGCTCCCGGCCAAGGGATACCAGGCATTGGGGAGCTCTGACCCCCAGGCAATGGGGGGAGCTAGGGGGGCTGCCATGACCCTCCCGGGGCATTCTCAACCCCCAGAGGAGAGGCTGGGGCTTCAGGGAGCTGGGAGGGCCAGCCCCTAAAATCCACAGCACCCTTGTTAAAACGGCATGGGTGCAGGAAGCCTCCTTCTAAGACCCCTGGAGACCACGTCCCAAACCTTCCAGGCCCACCACACCTGGAATCCACCTCCACGCCTCTGCTTCAGACCTGGAGCAGAGCTGAAGGTCTCTGCGGCCAAGGCTGGGGTCCCAGCAAAGCCCACCCCAGCACCTCCTGCTGCTGGGGCCGAGGGGCAGGGTCAGGCAGCAGGTGGCCACAAAGAGGGGTGGCCACGAGCGCAGGAATCCCGCAGTCCCGTCCCCACCGTGACACTTACTCAGCGGCCGAGACAAAGCAGTCGAGGTGCCCGTCGTTCTCCCCCAACACCTCCCGCGTGCGTGCCTCGCCTGTGGACTGTAGCCCGATGACCACACACTGTAGGACAGCAGAGGACCGTGAGCCACCAGCCCTGCTATGACCACACACTGTAGGACAGCAGAGGACCGTGAGCCACCAGCCCTGCTATGACCACACACTGTAGGACAGCAGAGGACTATGAGCCACCAGCCCTGCTATGACCATGCACTGTGGGACAGCAGAGGAACCAGCCAGGCCTCAGGTGACAGCCACGTCCCTCACTCTGCCCCTGTGCTCGCCTCCCCAGGAGGGGCCCTGGCCCACCACAACACACACTGCTGGGTGGGGGTCTGCCGGCTTCCTGTCTCGGGATGGTGAGCTGCCCACCGTGTGGTCACTGTCTGCACTCCGGTGTTCCGACACCCTCGCTGGCTCAGATTGGAGGACGGACATCCGAGCGTCTCTCGCCCACCAGGGTGCAGCCCCCATCCACGTCTGGGGGGGTGCCAGGAAGGACCAGGCAGAAGAGCAGCCCCCACCCCTGCAGTCCTGGCCACCCTCAGCCCTCGAAGGTCGAAGGCCGCAGCCGCTCACCTTGTCTCGCGCCAGCTCCTCTCGGGCCAGCTCCACCAGCCGGCGCACCTTGGCGGCGATGCACAGATACTTGAAGAAGCGCTGGTGCGCCGACCAGAACTGGCCCCACAGGGACTTGCGTGACTCCAGGCCGATCCAGTCGGCCGCCTGCTGGAACACGTTCAGGGCCTCAGCCCACTGCAATGACACATGACACGGCGCCCCTGAGCTCTGGCTCCTGGCTCCCGGCCCACCTGCCGCCAGCCCTGGGCAAAGCATCCCCACGCCTGGTGGAATTTAGGGCAGGATGGGGGTGCTGGGGGTGTGCACTGTAAAAGGCACCGCCTCTACCTATACGGTAAAAACCTGGAAAACCAAAACACCGGCCGGGCGCGGTGGCTCACGCCTGTAATCCCAGCACTTTGGGAGGCCGAGACGGGCAGATCACGAGGTCAGGAGATTGAGACCATCCTGGCTAA
>NW_012105808.1:180496-188104 GCF_000951045.1 Mandrillus leucophaeus
GAGACCAGCCTGGCTAACACGGTGAAACCCCGTCTCTACTAAAAATACAAAAAACTAGCCGGGCGAGGTGGTGGGCGCCTGTAGTCCCAGCTATTTGGGAGGCTGAGGCAGGAGAATGACGTAAACCTGGGAGGCAGAGCTTGTAGTGAGCTGAGATCCAGCCACTGCACTCCAGCCTGGGTGACAGAGCGAGACTCTGTCTCAAAAGAAAAAAAAAGAAAGAAAAAACAGCAGCAAACATATGAGGCTGTTGGGTGGTTTGAGGAGGAGAAAACGGGACCTGTCCAAATACGGAGGGAACGACCAAGCCACGTGGCCCACAGCAACGTGGATACTGAATGCAGCTACGAGCCATGGGCCAGGACCTGGAAGCAAAGGGCTTGAGCACCACGGGAAGGGGAGGTCTGCACCCCTCGTTATCACAGTCACATAAAAACCCCGGTGATGGCTGGGCATGCGGCTCACACCTGTAATCCCAGCACTTTGGGGGGCTGAGGCAGGCGGATCACTTGCGGTCAGGAGTTTGAGACCAGCCTGGCCAACATGGTGAAACACTGTTCTCTACTAAAAAAGTACACAAAATTAGCCAGGCGTGGTGGCGGGCACCTGTAGTCCCAGCTACTCGAGAGGCTGAGGGGGGAGAATTGCTTGAACCCAGGAGGCAGAGGTTGCAGCGAGCTGAGATCGTGCCACTGTATTCCAGCCTAGGTGACAGTGTGAGACTCTGTCTCAAAAAAACAAAAACAAAAAAAATCCTGTGACAGGACAGGACGGGCCGTCACCTGATGAAGCCTGTGGCATCTTCAAGGCCATGGGGGCGCAATTTCACCCGGGAAATGCACAGGGGTCCCCGGGTGGGGCGCCCAGGCTCACCAGCAGGGCTGCGCGGTTGTACACGCGCTCGAAGGCCGGGGCCAGCGGGATCTCCTCGATGCGGAAGGTGACGCCGGAGAAGCTGAGCTGGCGTGCGATGTACATGCCGCTGACCTTCATGTCCATGGCCACGATCTCCATGGCACCCACGCCCCTGCAGATGGACACAGCCCCCGTGAGCACGGCCAGAGCCATGGGGATGGAGCCGCCGGGGAGCGCGAGGCAGAGTGAGTCGCAGAGAGGGCAGGGTCAGCCAGAGCAGAGCCCCGGCGGCCACAGAGACAGCTGGCAGCCAGCCCTGGCGGGGGGGGACAGGAGGGGCTGCTGAGGGGCTGGCTTCCCTGGGAGCACTGGGCAGCCCTAGGCAGAGAAACGAGTGACACACATTTAGCACCTCTGGGTGCCAGGGAAGTGCATGTGGCAGTGCCAGGCCTTGGGCTGATGGTCCTGGGGCCTCCGCCCGAACCCCCACCGCCCCTCCACGTGGGCAGGAAGGGCACTCACCTCTTCTCGATGGCGTGCAGGAACTCCTCAAAGTTCCGGAAGGGGGTGCCCTCGCCCCAGATACCTAAGCGGCTCATGTAGATCATATTCCGAGGCTCAGAAGCACCTGTGGAGGGAAGCTGCCGTCAGCTCCCCAACCCAGGAGGGCCTAGGGGCCGGGTCAGGGGCCAACTAAGTAGGGACCGCCTGATGAGGGGCCCGCAGGGTTGGAACCATGGGCCTGGGGACAGCCAGCGTAGCCTTGGGACAGGCGCAGAGATGCCCCAGCGTCCGAGGAGGAGCAGGGTGCAGACGGAGGCTGAGCATGCGTCGGGGATACCCCTTCCCGGGGACAGCCAGACGGATGTTGCTGTGGGTGGGTCACATGGAATCCGCACTGCCTCACCTGTGGCGCTGGCATAGACCACGCGGGCCAGGGGCAGCTTATTCTGCAGGTCTAGCACGGCCTTGCCCATCTTGGTGGAGCCGGCGTTCTTGGCCTTGTGACACTCATCGAACACGATCTGGGGCACGCATGGGTTAAGGAGTGTTCTGGGTGACCCCAGGAGCCCGGGTCCTGACCACCCAAGACCCCACCTTCCTGGTGGGGGGCAAATGCCCATGCCGCTGAGAACTCCACAAGGGAAGCTGGTCGGAGTGACAGCCGGCTACCACGGGGGTTGGCGGGGGGGCGGCCCCCACACGACCACTAGATCGGTGTGGCCTGGGATGGCTTCTCCCAGACTCTAGATACCACGCACCGAGGACAGGGCCTCTGGCGAGGAAGGGTGGGCTCCATAAATTGCAGGATGTTGCCATCGGAGGAGGGTACCTGGAACCTGTTTTTTGTTTTTTTGAGGCAGGGTCTCGCTCTGTTACCCAGGCTGGAGTGCAGTGACACAATGTCAGTTCACTGCAAACTCTGCCTCTCGCATTCAAGTGATTCTCTTGCTTCCGCCTCCCAAGTTGCTGGGACTACAATGGGTACCACCACCAGAGCCAGCTAATTTTTGTAGTTTTGGTAGAGATGGGGTTGGCCGTTTGGTTGGCCAGACGGTCTTAAACTCCTGGCACCTCAAGTGACCTGCCCACCTCAGCCTCCCAAAGTGCTGGGATTACAGGTCTGAGCCACCGTGCCCGGCCCTAATTCTTTTTTTTTTTTTTTTTTTGAGACAAAGTCTCACTCTGTCACTAGGCTGGAGTGCAGTGGCGTGATCTCGGCTCACTGCAACCTCCGACTCCCTGGTTCAAGTAATTCTTCTCCCTCAGCCTCCCGAGTAGCTGGGATTACAGGCGTGCACCACCATGCCCAGCTAACTTTTTTTTTTTTTGAGATGGAGTCTCACTCTGTCACCCAAGCTGGGGTGCAGTAGCTCAGTCTTGGCTCACTGCAGCCTCCGCCTCCTGGGTTCAAGCGATTCTCCTGCCTCAGCCTCCTGACTAGCTGGGATTACAGGTGTGTGCCACCATGCCTGGGTAACTTTTGTATTTTCAGTAGAGATGGGGTTTCACCATATTGGCCGGGATGGACTAGAACTCTCGACCCTGTGATCCACCTGACTCGGCCTCCCACAGTGCTGGGATTACAGGCATGAACCACCACGCCCGGCCTCTCTGTTTTAATTCTTATTCTACAACTGAAATCATGGTGGCCCGTGTTAAAAAATGATGTTGGAGAACACTTATCCATTTTACAGAATAAAGTCCTGCCTGCTTAGAAAACAATTATGTATCTACTTAAACTAGAAGAAGATTAGGTGTGGTGGCTCATGTCTATAATCCCAGCACTTTGGGAGGCCGAGGAAGGAGGATGGCTTGAGCCCATGAGACCAGCCTGGGTAACATGGCCAAACCCCATCTCTACAAAAAATACAATAGTTAGGTGGCCATGGTGGCATGCACCTGTAATCCCAGCTGCTCAGAGGCTGAGGCAGGGGAAATCACTGAGCTCAGGAGGTTGAAGGTGCCGTGAGCCGAGATCGCGCCACCGCACTCCAGCCTGGGGAAAAATGAGACTCCGTGTCAAAAACAAACAAAAAAACTAGAAAACACTGAATTTTTTTTTTTTTTTTTTTTTTTTTTTTTTTTAATTTAGACGGAGTCTTGCTCTGTCGCCCAGGCTGGAGGGCAGTGGCGCAATCTCAGCTCAGTGCAAGCTCCGCCTCCTGGGTTCACGCCATTATCCTGCCTCAGCCTCCTGAGTAGCTGGGACTACAGGCGCTTGCCACAACGTCCGGCTAATTTTTTGTATTTTTAGTAGAAGCGGGGTTTCACCGTGTTTGTCAGGATGGTCTTGATCTCCCGACCTCATGATCTGCCCGCCTCCGCCTCCCAAAGTGTTGGGATTACAGGCCTGAGCCACCGCACCTGGCCCCTTAATTTTTTTTTTTTTTTTTTTAGACGAGACGCAGTCCTGCTCTGTCGCCCAGGCTGGAGTGCAGTGGCGCGATCTCGGCTCACTGCCACCTCCGCCTCTCGGGTTCAAGTGATTTTCCTGACTCAGCCTCCTGGGTTGGCCAGGGTAGTCTCAAACTCCTGACCTCGTGATTCACCCACCTTGGCTTCCCAAAGTGCTGGGATTACAAGGGTGAACTACCTGGCCTGGCCATATTCTTAATATTTTAAGACAAAAGAAAGCAAGTTCCAGGAAAGCAGGCTGAGGAAGGAAAACTGGGAGAATACAAATTAAACGGCTGGCCCTGCCGCCACGCCACAGCTCAGCGAGGGGTGATCTCAGTGTTATCGCTGTTTCGTAGATTGTTGCACGCAGATTGTTCAGCCGGGTGCTGAAGACACCAGCAGTCTCTGACTCCCACCCCTCCTCTCCCACTCCTCCATCCTCCCCTCCCCTGTGCCTCCCCCTGTGCTCTTCTCTCCTGACTCCCACCCCTCCTCTCCCACTCCTCCATCCTCCCCTCCCCTCCGACCCCCACCCTGCCCTCCTCTCCCCTGACTCCCACCCCTCCTCTCCCACTCCTCCATCCTCCCCTCCCCTGACCCCAACCCTGCCCTCCTCTCCCCTGACTCCCACCCCTCCTCTCCCACTCCACCATCCTCCCCTCCCCTCCGACCCCCATCTGGCCCTCCCCTCCCCTGACTGCCCCCAGCAGGATACGACGCCCTCGAAGGCCTCCCCACACCAGTCCAGGATCTGCCGGAGGCGTGTGCGGTGCTGGCCACCGGCCTGGCTCTCCCCAATCAGGGCGGAGTAGGTGGCGAAGAGGACGCCCTCTGAGGTAGTGGTGTCGCCGTACTTGATCTGGGGATGCACAAAGCAGGTGTGGGATGGGGCCCTAGCTCAGCAGGCTCTGGACCTGGGTCTGGGTCTCCCTATCTGTAGGAGGTGCTGAGCAGTGCCTGTCCCGGTTGCCGGCCCACCCAGTTGAGCGGCCCCCACCAACCCACCTTGCCCCCTACTTTGCCGAGCACAGCCCCTACCTTACTAAGCGCGTGCACCGCGATGCCCGTGGCTTCGATGTCCCGCAGGTCGCGCTCTGCGTCGTATTTGAGGTCGTTGGAGACGCTGAACCTGCAGGGTGTGGGCGTCAGGGGTGCCCACCCCTCCCCCTCACCCCTGCTCCCACCCCCTACCCCAGGCAGGATCTCACCACAATGCCTTCTTCCGGCCGCGCAGGTGGTTCTCCAGGATGACTCCGGCCACCGTCCGGCCTTTGCCCACGCCGGCCCCGTCGCCGATGAGAAAGCCGGCGCGCTGCCCACTGGGGAGCAGGACCTCGTGTTGCTGTGGCCGGAGGGCAGACGTCAGGGCCTGGGGGTGCCGGCCCGGCTCCTCCCCAGGGGCCTCGCAGACACAGGCTGGGCTGGGGTGGGGACACGCAGTCACCTGGCAGGCGTAGGTGATGGCCTCTAACTGCAGGGCAGACAGGGCCCCGCTGTCCGAGGGCAGGGCCAGGGTGTAGGTGATGTCTGGGGGCGGGACGCTGGACAGTGTGCTGGTCTCCACCACGCGGTCTGGGTGCTGCTTCCCAATCTTGGCTGGAGGGGCAGGGATGGACGCAAGCTTAATAAGGGTGTGGCCAAGGGGCGACCAGGGCCGGTTATGGCCGGCTGGGTGGGTCTGGGGCATGGCCAGAGCTGGCGGGGCAGTTTGGGGGCATGGCCAGGACTTGCTGGGCAGGTCAAGGGAATGGCCAGGAATGCCTGGGTGGAGGGGTGGTCAGGGTAGGCTGGGTCGGGGCGGCCACAGCCTGCTGGGTTGGTTGGGGGCATGGCCAGTGGCTTGCAGGAGGGGCAAATGTATGAAAATCCTCCCAGTGCCTCTGAGGTTCCTTCTCACTTCTCCCTGCTGTGAACCCCGGTTTTGTATAAGCCTGGATTGTAGAACCTGTCCCCAAGGTTCTCCGGCCCTCCCTGAAATTTCACATTCCCCCTGTGGGCTGTGCGGGCGGTGGTCACCTGCAGGGTTTCAGTCCCACAAAAGGGTTTGAACTTGTCCCAGGGCCTGGTGCCGCCGGGCCACTCACACTTAGACGGCACGTAGTCAGCGTAGGTCTCCGTGTGCCCCAGCTCCTCCGCCTCCTCCTCCTCAGCCTCGTCCTCCTCCTCTGGCTGGCTCTGCACACTCTGCTCCTGCGTGCGTGGAGGGAGCTCAGCAGACTGCAGGCCCGAGCGGCTGTGGGCACTGGGCTCCCCCAGGAGCAGGGGCCAGGCTGACCATGGGCAGCTGAGTGGGAGATGGCTCCCGGAGTGGGGAGATGGCTCTGTCTGCCCCTGTAGCAAGGTGCTCCCCAGGGCCTCTGTCTCCTCAGATGTCTCCTCTGCACTCCCAGATTCTAGGCTGGCCAAGGGCTCCCCACACTGGAGGTGCCTGTGCTGAGCCCCCTCCTTAGGTCCCATGAGAGGGCAGGGGAGGGAGCCCTCGGCTGGGCCCAGCTCACCTGGTAGCTGACGAGAAGCGGGGTGCTGTGGGAGGGCAGAAAGTCCTCGAAGCCTGCAAATGGTCGGCTGAGCTGGAACAGCTGGAAGGGGAGCAGGATGTTGGCCCGGGCCAGACGGGACAGGTCACAGCTGGCGGGCCCTCGCAGCCTGGCCACCAGAGGAGGCTCCCCACTGCCCCGTCCTCGCTCCCCAGGGCCCTGGGTCTTGCTCTCCTGCTGTTCTCAAGGTGACCCTGGTACCTCCAAGCCTCCCCAGTGGGCACCTCCCTGGGGCCTAAGGCTCACTCCTCCTGGCCAGCACCTGGCTGCCTTCCCACTGACGCCTGGTGCGCCTGCCTGGAGTGCCCGGGAGGAAGGTGCCCGGCTAGTTCTGACAGACAGCAGAGCTTGGTCCCGCGGGAGCTGGCGGGAAGGCTGTGCACGGGGGTCTGATGGGAGTGACCCATGTGGACGGGGATCTGACAGGAGTGACCCACTGTGTGCAGTGCAGGAGGCCCTCAGGTCTGAGGGACAAGGGGTTGGGAGCTCCATGTTGAGGGGGAAGAGGAGACAGAGGCAGTGGAGGTGGGCGGGCCTGGGCCTTGTCCCTCACCCGATGGCTCCCAGCACCCAGGGTGGGTAGCTCAGGGCGGTCCTGCACTCCCTAAGGACCCCCGCGGCCTCTGGAGGACAGCAGCTCCCCTGTGAGGGATGGGGGAGGATGCCCGCCATTGTAGTGACCAGAGGACACGTCCCATTGTGGCCCCCCCGGGGAGAACTGCCCACAGCCTCATGCAGATTCACCAGGATGGGCAGTTGGCACTGTCCTCGGGGAGCTGACCCCAGGCCTGGGCAGCCAGGTGTGCCGGGCCTCTGGATGAGTCCATGGCCCACCCTAGGATCTCCGAACTGACTGGGCATGTAAAGCCTGTGAACGGGCGGGTCAGAGGGTGGTGTGGCCTGTCAGGCCCGCTGTCCAGACCCCAACACTGAGACAGGGTGGACCCCAGGACGGATGGCTGGGGCATGGTAGGGTCCAAACTAGGGTCTGTGTGATTCTGGAATATACCCACTCTTAAAAAGCAAAAATCCTAACGGTAATATGAGCCATAAAAAACGTGAGTGTGGGCAGGGTAGAGTGGCTCATGCCTGTAAATCCCAGGACTTTGGGAGGCCAAGGCCTCCCAGAGTGGAGGTCAGGATTTCAAGACCAGCCTAGCCAACATGCTGATACCCTGTCTCTACTAAAGATAGCAAAAAAAAAAAAAAAAAAAGGCTCACGCGGTGGCTCACGCCTGTAATCCCAGCACCTTGGGAGGTCAAGGCGGTGGATCACGAGGTCAGGAGATCGAGACCATCCTGGCTAACATGTTGA
>NW_012105808.1:189539-191290 GCF_000951045.1 Mandrillus leucophaeus
GACGGGGTTTCACCGTGTTAGCCAGGATGGTCTCGATCTCCTGACCTCGTGATCCACCCGTCTCGGCCTCCCAAAGTGCTGGGATTACAGGCTTGACCCACCACGCCCGGCCAGCTTCTGCGTTTTCTAACACTAGGAACACTTGTGAAGATTTTCAAAGAAAGTGGAAGCGTGGCACAGGAAGGTTAGAAACCTCTACTCAGTTCCCCTCTCCTTTTTTTTTTTTTTTTAAATTAACAAAACACAAACAAACAGATGCCACACGGGTTCCTGGAAGGCTGAGTCACCGGTGATTCCTGGTGGGGCTGGCGGGGCATTGGGTTTCAGATGTCCTCCTGCCGTCCACAGCAGGCCGGTCAGGCCCTGGTTGCTTTCCTCCTGCCCTGCCAAGGACCTGTGAGCTAGCTGGGAGGGCATGGGCCCCAGGCTGGGTGAAATGCCCCAGAGGGACCAGGCCTGAGCTGCCTACCGTGGCTGCGGGGTGCTCTGATGCTTCCTGCCCTGGCCCCCAAGCCCGTGAGTTCTGCTGCCCGGGTTGCACCCTTCCTGAGGGCCTGGGAGAGCGGCCGGGAGCGTGGGGAGGCCGGTGTGGGCCCTCACTGGAAGGCGCTCAGCCCCAGACATGTGTCCAATGTCTGCTCCCAAAGTCTAGAAGTTTCTCTCCTGGACAGGCCTGGATGGGGGAAGGGACTCCCCAGGCCTGGCTCCCAGCCACGCTTCCCTCACAGGACACCTCCACTGCGTGGTACTGGGCACGGCTAGAGCCTGGGCCCAAAGAACCTGGGGGCCCTGCTGCCCTACAACCCCTGCTCTAGGCCTGGCCCACCCAGGTCCTCCAGGACCTTCTCGGAGGCAAACCCCAGCCCCTCAGCCCCCCAGGATAACGTCCAACTCCCCACCCTGGGACAGGATTCCGCCAACCTCGCCCTCTCAGCTCCCACCTAGCGGGGACACGGCCACTGCTGACCCAGGGCACCATGGGGCTGGCAGCCACCACAGGTGCTGTTCCTCTGCCTGGACAGCCACGTTGCCTGGGCCCGCTGGGCACTGCCTCTCCAGGGGGCCCTCCCTGACCACGCTTCTCTGTCCTGTCACCTTCCTGTGCTTCTCTAGACCAGGGACTCCCCGGTGTGGTGGACGTGGGGCCGGGTCCCTCGCGGGTGGGGCCATACTGGGCACTGCAGGGCGCTGGGCAGCGTCCTGGCCCCCCTCAACTCCATGCCAGGAGCCCCCCCAAGATGTGGTAGCCACAGATGTCCTGGACATCGCCTTCTCCTATTCAGGACACGAGAGGACCCTCACCTAACCACCTCATCCATGGCCATGGACGGAGCCTACAGTGACAGGACAGCCAGCGGCACGCAGAGTCGGGGAGACTGAGACCTCGCCGGACCCTGTGGGTCCTGGGCTGGGGAGGCCATGCTGGTGGGTCGGGGCTGTTGGGGGGCGCCGGGCGCACTGACCTTGTCGTGGGTGGAGGGGGCAGGGTTCTCGTCCCAGATGGTGGACACCTGGTTGAGGCTGTCGGCCGGCAGGAAGTCGGGCGTGTCCACGATGTCCGACAGGGAGTCCACAGACGAGGAGAAGATGGAGATGTTGGAGAAGTCCTCAAAATACGAGGAATCCTGAAAGACAAGGCCAGGCCTGGTGAGTGGGGTACAGGAGACACCACAGCCCTCCACACACTGGAGCACGTGGGGACGGGAGACACCACAGCCCTCCACACACTGGAGCACGTGGGGACGGGAGAC
>NW_012105808.1:195405-197309 GCF_000951045.1 Mandrillus leucophaeus
CTCCCAAGTAACTGGGATTACAGGCGTGTGCCACCATGCCCAGCTAAGTTTTGTATTTTTAGTAGAGACCGGGTTTCACCATGTTGGCCAGGCTGGTCTGAAACTCCTGACCTCAGGTGATCCACCTGCCTCGGCCTCCCAAAGTGCTAGGATTACAGGCATGAGCCACCTTGCCTGGCCTAATTTTGTATTTTTAGTAGAGATGGAGTTTCTCCATATTGGTCAGGCTGGTCTCGAGCTCCTCGTCTCAAGTGATCCGTCCACCTTGGCCTCCCAAAGTGCTGGGATTACAGGCGTGAGCCACCATGCCCAGCCACATGATGTCTCACGCCTGTAATCCCAGCACTTGGAGGCCAAGGCGGAAGATCGCTTGAGCCCAGGAGTTCAAAATCAGCCTGGACAATATGACGAAACCCCACTTCTACTAAAAATACAATAATTAGCTGGGTGTGGTGGTTCACGCCTGTAATCCCAGCACTCTGAGAAGCCAAGGTGGGCAGATCACCTGAGGTCAGGAGTTCAAGACCAGCCTGACCAATATGGTAAAACCCTGTCTTTACGAAAAACACAAAAATTAGCTGGGCATAGTGGTGGGTGCCTGCAATCCCAGCTACTCGGGAGGCTGAGGCAGGAGAATCGCTTGAACCTAGTAGGCGGAGGTTGCAGTGGGCTGAGATTGCGCCACTACACTCCAGCCAGGGCGACAGAGCGAGACTCCATCTCAAGAAAAACAAAGAAAAAAATCAGGCATGTCGAGGGGGCGCTGTCTCTCCCTGGGAGCTGTGAGCTCCGTCGCCCTCACCTTGCTCAGCTTTGCCCACTGCCCACCCTGTCAGACCCAAGCACGCGGGTACTGATCACTAGGGACATTCAGGAACCTGCCCCCAAACAGAGACCCCACAGCACCCCCCAGCACAGAGGTGTTCATGCTGCCTGCCTAAGGCCCCGGGCCAGGTAGGGGGCAGCCTCCCACCCCAGGCAGGGTAGGAGCAGCTCACCTCCCAGAGCCTCTGGAGGCCCCGATCGGCAGGGTTGCGGAGCAGTTCCCCTACTGAGCCCCACAAGGGCCCTCTGAACACCGCCTACCCAGGCTGTAGGGGACCTGGTGATGCTGACCTGTGGCTCGGACCCTCCATGGAAGCATTTCCTGGGCGAGGTCAGGGGCCCCTGGGTGGTCGAGGCCCCAGCCAGGAGCAGGAGTGAGTTGCTATCGGGCCCAGAGCAGCCCAGGCCTTGGTGGTGCAGGGAGCACAGGCAGAGCGGAGGGGAGCTCCCCTGACCCAAATGCGTGGGCCACACAGCGAGTCCTTCCCTGGAGCTCAGTGTGAAAACAGGGAAGGGACCTCAGGCAGAGACACCTGCCCCATGCCCTCACCAGATGCCCACTGCCCAAGAAGACAGGACAACAGGGCCCTCCCGCCCAAGGTCCTCCTCCCAAAACGCCTGCCCCAGTCTGAGGAAACACCAGCCCGATTACTCCAGGGCGTCCACACCACCTGACCAGCCGCAGGACCACCCAGTGCCTCTGAAACACAGGCCTCTGAGAAAGCGTCACAGCCCAGAGGGGCCTGAGAAGATGCCTAAACACCACGTGGGGCCCCGGGCAGGAAAGGACATGGGGGAAACTGAGGAAATCCAAGCAAAGCGTGGGCCTCGGTAGTTAACGGTGGCGTATGGATGTTGGTTCATCAGCCGTGACACAGAACAGCAGGGAGCCCGGGAGTGGGGGCGTGGGGACTCTGCACTGTCCCGGGCAGCTTTTCTGTCACTCTAAAACAGTTTGAAAAGTTAAAGTCAAGTTGGGTGTGGTGGCTCACGTCTGCTACTCAGGAGGCTGAGGCAGGAGGATCGCTTGAGCCCAGCTGGTCGAGGCTGTAGTGAGCTATAATTGCGCCTCCCCATGC
>NW_012105808.1:202209-205408 GCF_000951045.1 Mandrillus leucophaeus
GGACCCACAGCTCACGGGTGGACCCACAGCTCACGACAGCCTGGCTCCCGCAGCGCAGTCACCCACGGAGGAACAGGGTCAGCACAGTGAGGCCATCCACGCACTGGAACACAACCCAGCCATGAAAAGGACAAAGGCTCTGACCCAGGCCACAGCACGGATGCACCTTGAGGATGTCACACTCAGTGAGAGACGCCAAACACAGAAGGCCACACAGCGTGTGAGGCTATTTCTATGAAATGTCCTGTCCTGGACAGGAATCCACACAGACAGGAAAAGCATTTGGGTTACCAGGGGATGGGGATGGGCCGGGAGTGACAGCTGATGGGAATGGGGCTTCCTGTGGGGTGATGGAATGTTCTGGAACTAGACTGAGGTGGTGGTTGCACAACTCTGTGAATATGCTTTTTTAAAGTGTGGATTTGGGCCAGGCGCAGTGGCTTACGCCTGTAACCCCAGCACTTTGGGAGGCCAAGGTGGGCGGATCACGAGGTCAGGAGTTCGAGACCAGCCTGGCCAGCACGGTGAAACCCTGTGTCTACTAAAAATGCAAAAATTAGCCAGTCGTGGTGGCGTGCACCTGTAATCCCAGCTACTCGGGAGGCTGGGGCAGGATAATTGCTTAAACCCGGAGACAGAGGTTACAGTGAGCTGAAATCGCGCCACTGCACTCCAGCCTGGGCGACAGAGCAAGACTGTCTCAAAAAAAAAAAAAAAGGTGGATTTGGCCAAGTGTGGTGGCTCACACTTGCCATCCCAGTGCTTTGGGAAGCTGAGGTAAGCGAATAGCTTGAGTCCAAGAGTTCAAGACCAGCCCGGGCAACACAGTGAGATCCCATCTCCACAAAAAATACAAAAACCAGCTGGGCATGGTGGCAGGCACCTGTGGTCCCAGCTGCTCAGGAGGCCATGGCAGGACAATCACTTGAGCTAGGGAGGTGGAGGCTGCAGTAAGCTATGATCACACCACTGCACTCCAGCCTGGGCAACAGAGCAAAACACTGACTCAGATAAATAAATAAAGTGGATTTTATGGTATGTGAATTTTGTCTCAGTTTTTAAAAGACCTGGAAAGCAATGAAACAGGAAGAATGAGCACAGACTCAGACTTGCTCCCCAGGCCCCAATGTGACAGCACAGGCCGGGGTCCCTGGAGCAGGTCAGGCTGAGGATACGGCGCACTGCGTGGGGACCTGCTGGGCACTACTTCCACCCACCTCCGGGACCCCGCGCCCGGCCCTGGGCTCCCATTGCCTGGTCTCTCCCTCCACCTCTGTCCAGGGTGCACCCCTCACTGACCAGTCCCGTGGCAAGGCTGACCGAGGGCTCCGTGTAAGCCTGGCTGAGTGCCCGCTACCCCAGCCCTCACAAGAACCCTGCACTGCAGGTGATGCAGCCCTGCGTTACAGTGAGGGAAAGAGGCAGCGGGGATGGGAGGGGGCTGGGGGGCAGACAGAGAAGAGGCTTCCAGCTGGTCGTGGCACAGGTGGCACTTCCTGGACACTGCCAGTCTCTGGTGGCTGGAAGAAGGGCCCCCTCAGCAGGCCTGGTCACTACAGTGCCCCGTGCAGAGCCGAACTGTATTCTCAAAATGGTGTGATAATGTCCTGGTCCCTGGAAGCTGTGTGTGTGGCCTTATTTGGGAATCCAATTCTCGCAGATGTGAGTGGTTAAAAAAAAAAAAGGCTGCACTGGCCGAGGGGGTGATCCATGTCTGGTATCCTCATACAAAGGAGACACAGTCCCGGGGAGGAGGCCATGGGACACAAAGGCAGAGATCCCAGCCGTGTGGCCACAGCCAGGGGATGCCCGGATCCCCCAGATGCTGGAGGGGTGGGAAGGCCCTGTCGGCACCTTGACTTTGGACTTCCGGGCTCCAGGGCTGGGAGGGGACAGAGTCCTGGCCTTTGAAGCTGTGTGTGCTGCTTCCTCACAGCAGTCCTGGGAGGCTGGCACGGCTCCCCAGGAAACTGGGCTCCCTTCTGTCAGGCTCCCGGCCAGGTGCCTGGTGTGGGCTCTGGGGCTGCCGCCTCACTGCCTCCTGGCACTGCAGCTGGGCAGGGCCGAACCCTGGCACAAAAAAAAAAGGACTCGGCTTCCTGCTGAGTCTCCCTCTCTAAAGCTGTCTGTGGGCGGCTCTGCCAGTCCCTCCTGCACCTGCCAGGCCCTGGGTGGAGGCTCCTCCTCCCAGGGGATGTGGCCTCAGCACAGACCAGGGGACAGAGGTGGCTCTTCTTGGCCTTGGCTGGGTGTGAACCAAAGGCTTCCTGTAAGAAATCCCTCTCTCCCTCTCCCTCCCTCGCTCCCCCATCTCTCTTGCTCTTTTTTGCCCAATGCCAGTAACTGGGGGGGTCCGTGGTGCCGGGTGGGCTGAGGCCTCCGACCCCTGCTAAAACGCATCTGCGGAACAGTCGATGCCGCCTGCCTCCCTGCCTGAAAGCAGCCAGTGTGCAAAGCGCTTTTCTGAGCCGTGAGCTCATCCTAAGCTTCCCAGAAGCCCCCGGGCTGCCAGGCAGAGAGCGTTGTTACCGGACGGCCACGTTCCCAAGGGTCCCTGCAGCCCCATGGGGAACCGGGGTGGACGCCCGGCACGTGAAGGTGTCCTCACAGGACAGGTGGTGGGCAGGGGGGCAGCACCTGGGGAACGGGGATGGGCAGGGGGCACTGAGAGCCCCAGGAGCCCAGCAGAGATGCGAGAGGCCTGGGTGATGTTGGGAGGGTCAAGGAGCACCCCCACCCCAGGAACAGGCGGCAAGGGATGGGCGAGGGGCAGTGAGGCGGGTGAGCAGGACCTGGGGAATGGCCTGTGCAGGGCACAAGCCGGGGAGAGGCTCGGGCTGGGGTGCAGTGGGGAAGAGCCCGGAAGAGGCGCCAGGGGCTGCCCTGGGGGATGCTCACCCCACGCAGGAACGGGCACTGGAGAGCCTGGGGGCGGAGCCGCGACACGGGGCTGGGCCTGGAGCAGGGGACCCATGAGAGGCTCCAGGCGCAGAGCGTGGGCTGCAGCACCGAGGGCCCCTGATCCTCGAGCAGGACCCCAGCAACCCCCCAGCCAGACCCAGTCATTCCTGGAACACACACACGGGCCTGCATATGGATGCTGCTAACAGCGATTCACAATGTCAACCCACACCTACTCCTGGGCATGAGCCCGAGAAACGAAAACCTGTCCACACGGAGGTTTGCACACGTGCTCACG
>NW_012105808.1:205458-206405 GCF_000951045.1 Mandrillus leucophaeus
AATCCCAGCACTTTGGGAGGCCAAGGCAGGTGGATCATGAGGTCAAGAGATCGAGACCAGCCTGGCTAACACGGTGAAACCCTGTGTCCACTAAAAAACACAAAACATTAGCTGGGAGTGGTGGCGGGCGCCTGTAGTCCCAGCTACTCGGGAAGCTAAGGCAGGAGAATGGCGTGAACCCGGGAGGCAGAGGTTGCAGTGAGCTGGGATCACGCCACTGCACCCCAGCCTGGGCGACAGAATGAGACTCCGTCTCAAAAAAAAAAGGAAAGAATGCAGAGCCATGTGTCCACAGAACCACAGCCCACCTGCAAAACGCGGCGGGAGGCCCCACCAGGACACACGGGGCTGAGCCATCACCCACCAGGGACGTCGGGCCTGAGGACTTCGCGCCGACCTGGAGATGGAAGAGCTGAGCAGAAGTGAGGGGGGCCCTTCCTCTGAGTGGGGTGGCTGGAGGGCCAGGCAAGGCACACGTGACATCCCGTGAGCTCCGCGGCCCACAGGGGATGCCGGCAGCACGGGAAACAGCAGCGGCACCTGGCGCAGCGTGAGCCCCAGGGGCGGGGGTGGGGAGCAGGTGGAGAGCGGGGAGGGGGTAGGGGTCCCACACAGCTCCGGCTATCAGCAAGAGAAGGCACACGGAACACAGATGGACGCAGCAGGGATGCCCGCAGGCAGGACCCACAGGTGGAGGCTGCTGACCCCGCCCCAGGCAGGACCAGCCTCTGCACAGCCTTGAGTCCTCCCCCAGGCTGGGAGAAACAGGAACCAGATGGTGAAGGAACTCCATCCTGGCCAAGCGGCCAAAGTTACCACGATCGGCACAATACACGCAACGCCAGGCACTCTGATCCATGCCGTGGTATGTACGGTGCTGTCTGTGGGATTCCTCCATCCAGTCAGGAGACAACCCCAGACAAAACCAATGGAGAGGCACTCTGGAG
>NW_012105808.1:206455-209382 GCF_000951045.1 Mandrillus leucophaeus
CTGAGCCACACAGCAAGACCCCATCTCCACAAAAAATATAAAAATTAGCTGGGCATGGTAGCATGTGCCTGTAGTCCCAGCTACTCAGGAGGCCGAGATGGGAGGATTGCTTGAACCCATTCGGTGGAGGTTGCAGGGAGCCGAGATGGTGCCACTGCACACCAGCTTGGGTGACAGAGCAAGTCCCTGTTCCCCCCCCAAAAAAACAAATAAAAGTGGAAGTCTAATAATGAGTGGGTGCTTGCAGCTTTCAGGCTCCAAGAACGCAGCCTCAAGGCCCTGCCCTGCTCCCCATCTGGTCCTTCCCAGCACAGGACATCCAGCCAGGTGCATGAGCCCTCCAAGCCTTCACCTTTAGCAGGTGCCCTCAGTGATTAGGGACAGAGGAGACAGGGCTCCCAGGGCTGGCCCTGTTCACATGTGGGAAGCTGAACGGAGCCAGGCCAGCTCCCCTCATAGTGGCTCCCTCCTCTGCCCACATCTGGATTTGACTCCTAGCAGCCACCAGCTGACCTCAGAAACAGCCCAAGTCCCACCCGTGCCTGTGTGTCCCTCCATGGCCCCTCCAGGCCAGCCCAGGCTGCTGCATTCTCCACCACATGCCCCCCCCACACTCCAGCCTCAGCTCAGCGGACCTAGTGCCTCCCCGGGGAACCTGGGCCCCACTGTAGTCTGCACCAAGGGCCCTCAGAGGTGACATTTGCACCCCTCACCGCCAGCGCCCAGTTCTGGGGCGCCAGGGAGGGCCGGGGCTGCCTGCTGTGGTTCTTGTCTCTGCAGCATTTCAGGAGCCCTGGATTGAGGCTGGCAAGACCTGGCTCTGCCCCATTCAAGAGCAGCAAACACAGCTCCTCCTGCCCTGGGCAGCCAACTCCAGACCTGACTCCAGACCTGACTCCAGACCTGGTGTGCTGCCCCCGTCCTGTGCTCCAGGACCCATGGGGAACCACAGAGCCACAGGGATTTGCCCGCCTGCGCCACCAGAGTCAGCCCTGACCAGGCCCACCCAGCCCCCGCTCCCTGTGAGGGCCCCATGAGACACCCAGAGCCCCTCCACCTGAGGCTTCTCTAGAGGACAGCCAGGGGGCCCTATCCCAGGGGCAGAAGGAGGGGGATGCAGCCCTCCCGACAGCCAATGCCACTGTCACTGAGGGCCGCATCCGGGCTAAGCCCGAGTCCCCCACTCCGCTCGGGTCCCCCAGCCTATGCACAGGGCGCTGCTCCCAGCCCCAAGTCCTAAATCTCTGCCTGGGAACCTTCCGGTAGATTCCCTCTCGCTGCCAGAAGAGACGGACGCGGCGGGATGGGGATTTTTGAGAGCCTGGCGGCCTCGGACTCCAGGGTGAGATTCCAGCTGCTCCGGCAGGTGGCCCGGCTGTCCTGAATGGGGGTCCCACCTCCCAGACCCCTGCCCCCAAGGGCCTCGCCCACCCCGGGAGGGGAGTGTTACCTTGTTCAGAGCCTCGAACTGCAGCCAGAACTGCAGCTGGGACATGGTCCTGGCGCTCGGGGGTCCGGGGGTCCCCCTGGAAGCGCCGCCCGGGAGCGGCTCCCTCATGACCGCGGCGGCAGCCCCAGCATTGGGTCGGCCGGGGCGGACGGGGGCGGCTCTCCGCCCGGCTGCATTTGCATGTCGGTTTAGTCACGGCCGCCGGCGCCTACTTCCTCTAAGGCCGGGGCTGACTTTCAGGAAATGATGCCGGCCCTGAAAGTCAGGGCAATTACTGGCAGCGTGAGGAGAATTACTGTACGGGGCGGGTCTGCCCCGGGCGCTGTCAACACGCACCCCCACCCGGCCCCGCCTCAGGGCCAGCCTCCTTTGGGGCACTGGGGGACGGACGTGCAGAATGCCCAGGTGGGCATGTTTCCCCAGACTGCAGAGAGCTGGGTTCCGTTCCACGGGGACCAGCTGCTGTTCCTGGTGCCCCCAAACCACAGGCAGGGAAACTGAGGCCTGGATGGCCCCTTCATCCATGCCATGGCCCCTCAGGCCAGGCCTGAATCCCCACCCTTCACCCAGTGCCCCACCCATGCTGAGCCCACCTCTTGCCCTGCTGCGCACCCCCTGGGGCTCTCCCCACCCCACCTCTGCAGGCTGAGGTCCCTGAGAGGTCCCTGAGAAGCCCCTGCCGCGGAAGCAAAGTCCCCTCCCTGCTCTTTCCCTGCTGTCTGTGCCCAGGGGGTTCAGCGGGCCCTGTGGCCTCCCCTGACCTGGGGCTGGCGTTGGGAGAGCTGAGTGTGGGCCCCTCCTCTCCAGGCTCTGGCCAGGCCCAGCCTCGGCCCCCTTGGCACAGCGGCGCGGGAACAAGTGGTAGGATCCTGGGAAAAGCACGTTCTTGCTTTGGTAGAAAACCAAGCGGCAATGATGCACTTGCCAGGGCAACCCTGGGCCGTGAACCCGCCAGCGGCCCGGCCACACTCTCGCCCGCACCGTGGGGACCTGGTCCCCGCATCACAGGGGCCCGGACACCGCGGGGCACACACTGATGGGCCCCCACGCTGAGCCACAGGCGGTCACTCTCGGTGTCCTTGCAGGAGCTGGGGAGGCCCCAGGGCCAGAGGGGATGGGAGCACGGCCAGGCTGTGGAGAAGACGGGCCCCATCTGCCTGCGCTCAGCGACTGACGCGGCAGCGGCTGCATTTCCCACGGGACTGTGGCCGAGACCGTGCAGGCGGCCACGGCTCCTCCTCTGTGAGGGAGGAAGGGCCCGGCCCTGTGGCCAGGGGCCCCCGGGGAGAAGGAAACTGCACCCCGAGAGGCCGGGGGAGCCCGTGGCTGGGCCGGAGGGGTCGGGACAGTTCTGGGCTCGTGGGACCCTGGCCAGGGCTCTGAGGGGAGCGTGGGACCGAGGCCTCAAACCCTGCGCACTCCGCCCCCTCGGGCTCCCCCTGTTCTAGACCCTGAGGCCCTGCGCCAGCCCGTGGGG
>NW_012105808.1:209432-210277 GCF_000951045.1 Mandrillus leucophaeus
CGAGTCCCTCACGGACAGACACGGTGGGGCCCATTCATGTGCCAGAACACGGCTTAGCCATAATCAGGAGCCAGGCTCGGAGCCAGGCTCTGACCCAGCCACAGCTCAGATGTACCTTGAGGACATCACGCGCAGTGAGAGACGCCAGACGCAGGAGGCCACGCAGCGTGTGATCCCATTTCTATGAAATGTGCAGGACAGGCTGAGCCACAGAGACAGGAAGGGAACGTGTGGGCGCCGGGTCTGGGGAGGGACAGGGAATAATGGCTGACGGGGACGGGGCCTCCTCTAGGGAGACAACGATCTGGAATTAGAATTACAGGATGATGGCTGAATGGCTCTGGACTTCATAACAGCCACAGCATCGTTCACTTAGATAAGGGGACTTTTCTGTAACGTGAATTGAGTCTCAACTGAAAATAAAAAAGGGGCGGCGTGCAGTGGTTCACACCTGTAATCCCAGCACTTTGGGAGGCCGAGGTGGGCAGATCACCTGAGGTCAGGAGTTTGAGACCAGCCTGGCCAACGTGGTGAAACCCCGTCTCTACTAAAACTACAAAAATTAGGCAGGCATGGTGTCACGTGCCTGTAATCCCAGCTACTCGGGAGGCTGAGGCTGGAGAATCGCTTGAACCCGGGAGGCGGAGGTTGCAGTGAGCTGAGATAGATCACGCCATTGCACTCCAGCTTAGGCACCAAAAGCAAAACATCATCTCAAAAACAACAACAATAACAACATGAGAGAGAGAGAGACAAAGAAAGAAAGAAAGAAAGAGGCGGGGCGCGGTGGCTCACGCCTGTAAATCCCAGCACTTTGGGAGGCCAAGGCAGGTGGATCATGAGGT
>NW_012105808.1:211454-213836 GCF_000951045.1 Mandrillus leucophaeus
CACCCTGGGGGAGAGGCACCCTGGGGGAGACGCACCCTGGGGGAGATGCACTCTGGAAAAGTGCCTCTTTGGGGGAAGTGCGGAGGCTGCCGACACCCCAGGTCCAGCCCAGTCACCGGCGCTGTGCAAGGTCAGTGTCCGCTCCACAGCCAGGCTTCTGCGAGACAGTGACATTTGGGGGCTGGGTGGGGGCTGTTCCAGAGCTCTTAGTTCTTGCAACTTTTTTGTAATTTTTTTTTTTTTTTTTGACACGGAGTCACAGTGTGTCACCCAGGCTGGAGTGCCGTGGCGCGATCTCAGCTCCCCGCAACCTCTGCCTCCCGAGATCAGGGAATTCTCCTGCCTCAGCCTCCCAAGTAGCTGGAATTACAGGTGCCTGCCACCATGCTCGGCTAGTTTTTGTATTTTTAGTAGAGACGGGGTTTAGCCATGTTGGCCAGGATGGTCTCGAACTCCTAAGTTCAGTTGATCTGCCCACCTTGGCTTCATAAAGTGCTAGGATTACAAGCGTGAACTACTGTGCCCGGCCTCTAAATCTAATTTTTAATTTTGTATAGAGATGAGATCTCACTATGTTGCCCAATCTGGATCCATGCGTCCATCACAGACAAACACAGTGGGGCCTCCACGTGTCCATCACAGACAAAAACAGCGGGGCCCCCCCACGCATCCGTCACGGACACACGGACACATGGACACACGGACACACACAACAGGCCTTCCACTGGGAACTCCCAGGCTCAAGCGATCCTCAGGCCTCAGCCTCCCAAGTAGCTGGGACTACAGGCTTGCACCACCATGCCCGGCTAATGTTTTTCTCTTTTTTTTTTTTTCTGAGATGGAGTCTTGCTCTGCAGCCCTGGCTGCAGTAGAGTGACTCGTACTTGGCTCACTGCAACCTCCTGCTCCTGGGTTCAAGTAATTCTCCTGCCTCAGTCTCCTGAGTAGCTGGTATTACAGGCACATGCCACCATGCCCGGCTGTTTTATATATTTTTTTTAGTAAAAACAGGGTTTCAACTTATTGGTCAGGCTGGTCTCAAATTCCTGACCTCATGATCCGTCTGCCTCGGCCTCCCAAAGTGCTGGGATTACAGGCATGAGCCACTGCGCCCAACTATTTTTTTCTATTTTTAATACAGATAGGGTCTCACTATGCTGTGCAGCCTGGTCTCAAACCCCTGGGCTCAACCAGTCCTCCCGCCTCGGCCTCCCAAAGTGCTGGGATCACAGGCTGAGCCACTGAGCCCAGCCCTGACTCAAACGTGATCTCCTGCATTCCCAGGGGCAGAATCTCCCAGGCACAGTGGCCCTGCTCAGGGTCTGTGAAGACCGCCAGGGGAGCCACCATCAACCCGACCCTCAATGACCTCCCTCCCCACGATCAACCCACATCTCAAAGGCCTCCCTCTCCAGGATCAACTCTCCCCTCAATGATCTCCCTCCCCACCATCAACCTGCCCATCAATGGCCTCCCTTCCCAGGATCAACACTCCCCTCAATGACCTCCATTCCCATGATCAACCCACATCTCAACGGCCTCCCTCCTCATGATCCACACACCCCTCAATGACCAACCTCCTCACGATCCACACACCCCTCAATGACCTCCCTGTCCATAATCAACCCTCCCTTCAATGACCTCCCTCCCCACCATCAACCCTCCCCTCAATGACCTCCCTCCCCATGATCAACCCTCCCCTCAATGACCTCCCTCCCCTTGATCAACCCGCCCCTCAATGGCCTCCCTCCCCAGGCCTTGAGGGCTCTCCAGCAGAACCAATAGTGCTGCAGAGTCCACTGGCCCCAGGGAACTGCCCAGGTGCATGGCTCTTCTGCTTTCTCTTGTTGCTTTGGCTGCCAGGAAACTCAGGGCTCAGGTGTATTCATAGTTACCAGCTAGGTCACCTGAGGTTGGGAGTTCGAGACCAGCCTGGCCAACATGGTGAGACCTCGTCTCTACTAAAAATACAAAAATTAGCCAGGCATGGTGGCGCACACCTGTAATCCCAGCCTCTCAGGAAAATGAGGCAGCAGAATGGCTCAAACTCGGGAGGCAGAGGTTGCAGTAAGCGGAGATCACATCACTGCACTCCAGCCTGAGTGACAGAGCAAGACTCTGTCTCAAAAAAAAAAAAAAAAAGGCCAGGCACGGTGGTTCATGGCTGTAATCCCAGCACTTTGGGAGGCTGAGAGGGAGGGGCAGATCACCTGAGGTCAGGAGTTCAAGACCAGCCTAGCCAACATGGCGAAACCTCGTCTCTACTAAAAATATAAAAATTAGCTGGGCGTGGTGGCACATACCTGTAATCCCAGTTACTTGGGAGGCTGAGGCAGGAGAATAGCTTGAACCCAGGAGGTGGAGATTGCAGTGAGCCGAGAT
>NW_012105808.1:218071-219326 GCF_000951045.1 Mandrillus leucophaeus
CTGCACTCCAGCCTGGGCGACAGAGCCAGACCCTATCTCTAAAAATAAAAACTAAAAAAATATATAAATGAAACACATGCTTATCCTCTCACAGTCTAGAGGGCAGAAGTTGTAACATCAAGGGTGGGCAGGGCAGGTCCCTCCTGGGGGCTCCAGGGGGAAAAACCCAGTTCCCGCCCTTTCCCAGTGTCCAGAGGCACCGGCATCCCTTGGCTTGGGGCCCCTTCCTCCCGCTTCACAGCCACAGTGCAGCCTCTTCCCGTCTCTCTCTGGCTTTCACCCTCCCGCCTCCTCTCAGGAGGGCCCTGTGAGGACAATGGGCCTCCAGGTCACCCAGGATGCTCTCCCGTCTCAGGTCCGTCACTCAGTCCCACCTGCAGGTCCCGTCTGCCATAAGTGGCAACACAACGACAGGTCCTGGGGATCAGGATGGGGACGTCCTGGGGGCTGTAACAGTGCAGCCAGCACGGTTTCCTGAGGTCTGAGTCGGGAGCAGAGGCTTCTGTGGCGGGTTGGGCTGCGCTGTGGGGCCACGGTGTGAAGGGCCTCGAATGCCAGGCTCAGGTCTGGACTCCTTCCTGTCTCCGCAGAACCACATGGCCCAGCCCACAGACCTGGGCTGACTCACACCCGTCCCGTTCCACGCTCTGCACCACAGAACCATGCGGCCCGGCCCACAGGCCTAGGCTGACCTGCACCCACACTCGGCACAGCAGAACCACACGTCCCATCCCACGATCGGCACCACAGAACCATGTGGCCCGGTCCACGGGCCTGCCCTGACTCACCCCCGTCCCGCCCCACACTCGGCGCCGCGGGTCAGGTCTCCTCTGAAGGAGCCTCTTCCGCTTTAACAGGGAGATGTGGGTCGAAGCTGCCCCACACGCGGCCTCTGGAGTATGAGGCGGCTGTGGGCAGGGTGGGCAGGGAGCCGGGCGGGCAGCGCTCACAGAACCAACATCTGCCGGATGGATGTGGCATGCTCTGAAGAGGGGTCATGAGCGGCCACAGTCCCCAAACGCGCAGTGACCAGCAGGGGTTAGACGCGGAGCAGACGAAGGGAGCACAGCGGCCCCGAGGGCTCCGGGCTGAGCAGATGCAGCAGCAATGGTTCGGAGGGAGAGGCAGAATTCATGAGACACAGACAGAGACAGGGAGAGACACAGAGACAGGGAGACATAGACAGAGAAACAGAGGCAGAGACAAGAGAGGCAGAGAGACAGAGGCAGAGAGGGAGAGAGATGGAGGCAGAGAG
>NW_012105808.1:220141-220577 GCF_000951045.1 Mandrillus leucophaeus
AAAAAAAAAAAAAAAAAAAAAAAAATGTAGTGACCAGCTGGCTCGTTATGGCCTGTGGGGTTTCACATTCACCCTCACCCCTAGTCCAGCAAGAGGTTCTCCCTACCAATCCCTTGTGGTTAATACAACAGCAAGAAACACCTGCAGGGAATGCACCTGTGCCACAGACCACGATGGCTTCGAATGGGGCCTTCATTTACCCTCGCTCCCGTGAAAAGCTACTGTCAACCTCATGGCTCCAACAAGCTGAATGTGGTGGCTCACGCCTGTAATCCCCGTGCTTTGGAAGGCCCAGGCAGGAGAATCGCTTGAGCCCAGAAGTTTGAGACTAGCCTGGGCAACACAGTGAGACCTCATTTCCACAAAACACACAAAATTAGCTGGGTGTGGTGGTGCGTGCCTGTGGCCCCAGCTACTGGGGAAGCTGAGGTGGGAG
>NW_012105808.1:225646-228931 GCF_000951045.1 Mandrillus leucophaeus
GAGACAGAGAGACAGAGACCGAGGTGAGACAGAGACAAAGACAGAGAGGGAGACAGAGAGACAGGGGCAGAGAGGGAGACAGAGGTAGAGGGAGAGAGGTGGAGAAAGAGGCAGAGACAGAGAGGGAGAGAAGCAAAGACAGAGGGAAACAGGCAGAGAGAAACTAAGAGAGAGGGAGAGAGATTAGGAGCAAGGGGGAGAGGGAGAGGGACAGACAGAGAGAAGAGAGAGACAGAAGGAAGACAGAGAAAGAGGCAGAGAAGGGGTGAAAGAGAAGAAGGGGGAGGGGCAAGGACAGGCTGAGCAGGGGCTGGCAGGAGGGCAGTGGCAGTGAGGAAGGGGCCGCTGCCATCAGACACACCCCGGACTCCTCCTCTGTGTCCTCTGAAGGGTGCGGCATGGACGCTGGTCCTGGACGGGCGCCTCCCCTGCCTCAGTTTCCTCCTGTGTCCGGCTGGCATGGGGCAGCAGCTCGCCACGCCTTGGCCAGGACCAGATCACATGGGGGTCCAGGGCTACTTCGGGTGAGGACAAAGCTCCCGTGTTCACCCTGCTGACCTCGGCTCCCAGAAGAGCAGGGGCGCCCCCTCCCCTGAACACAGCTGGTAGGCCAATTTCCAGGCCACGCACGGGGGGCTCCAGGACAGGAATCCACCCTCTCCCGGTCCCAGAGCCCATGAGTCTGAGGTCAAGGTGTCTGAGGGCCGTGCTCCCTCCCCCGGCTCTGACCCGCCTCTTCCAGCCCTGGGGATCCAGGCAACCCTGACCTGTGGCCACCCCGTCCCCAGCCGCCTCCGGTGTCGCACCAGCTCCCATCTCTCCTGTCTCAAGACTCCTCAGACACACAGGACAAGGGTCCTCTGTGTGTCCCAGCACCAGCACCCTTGTGCTGGATTTCAGGGCTACCTCGTCTCATCTCGATCCTTACCCAGTGACATCCAAAAAGACCGTACTTCCCAGGAAGGTGCCCTGGCAGACTCCAGGGTGGAGGCGCACGTGACACCCAGTCGCCCCAGCACAGACCCAGGGTCCGGCTCACTTTGCCCCGCTCTGCTACGGCCCTGAGTGGGGAGAAGTGGGCCCAGGGTCCACCCGGCGAGCTGTTTGCAGGGCCTGGGTCTGGGTGAGCCCTGGGACCTGAACTGGCTCCATTCTGCTGCAGCTTCTCTCCGGATCTGGCCGGCTTGTGCCCACCCCGCCACGAGCTCTGAGGCCCAGGCAGATCTCACATGCCCATTACACAGGGGGAAGCGGAGGCTTCGGGTAGGTGGGCACCACGTGACCCTCGCTCCCCAGCAGGCCCTGGGTGTGGTCCAGCCCAGCGCAGCCCCTGGCCCCGGGTCGACACGAGAGGCTGCGGTATCTGAACCGTCCCAGGGAAGCCGATCTCTGTGGCACTGGGTGCTCCAGAGCAGCCGTGAGGAAGGTGGGGCACTGGGAACCCCTTGGGGGAGGCTGTGAGGACGGGGGTGGGGTCGCCTGATGCTACATTGGGAGGCTGGGAGCCCCCAGTGACCCTGGAGAGAAGGAGGTTGAAGGTTCTCTTCCTTTGGTGTGTGAGTTCTGTTTTCAGGTGGCTGTTACGGGGTTGGGACTCCAGCGTGCAGAGTGTCTGGACCCGCCCAGAGAGAGGGCCACGGGGGCGGCGCAACGGCTGCCGAGGTCTCTCCCAGCATCGCCGTCCCCCCAACTCCCCCTGCGACATTGCCCAGATGCTCACAGGGACCCCGAAGGCCAGGCGGGGCTCACTGCTGACACAAAGGGACAATCACTGGCTCTTCCCCAAAACCAAGCCACATCTCCAGGCTCCCACTGCCCCACCTAAACCCTGTGGCAAGGGGGCGAAGCCCAGGTCGCTGAGTCCCGGACGGATGTGAGCGCGAGAGGTCAGAGGTCGCAGGGCAGCTGGAGAGGTGGCTCAGATTCCACCCTGCCCCCCACAGCGCGGTGAGCTCCTGGGGCTCCTACCTGAGCAAAGTCGCAGGTCTTTGGTGGCAAGCTGGAGGCGGTGGCCACGGGGGCATAGCTGGTGTCTGGGCAGGGCTGGCTGCCGAGGAAGGAGGCGGAACTCATGAATGGGCTGGAGGGAGAAGGGGAGGGAGACGGGGGAGGTGAGAGTGGGTGTGGGGGTTCTGGACCCACTCCCTCAGTAACACAAGCGCTCCCCCGTGGCCGCAGCCAGAGGCCCCTTGAGGCCCCGCTGGAGTGTGCCCAGGCCCGGCAGGACCCACGGCTCCGCTGCACACACGAAGGGGCCTCCAGGGGTCTGGTGGTCAAGCCTGGAGCTGCCCTTCCACCCCCACTGGACACAGCCCGGCCTGGCTCCTCAGGAACGGCCGCCAGGTGGGTGGGGGGGTGTCCAGGGCCACCATCCCGCCCTCCCTGCTCCAACAGCAGGACTCATTCTAAGGGTTCATTCTGGCGTTTCAGAATTCCTGCCTGGCCGTCCCTCCCCCACACACAGGCCCCTTGGCCCACACCTCACTCCTGCCACGAAGGAGGACAGCGCCACGGGCAGAAACCCAGGATCACCATCCTCCCAGGAAGGCCCAGGTCAGGGCTCCCCGCCCCCGTCACCCTGAGGATGGCAGAGGACACAGCAAGGAGAGGGTCCTGGGGACCCCCCACCCAAGGGCACCTCTCTGCAGACTGCAGGAGTAACATGCGGCTGGCGGGGGGCACTGGGCATTGCTGAAGGGAGTCTTCCCTGCCCTTCTCCACTCCGGCCCTCCTGGCCAGCTCCCGTGCTCGGGAGAGGGGTGGCTGCCGTCCCCAGCGCCTCCTTCCCACCCGCCAGGCTCCCCCGGCTCTCCCTCCAGCAGGCCCAGCAGCAGGCCCAGGTCCCTGCCCAGTGGGGAGCCAGAGGGCTTGGGTCTGAGCGGCCTGTGCAGAGCTGCCCCCAGGGCAGGGACGGCCTGGGGACCACTCTCCTCCTGCACAGAAAGGTTTGCAAACACCGACAGGAAAGAAGCATCCACTCCATTCCCAGGCCACAAACAGCTGCTCCACAATCTCCTGGAGTCCCCAAGGCTCTGGCTACACCTGCTCCCAAGCCCTTTGCACAGCCTGGGAGCCTGCTCGCCTAGCCAACTCCTACCTCCCCCGCAAAACCCAGCCCAGCTGTTGCCCTCTGTGGGAAAAGTGCCCTTCTGGCTCCCTTCACCCCAGAAAACCTCTCACCCCTTCCCATCCTGGCGTCACCTCCACCTCTCACCCCTTCCCACCCTGGAGTCACCTCCACCTCTCACCCCTTCTCACCCTGGAGTCACCTCCACCCCTCACCCC
>NW_012105808.1:229161-238968 GCF_000951045.1 Mandrillus leucophaeus
TCCACCCCTCACCCCTTCCCACCCTGGAGTCACCTCTACCCCTCACCCCTTCCCACCCTGGCGTCACCTCCACCTCTCACCCCTTCCCACCCTGGCGTCACCTCCACCTCTCACCCCTTCCCACCCTGGCGTCACCTCCACCTCTCACCCCTTCCCACCCTGGAGTCACCTCCACCCCTCACCCCTTCCCACCCTGGTGTCACCTCCACAGGAGGCCCCCCCCGCCCCAGCCCACACCTCCCCGCCCGCTACCAAGCTGGGTTCTCAAGGAGACAGAAGCCATGGATCACAAAACAGCGTTCAACAAACAGTGGTCTCGGCCCAGACCTGGCCCGTGGGGTGGAGCCTTCCAGGACCACGCGCACACCACCCCCAACCCCTCAACAGGACTTTGAGCCCTTGCGCCCTGCACCCAGAACTCCGTTTGTAACTGTGACTTCGGAAGTGAGCAGGCCTGGGGGGCTGTGCGGGGAGGACCTCGGTACTCACCGGCTGTCACTGGAGAAGGCAGGGTACGGCGGCAGTGAGAAGGTGTTCCAGTAGGGGCAGTGCAGCATGGCGCTCTGGAAGAGACGGCGGGCATCAGTGATTGGGAAGCAGAGGGACCTGCAGAGCAGCCTGGCTGAGCCCTCCGGGCAGGGTGAAAGCCCGAGGGGCTAGGGAGCCCCTGCACTCAGGGTCCCGTCCTGCCCCTGCTGAATCTCCTGGGGAGTCATTTAAACGCCCCGTGCCTCGGTTTCCCCACCTGCACCAGACCCCGCCCAAAGCTTGTGGTGTGGTCTGAAGGCGCTGAACCACCCGCATGAAGGGCTCCACACAGGCCTCGCTCTACCACCAGGCCCGCAGCCCGGGAGTCTGCATCTCACACAAGACCTGGGGGTGCTCCTAGCCCCAGGACCCTGCTTGGAGGCCCCATTCTAGGAGGTGGAGGATCAGACTGTTCGCATGACGGAGACGTGCACCTGCTGCCTGCAGTGCAGGGTGGGCACGGGGCTCCTCGGGCAGGGCCTGGGGCAGGGCCTGGGGCAGGTGAGGGCCTCACACCAGCTCCAGGGCCCTCGGACGTGCTGGTGTGACCCGGAAGCTCAGGCTGCTGCGTGGGACAGGACCCTGACTTCTCAGAACTTGCATGGGGTTGGGGTGCCGGAAGCCTGTTTTAGGAAATGGTGACTAGTGGCCTAGAGGCTCAGCCAGAGGTCAGTGGAGGCGTAAGTGGCTCCAGGTTGGCCGAATTTCTGGTGGGTCTGACTCCAGGCCAGGCTTACAACACCCTCGCCAGGAGCTGATGTCCCCACCCCATGGTTCTCTGGGAAAAGCTCACTGTGCCTGCCCTTGAGAACGAGAGCGGCATGGGGCACACAGCAGGCCCCAAAACCTGAGGATGGGGAGCACATGGGGCGGCAGCAGGCCCAGGGGTGGCAGCAAGCCTGAGGTCAGCACCTGTGGCTTTGGGGGCAGGGCTGTGGACACCTTGTGCCCTGCAGAATGGGCACCCCTCAGCAGGGCCCCCACCTGCACAGGGCCAACCCCACCTGCAGCAGAGAGACCCTGCCATCACAGACGCCCCCGTGGTCACGAGGGAGATGCCACCAGCCGGGGGCACCATCCTGCTTATCCCAGCAGGACCATGGGCCATGGTGGCTTCCAGAGCGGGGGGGGGGCGGTTCGCCTGCTGCCCTGAGTCCCCCAGTGACCTCTCCCAGGCCCACGTGAGCCCTGCTCCTCCCTGAGGCCCTGATGCAGTTCCCTGGGGCTCGGCCACCTCTGGCCTCTCATTCACCTCACGCTGTCCGGGAACCAGCCCTGACGGCCAGGGGCTGCTTTCTGTACCCTCAGGTGCTGGGTGGGGGATTCCAGGACCCCCGAGAGCCTGAGACAGGCAAAGCCCTCGGGGTGACCGCTATCCCTATCTATCAGCGAAATAAATCTATCAGCGAAAGCCCACAGCTCCTCCCCTGCACAGAGGCCGGCAGCCTGGGCGTCCTGAGCTCCTGCAAGCTCAGGAGACAAGTGAGAAGGTCCCAAGGTGGCGGCTTGCAGGAAGCAGGGCCACTGGCCACAGGGGCTCCAGAGCCCGGGTCTCCTGGTCCTTCCCCTCCTCCTGCCCTTTTGGGGAGAGAGAAAGCCAGCCCGGGAGAGAAACAGGAACTTCCCAAGGCCACGTGGCACACCCGGAACATTCTGGAACAGGACTCTGACTCCAGACCAACCCAGCCTCCTGAGATGAGCTGAAGTCCCTGTTTCAGGCACACACGGTGCCTTGGGCCAGGCTGGGCATGGCCACAGCCAGAGAACTGCAGCTGCAGGAGTGCAGCGGGGGGCTGTGGGGTCCCAGGGTAGGAGGACCCAGGGGTCCTCAGCTCACCCAACATGCTCCGCCTGTGCCCAGGCCAGGCTAGGGGCTGGAATAGGGGGAAAGTCATGACTGCCTCTATCCCAACCTCCTCCCACAGCCCGTGGCTCCACTGAGAGCTGCCAATCACAGATACCCTAGTCCCACCCCACAGGGGTGCCATGGGCATGGCAGGCCAATCAGAGCCTTCCCTGGGACCTTCTCTGGCAGCCAGAGGGTGCGGCTTCACCTTTAGAGGGCAGGCCCTAGCACATAATTGGTCCAGAGATGGTCACCTGACCCTGGCCAGCCAATCAGAGCCTGCCTGGGGATTTTCTTTCCTTTCCTTATTTCGAGATGGAGTCTCACTCTGTCACCCAGGCTGAAGTGCAGCGGCACAATCACGACTCACTGCAACCTCGCCTCCTGAGTTCAAGAGATTCTCCTATCTCAGCCTCCTGCGTAGCTGGGATTACAGGTGCCAGCCACCACATCCAGCTAATTTTTGTATTTTTAGTAGAGATGGGATTTCACCATGCTGGCCAGGCTGCTCTTGAACTCCTGACCCCAAGCAATCTGCCCACCTCGGCCTCCCAGAGTGCTGGGATTTCAGGCGTGAGCCATTGCGCTGGCTGGTGTTTTTTTATTTCTAATTTAATACTCTGGCGCTGGAAGAGGCTGGGCCGTGTGTGTGTGAACTCAGCTGACCCTGCCCAGCGGTGTCCACACTGTATCCGAATGTGACGGAACCCGGAACAGGGAGGGTGGGATGAGCCTCACACGCAGGTTGGGAGGCAAAGCCGGTTGCGCGCATGGGTGTGCCCCGGCCTGAGCCCTGTGGCTGCTGGCCAGTGCCCTCGCCAGGGTCGAGCTCTGCCGCAGGCCCCAACTGTCACCGCTAACAGCTTCCCGCTCCCCCTCGGATCCTCGAAGACGGCTCCTCTGTCTCCACATCCCATAATTCGCTTAATTATTTCCCCACTGTGGGGCCTCTGGGGAGATTCCAGTTTCCTGCTGCTATAAATAGTGCCGCTCCGTCTTGCCTCCCTCCTGATCAGTCCCCGGGGTGTGTTTCCGAGATAGAATTCCTGGGTTGGAACAAGCACCTGGCGGGTGTCGGGGGATGGAGCTGTTCCGGTGGGGATGTGGCTTGGCCAAGCCCCTTTATGGTGGCCAAGGAGGCCGACCGACGGCCAGTACTCGAGCTCCACTGGGGCAGCTGTGGGGATCCAGCCTCAACCCCGAGGGGCTCAGGAACTAGTGAGGGGGACAGGAGGGGTCTGGGCCACAAAAGAGACCCTGCTCTGAGAGGGGTACCCTGGCCCCGGCTTGGAGCCCCCTCTGGACGGTCAGAACATGGCAGGAGGCTGCCCAGAGCCCTCTGAGGATGGACTGCCGAGGGGTGTCTGTGATGTTCGCCCCACAGGCCAACCTGGGCGTTGGGCTAGGGAGTGCCCAGGAGACCCTGGAGTCCCAGAGCAGGTCCTGCTGTTTGACAGGAGAGGGCAGCCCCTCTGTATCCAAGTAGAAAATCCTCAGGCAGGGCCGGGCGTGGGGGCTCACGCCTGTAATCCCAGCATTTTGGGAGGCCGAGGTGGGCGGATCAACTGAGCCCAGGAGTTTGAGAACAGCCTGGCCAACATGGCAAAATCTCTGCAAGAAAATTTTAAAAATTAGCCGGGCATGGTGGCACATACCTGTGGTCCCAGCTACTCAGAAGGCTGAGGCAGGAGAATCACTTGAGCCCAGGAGGCAGAGGCTGCAGTGAGCCGAGATCGCACCACTGCACTCCAGCCTGGGCGACAGAGCGAGATCCTGTCTTAAAAATGATAAAACTGGCTGGGCGCAGTGGCTCAAGCCTGTAATCCCAGCACTTTGGGAGGCCGAGACGGACGGATCGCGAGGTCAGGAGATCGAGACCATCCTGGCTAACACGGTGTAACCCCATCTCTACTAAAAATACAAAAAAACTAGCCGGGCGAGGTGGCGGCGCCTGTAGTCCCGGTTACTCGGGAGGCTGAGGCAGGAGAAGGGCGTAAACCCGGGAGGCGGAGCTTGCAGTGAACTGAGATCCGGCCACTGCACTCCAGCCTAGGCGACAGAGCGAGACTCCGTCTCAAAAAAAGAAAAAAAAAAGATAAAACTAAAAAATATACATATATATACACACACATATATACTTGTGTGTATATATATGTGTGTCTCTGTTTATTAATGTGTGTATATATGTGTACATATACACACACGTGTATATACATTTTTAATTTAAAAGACAAAAAAGGTTTTTTTTGAGCCAGAGTTTCGCTCTGTCACTCAAGCTGTCACTCAAGTGCAGTGGCACAAACTCTGCTCACTGCAGCCTCTGCCTCCCAGGTTCAAGCAATTCTCCTGCCTCAGCCTCCCAAGTAGCTGGGATTACAGACACCTGCCACCACGCCAGGCTAATTTTTTGTATTTTTAGTAGAGATGGGGTTTCACCATGTTGGCCAGGCTGGTCTCAAACTCCTGACCTCAAGTGATCTGCCCCTCTCGGCCTTCCAAAGTGCTGGGATAACAGGCGTGAGCCACCACGCCCGGCCTATTTTTTATTTTTTTGAGATGGAGTCTCACACTTGTCGCCCAGGCTACAAGTGTGAGAGTTCAGTGGTGCAGTCTCCACTCACTGCAGCCTCTGCCTCCTAGATTTAAGTGATTCTCCTGCCTCAGCCTCCTGAGTAGCTGGGATTACAGGCGTCTGGCACCACACCTGGCTAAGTTTGGTATTTCTAGTAGAAGCCAGCTTTCGCTACGTTGGCCAGGCTGGTCTCGAACTCAGGACCTCAGGTGATCTGCCCACCTCCACCTCCCAAAGTGCTGGGATTACAAGCATGAGCCACCATGCTTGGCCAGAAATACATTGTTTAAGTAATTCCCTCACTGACAGGTTCCTACAAGTGAAGTCGAGCCCCCAGTACAGCTGATGGCAGAGGAACTGGAAGCTCTGCAGGAGACAGAATCGCCTCAGATACGCTTCCTGAAAAGCTGGGGCCATGAGCAGCCTCCCCTTCACATCCCCATGGGGACCCTCTCCGGGGCCCACGGGGGCGGGTGCAGCCCGGCTCTGGGCCAGGAAGGTCAGGTGGAGGTCGCGCCATGTCCTCTGGGGCAGCGTTCTGCACGCCACGACCCCGGGCACTCGGAGAGGGACAAGCGCCCATTAACCCTGTGGGGTGGGCCGGGGCTGGGGGAGGGCCTCACCTGCAGGGGCGGCGGGCTGTACAGGAGGCTGCCCGCCGGCGGGGGTTCATGCTGCGGGTAATCCCTGTCCATGGCGGGCCCCACTGCAAGCATCGGGCGGCAGGCGGGGTGGGGTCCTCGGCTGGGCGGCAGGCAGCGGGGCTCCGGGACCCGGGGCCGCCGGAGTGTCTATCTGGGCTTCTCGCTCCGTGGTGGCGGCAGTGGCGGCGGTATCATGATCTGCAGAGGGAGATGTGGACGTCCTGAGAGTCTGTGGAGAGTGGTGCTCCCCCGGCCTCCTCTCCCTCGGGCATGACCTGCCCCAGCCTGGGCTGCAGCTCCTGCTACCCTCTGGGCCAGAACCGAAAGGTGCTCCTTCCCCTCCCCACTCATCCCCACCCCACACCAGCAGCGCCACCCAACCCCTCTGTGCTGTCCACAGGGCCTTTCCTGGCCTCCTCGGCCCCCAGCCCCGACTACACCGATTAAGGTGGGCCCGACAGGGCTGCCCAGGTCACAGGGCAGCCACAGGACCAGGCACCCCAGCTGTGCGCAGTGGAGCTGTGGGCTGACTCCCCCACACCTGGCTTTGCAACCATCCAGTCTGAGACTGCAGAAGGAGAGTCCAACCCGGGCCCGGCACCTCTGAACCAGGGGCGCCCAGGCGGCACTGGACCCAGTCCGATCCCTCAGACGCAGCAGGGCTCCACAGGGGGGTCTCCCAAGGAGAGGGGTCAGGGGCCACGTAGAGCTGGAAAAGCGCCCAGACCTCGTTTCAGGCTAACCACACACCAGTGTCCCCACTGAGAACACTACTGAGCTACAGAGCCGAGCCCCACACCGTCAGACGCCAGGGACAGCTCCCACGTGCCCCACGGCCTCTGGCACACGGCCAGACGCCCGCCAGGCTGAGCCCCCACCGGGCCCTACCCGGTGAGTGCAGGGACCAAGGATGGCCTGTGGTGGCAGGGAAAGCTTTGCAGGCATCCGCCCAGCGTGCTCACTGCCGAGGGCGGCAGGAAGGGGAGGCGGCGGCCACTCCCGGCCAAGCCCTGGAGTGAAGAAATCTCCGGGACTTCCAGTAATTGCCGTACAGCCACACGCAGGCACTTGTGCAATCCCGTGGGGGAGAGGTACGCCTCTGCCCAGCGCTCCAGAGACAGTGGCTGGGGAGCAGGGGCTGGGCAGCTGGTCGGGACTCCTGTCCCAGAGACCAGATGGAAGCGGTCAGGCACAGTGGGGCCACCCTGCCAGGTCGTCCTGACCGTCTGCGGCCTCTGCCTGCTCCCTGTGGTCAGGACGCCACAACCCACTGCCACCAGAGCTGGGACCCTCGGCGGCCCTTCCAGCTGCCCGCAGGGACCTGCGACGCCCTTGCCAGAAGTGCCCTTTAGGGGAAGGGACAGGCCCGCTGGGATCTGGGGTCTTGGCCAATCCTCGTCAAAGATTCTGGGTCAGGAAGGCAGGATCAAAGCCTGGCTCCGCCTTCTGAGTAGAATCACCTCAGACACCCAGACTCCGCCAAGCCTCGGTCTGTTCCTCTGGAAGACAGGTTACCGGGTGGAGCCTGGGACCCCGCCCTGGCCCCGCAGGCTGGTGGCCACCAACAGCTCCTCCCGGCCCCAGGCAGCTGCTGACGCCAGGGTCCCCGCTCGGGGGCTCGCCAGTGCTGGTGGGTGGCCCACTCCCCGCCCTGGGGCTCAGCAGCCCCTCCCCTGCAGGGACCCCCTCGGCTCCTGTCAGCACCCCTTCCCGCTGCAGGTTCCATCTCACGGCAGCCACATCCCCAGACCTACGCTGACCCTTTCCACACTCAGGACGCTCCTCAGCTCTGAGGCCACATGGCCCCGAGCTGACGGACAGCGGGGCGCGGGGCGCGGGGCCCAGGGCCCACGGTGGACAAGCTTGGGGAGGAGGTACCTTGGGCAGTTCTGGGTCGACCCCATGACCGTCCTTGGGGTACACCATAGCTGAGGGACCCCTCCAGCAGCAGGGGCCCTGAGCTCGCCTGTGTCGGAGTCCCCGGGGCCACCACGGTGCTCCTGGCAGCTCCTCCCTCCCTGCGGTCTCTGAGCCCCCACTTCTGTGGACGCCCCTTCCAGGCGGCAACCCCAGGAGGCTCAGGGGACCGGGTTCTTCAAGGGGAGGGTTTCACACATGGCACGTGACCTGGAGTCCACGCCTTGGGGACCTGGCAGGGTGTGGAGACCTGGACCAGGAGGGGATGGGGGAAGAGAGCAATGCGGACAACAGGCACAACCAATCAGGAGTCAGGGCCCAGAACCAGGAGGCGGAGCCGGAACCTCACGCGGCCGCCTGGCAGACTGGGATTCCTCAAGAGGCTAACGCCGGAGTCACCACACCACCCCGCAATTCCACACCACACAGAAACGTGCCCATGCACACCCACGGCAGCACCACTCACAACAGCGGCTGGCGGAAGCAGCCCAGTGTCCACAGATGGGCGAGTGGACCAGCATGTGGCGTGGCCCATCCACGTGCCGGAACACGACCCAACCGTGAACAGCAGCGAGGCCCTGCCCCAGGCCACAGCGTGGACGCACCTTGAGGACGTCACGCTCTATGAGAGACGCCAGGCACAGATGGCCACACAGCGTGTGACCCCACTACTAAGAACTGCCCAGGACAGGCCCATCCGGAGACAGAAGGGGATGCGTGGGTGCCAGGCTGGGTGATCCTGGCCTGGGGCCCACACCCACGTCCTCCCACAACCCAACACCTCAGGCTGTGCCCACTCCTGAGAACGCTCATCCTCTGCCACCCCTCAGGACTCATATCTGCCTTTCCACGCACTGCCGGTCCCCCATCGCCTCCCGCCCTGTCCTCGGCCGTATCTCACAACCCCTGCCACCCTGACCCCCAGGCTCTCCCGCAGCCCCCAGCCCCCAGCCCTGCCTGCAGGCTCCGTCCTGTCCGAGGGCCCACACCCCCAACGGCTGGCTCCCGGCCCCGTGGTCCTGAGCCCTCCAGACCCTTCCCCCATCGACTCCACCGCCTTTTCTTGCAGCAGCTGTGACCTCGCCATGTCCCTGGGGCATCCAGCTGCCCCATCCCCAGGATAAACGCCAGGGGGCACTGGACGGGGTCTTGGGGCCTGACAGCACCCCAACGCCGCCTCTGCCATGCAGCCCCGGTGACACAACCCACCCTGAGCCTCAGAGCCGCGCGCCAGCCAAACGCCCAGCAGGTACCAGAGCTGTGCCCCCGTCTGGTTTTACTTTTAGGCATGAGTCCCGTGACTGGAGGGATGCGCGATGCGGGGCTCACACGGTTCCCACGCCGGGGAGGACCCGCACTTTCCACGCTGACTTCCGGAGGGAGCTGTGGCTTCCTTCTGAAATCAGGTCTTCAAGGGAGTCGTCGTAAAAGAGAAAGATGAAGGCGCTGGTGGCCCAGGCAGGACAACGGCTGGGAAGGCAGAACCTCAGACAGGACCAAGATCCGGGAGAATCCGAGGAACCGGGTAACTGTTCCGCCTCCCGCTCCTCTCTCCTGAGCCTGCCAAGGTCCCCGTCTTCCCGGCTGGATGCCCCAGGGTCTCACCCCACACTGCAGCGACAGCTCAGCCTCCTGATGTTCTGAACTGGCCACTGCCCGGACCCTCCGCCTGGGGGTCCCTGAGCACCTGTCTTGTGGAGCCCCTTCACCCCTTTGCGCTCCGCCCCCAGACCCGAGACGTCTGCAGATGGGGAGCTGTGTCCACGGGGCCCGGTTCTCCCGCTGTCCTCTTGCTGAACAGGGTTGTGACCTCTGCACTTTCTGATGTGGACATGGAGGCCCCTAGCTGGAGCCTTGACGTGACCCCAGAGCCGGACTCAGGAGCTCACGCTACGCTGTGCCCACGTTCGCCACGGCAAAGCAGAGACCCTGAGAAGACGCTGGCCGCAGAGCCATGACCGAGACCACAGGAGGGCCCTGCACAGCCCGGAGCACTCCGCCAGGCCTGGGTTCGGGTCGCCTGGCACAGCCGGCAGGCATCTCAAGGCCCATGCCAGCAAAGGCAGACACGGAGGCCTGAGGAGGAGGCTGCAAGTCCTGGGCGAGCGAGCACGGCCGTGTGATGGAGCCCCGCAGAGGCTGCCACACGGTCCCTCGAGGCCGTGTTACCTCAGCCGACATCCTCACAGCAGGCACAAGATGCTCCCTCCTTCCCAGGACCTGAAGACAGCAAGGAGCAGGCCCCCGGGTGTCCCAGGAACACCGCAGAGCCGCAGCCACGAGGAGTGCGTCACGGGACA
>NW_012105808.1:239802-242169 GCF_000951045.1 Mandrillus leucophaeus
TCTGCGGCTGTGACCCCACCTGCGGCCGTGACCCCACCTGCAGCCGTGACCCCACCTGCAGCCGTGACCGCCACCCACTGGCCTCCAGAGAGGCTGAGGACAGGGTGGTCACCCTTTACCTGGCAGGCGCGCAGCGTGGCATCCTAGGACCAGGGGGTGGGGGAGCTGGCGGATTTCACAAGGCTCAGCTAATATGGGGCAGAGAGCCCTGCAAGCTCCGGGCACCTGGCCAGGCCCCAACTTGGCTGCCAGGACCGTCTGGTGGGGGGGACACCGCAGGCCGTCTCGGGTCCTGACCCCCACAGACAAAGCGCTTCATCCCTCAACACGGAGACTGGGGCAAGTGAGGCCTGAAGGGCTGGAGCCAAGGCAGGGTCAGCCCAGTGAGGGACACTGGGGGGATAGGGGGTAGCAGGGGACAGTGGGGGGACAGCAGGGGACACAGTCAAGACATCCATGAGGTTCCCCTGCTCCTAGGCCAAGGTGCCTGCCTGAGACGACTTCGTCCCCCACAGAGCTGGGCAGCGGCAGAGCAGAGCGGGGGCCAGGGAAGGGAGGCGGGTGAGGGAGACCCAAGTGTCCGGCACTGCCCCCGCCCATGCCGGTGCTGCTCTCTGCAGCCACTGGCCTCCGGGTGCCCCCGCCTGCCCCACCATGCAGACACATTCCCACACCACCCTTTCACACATTCCACCCCAGGGGCAGCACTCACCCTCCGGCTGTGGGCGCTGGGGAGCAGCTTGCGCCTGGCACCTGTTTGTGATGGGGGAAGCCGCCCCGGTAGTGAGGCCGGCAGCCTGACCTAGCTGCTGAGGGAGCGGGAAGGGCTGGGCCTGGCTGAGGAAGTGCAGCTGCTCACCTGCATCCCTGCAGCCTGGCTGGGCCCCAGCAAGCTGCTCACAGTCCCCAGGCCCTCGGGGGCAGCCCCCATCCACTGGCTACAGCCAACTTCAGGCACCAAGTCCCCAGGCCCCCAGGGGCAGCCCCCAGCCACTGGCTACAGCCAACTTCAGGCACCAAGAGCCCATGAAGAAGCCACTCCCACACCCCTGCCCAGGCCTCGAGGGGTCTGCACGGTGGTCTAGGGGGGTCTGCACTGCAGTCTAGGGAGGTCTGCACGGCGGACTCACAGGAGGCCCAGCATTACGACGGTGGCCACCTGGCTGCGGTGAGTGCCCGGTGGACACCCCCGAAGGGCAGTGGGGAGACCCGGGGCAGGACACACAGGGCGAGGCTACAGAGCAGGGGCAGCCGCCTGGACCTGTCAGGTGGTCTCAGCTCACTGCAACCTTTGCCTCCCAGGTTCGAGTGATTCGTGTGCCTCAGCTTCTGGGGTAACTGGGATGAGCCTTCCTGTCGCAACACAGCTTTGACCTCCTGGGCCCCGATGAGGTGGGTCTCAGGATGCCCAGGACGGCCACGTCACACTACGCTTTCCACCTCTCTACTTGAAATTTTCTACGAGTTCTCAAGTCTGCTGCCAAGGTGATCAGAATTACACAGGGAGCTGTGTGGGTCACCTGTGAGGCCCGGAGCCTCCCTGTCCCAGGCGGTGGGTGTCAGGGCTCTGCTGCCTTGTGAAAGAGTCGTCAGGCAGGCAGGGCCGGGAGGGTGACAGCTGATCCCCTCCCTTCCCTGGGGAGCCAAGGGGGTGGGGCCAAGCCTGCAGGGAGGAGCCAACTTACAGCTGCCCCAGGGGCTGGCCAGCTAGATGGACGTCCTGACCCAAGGTGAGCCGGCAGGACCTTGTCACAGCCACAGACGGTGCCTGGGGCCTTTGCAGGCATCCTCCTGGCCCCGAGGCTGTGGGCCTCCTTTGTCGGGGACACAGGGCTCAGGGACCACTCCACACCCTGGGCGGGGGCAGAGATGGGGCCTTTTAAAGTTAAGATTTTCTTCTTTTTTAAAATAATACAGCCAGGAACAGTGGCTCACACCTGTAATCCCAGCACTTTGGGAGGTCAAGGTGGGAGGATCGCTTGAGGCCAGGAGTTCAAGACCAGCATGCGTAACATAGCAACACCTTATCTCTACAAAAAATTTAAAAATTAGCCAGGCGGCCGGGTGCGGTGGCTCACGCCTGTAATCCCAGCACTTTAGGAGGCCGAGGCGGGCGGATCACGAGGTCAGCAGATCAAAATCATCCTGGCTAACACAGTGAAACCCCGTCTCTACTAAAAATACAAAAAAATTAGCCGGGTATGGTGGCGAGCGCCTGTAGTCCCAGCTACTTGGGAGGTTGAGGCAGGAGAATGGTGTGAACCCGGGAGGCAGAGCTTGCAGTGAGCCGAGATCGCCCCACTGCACTCCAGCCTGGGCGACAGAGCGAGACTCTGCCTCAACAAAAAAAAAAACAAATAAAAAACC
>NW_012105808.1:242219-247439 GCF_000951045.1 Mandrillus leucophaeus
AAAAAAAAAAAAAATTAGCCAGGCGTGGTGACAGGCATCTGTAATCCCAGCTAACCGGGAGGCTGAGGTGGGAGGATTACTTGAGCCCAGCAGTTTGAGGCTGCAGTGAGCTATGATCGTGCCACTGCACTCCAGCCTGGGTAACAGAGCAAGATCCTGTCTCAGAAAAATAAATAAAACTTAACAGGCATCCACACCTGCACCCACACAGGAACCCACACACGCACCCCACCCACAACTGCACATACACCCCAATGGCACCTGTGCCTGCACGGGCACGCCCACCTGCGTCTGCAAACACACTCACACCTGCCGCCACACAGTGGGGAAGGTAGCCCACGCCAACATCAGTATCCAGGTGGTAACACTGTTCTCTCATTTTATGGGACCTTACACGGAGGCAAACACACACATGGAAATCTCTGTTATCACTCCTTGTCGTAATTGTATCTCTTCTTACTAGAGCTACAAATCTGCAATTATCTCAAAAGTAAAAAGTGTGGCTGGGTGCGGTGGCTCACGCCTATAATCCCAGCACTTTGGGAGGCCAAGGCAGGCGGATCACTTGAGGTCAGGAGTTCGAGACCAGCCTGGACAACGTGGCGAAACCCTGTCTCTACTAAACACACACACATAAATAGCTCGTGTTGCAGCACACACCTGTAATCCCAGCTACTCAGGAGGCTGAGGTAGGAAAATCACTTGAACCCATGAGGCAGAGGCTGCAGTGAGCCGAGATCGTGCCACTGCACTCTAGCCTGGGCAACACAGTGACACTCCGTCTCAAAATAAAATAAGATTTTTAAAAAACGTAATTCCCAGCATGAACTGGGAAAACACGTTGGGCTCATGGCTCCGCTGCCCGCCAGGCCCTCTGCCAGCTGTGGGAGAAGCCGCATCCTCAGCTGCCGCAAACCTTCACGCGGGAGAAGGAGGCCAGCCTGGCAAACCACAGGCACGCGGGTGGCACCTGGCCACATGGACTGCAGCTCTGACCCTCATCCCCCGTGCAGCCCAAAAGCCAATCACAGGGGAGGCCCCAGGCTCGGGCCCAGAGCCAGTCCTCCCTCCCCGGCCTCGCTGCCTGCTCAGAGCCCGGCCTGCCCCTGAAAGGACCAGGGTGCCACTGGCCTAGGCTCGGTGTCCAGGGTCCAGGAAGCATGGACCACGGGTGGACCCCCCTTACCACAAGGCACAGGGCCAGGTCTCCCAAGGGCACCTCCACTGGTGCACAATGACCAACATGCCCGACACCTGCACCCCAGGGGCCCCGAAAGTTCCATGTGTGCGTCACGCTGAGCGACACGCCGATGCCTCCGTCTCGGGATCCGTGGAGTGCCACGTGTGCGTTTCCTTCCCCAGGGCCAGCTGGGTCCCCCACCCCCTGCCAAGCTGCCCATCCATGAATGAAGCTAAGGGAACTGTCCATCTTCCCTCCACCCTCCACACCCACCTGCCCACCAGTCCAAGGGCGTCCACCTAAACCACAGCCTTCCGCTCTGGCCCAGCAGCAGCTTAGAGACCTCAGGATGAAGACCCACAGTTCCTGGGGCCCCAGACCCCGCCTCTCCTCCAGAGGGTGCCGCCCTCCCTCTCCGTCCTCAGAAATGCTGTTGGGGGGCCGGGCATGGTGGCTCACGCCTGTAGTCCCAGCACTTTGGGAGGCCAAGGTGGGTGGATCACTTGAGGTCAGGAGTTTGAGACCAGCCTGGCCAACATGGTGAAACCTCATTTCTACTAAAAATACAAAAAAACTAGCCAGGCGTGGTGGTGCGCACCTGTAATCCCAGCTACTCAGGAGACTGAGTCAGGAGAATCGCTTGAACCTGGGAGGCAGAGACTGTAGTGAGCTGAGATCTCACCATTGCACTCCAGCCTGGGCAACAAGAATGAAACTCCTTCTCAAAAACAAAAAAAAAGAAAGAAAAGAAACGCTGTGGGGGCGGGAGCCTGGATCTCAACCCCTGCGAGGGGCACATCTGGCTTCCTCTCCCCTAAACGAGCGCGCCAGAGGCAGGAGGCTGACGCCGCGGAGGGACCAGCTGACATCTGCCTTGAGGGACCAGACTTCTCCAGGTTGGGAACCTTCTCCCAGCTTCGTGGGGTGGAGCCCAACCTTCAGACCAAGAGAGACCATCCTGACCTTCAACCCCATCCCCAAAGCTCCCCAGAGCTGGTCTAGCCCCTCATCCGACACACAGAGGAACGGAGGCCAGGAACCTGACACTGGCGTCTCCAGCCCGTGTAAGGCCCTGTAGACCAGCTTCATGCACACCCAGGCGAGAAATGGAGGCCGGAAACCTGATGCCGGTGCCTCTGAGGCCCCGTGTGAGGACCCTGGAGACCAGCTGACGTCATGCACACTCAGGCCAGCCGCCGGACAGCGTTCAGTGGCAGACTATTGTCCACCCGCATTCCAGACTCCAACTGGCAGAGGGGAGGGGACACCGGGGCTGTAGGGCCACCAATGTGGACGGGGCAGAGCCCCAGGGACAGCCTGTGCTGGGGACAGGATCACACCCCACAGTGCCCGCGGGCCACAAGGCCAAGACAGGGTCTGGTAAGTGACGATTTGGAGGCTGGTCCTGAGGTGCAGGAGGGACTGCCAGGGACAGAGAGGGTGTGGGGTGACTACGGTCCCCCCAGACTCACATCCACCCGCACCTGTGAGTGGGGCCTTATTTGCTTACAGGGTCTTTGCACACAGGGTTGGTTACAATGAGGATGCTGGAGCGGGGTGGCCTATGTCCCTGTTAGCAACTGATGTGCTTAAGAGGAAAGAGGAACGTGGACACCCACACACCGGGAGACGGCCGCATGGAGACAGCAGAGGCTGGAGTGATGCGGCCACAGACCAAGGGCACCTGGAGCCCCAGAAGCTGGGAGAGGCAGGAAGGGTCCTCCCCTGGAGCCTACTCGTTGACCTCAGGTTCCTGGCCTCCAGCACAGGCAGAGGCTGCTCTAAGCCACCCAGTATGCAGCACGGCTGCGGCCGCCACGAGAAGCTCGTCCAGGGAGGCTGCTCCAGCCCTAACCCCAGCGTGCCCTGGAGTGAGGCGGCACAAGGCTGTCTGTGGATTTCCACAGCATCCCAGGAGGCGTCTGGACCGCGGTGGCTCCAGGCTGCCAAGCACGGGCAGAGGCCACCGCTCCCGAACTTGGACCCTGCCATGCGCAGGCACAGGCCAGGCGGGGCTGGGGAAGCCTGGGAACCCCAGACCGGCCAGCACCGTCTGCGGTTTCTCAGGCACACTGGGTGGCGGCCCCTCTGTTTAGGACGAGGACGAGGTGGGCCCGGCGGGAGCGGAAGAGCCGGGGTCCAGGGCGAGCAAGTTCCGGACCTTCCAGTTCTCCCCGTCCCAGGAGGAACTGCAGCGGCCCCCGCCGCCCGGCGGTGGAAGGGGCACTGCAGCCTCACCGCCCCACACCCCAGGAGCCCACGTGCTTCTCTCACAGGGAACCCTGTACTGGCCGGACTCAGGGTCCCGCGGAGCCCACGTGCTTCTCTCACAGGGAACCGTGTACTGGCCAGACTCAGGGTCCTGCGGACGGGGTTGGAACCCAGCGCCCAGGAAGCTCCTCTCCCACTGATCAAGGACCTCACTCCGGGTGGGTCCTCCGGAAAGCTGGGCCACGGCCGTCACTGCCCCTCTCCTGGGAGGGCTCAAGGGTGTTGGCCGTGGGGGCTTCACACTGCACCCCTGATTTCCAGGGAAGCCCCTGCCCATGCCTTCCGGGGCCTTCCGGAGGGGCCGAGAGGCTGGTGCCATGGGAGGGAAGGTTCCCAAGCTCGGAGATGGCCAGGAGCAGGAACAGCCTGACTGGGGTGCTGAACTGATAGCTTCTCTTGCCAAATCTCCTGTCCTGCCCCAGCACAAAACTTCCCCGGTGCACGGGGCCAGGTGCTAGGACACTGTGGGGGCGTCCCAGATGCCAGGGGCGGTGGAGACAGGAGGAGGAGGAGGAGGAGGAGGAGGAGGCGGCACTGTGGGTCTTCCACAGGGTGTGCCCCGAAGAGGTCAAGACTCCACTGCCCTGAAGCAAACAAGGTGTCCAGCCAGAGCCAGGGCCACACGCCCAGCAGGTAGGATCCAGCGACCCCGGGTGGCAACCCCCTGCCACACGAGGGAGGACATGCAGTTGACGTGGCCCCGCCTGACATCTGACCCCGCTGTCCGGGGCTCCACCAGGTCAGGGCTGCTCAGCTGACCCCACAACCCCACCAGGCACGGTCAGCACGGTGCCGAGGGAAGGCCTGGAAAGGGAGTAAAGGAGGCCCTGGGGGAGGACCTTGGTGCTTCATCCAAGCCAACCCCAAAAGTGGAAGCCACAGGGCCAGGGGGACGTCGTGGCTGAGATGCAAGCAGGGTGCGGGGCACTCCGAGGCAGCACTGCTGTCCCTGAGAACGGAGGGAGCCCGGGTCCCAGTGTCAGGGCCAAGCCGCGCAGTGGTGTTTGCTGGCACTCAGCCCTGTACCCTCGGACGGAGCAAGAGTCCCAAGCCAGGAACGTGAGACCGACTCCTGTTAGGCAGAAACTACATCTGGAGAACCAGACTCCAGATCCCAGACCACAGACCCCAGATCCCACGCCCCAGATTCCCAGATCCCCAGACCTCAGATCCCCAGATCCCAGACCCCAGATCCCAGGTCCCCAGATCCCCAAATCCCAGTACCCAGACCCCAGATACCAGGCCCCAGATCTGACCCCAGATTCCAGTACCCAGACCCCAGACCCCAGATTCCAGAGGGAGGCCCCAGTGAGGGAGTGGAAAAGAGATTCCGTGACACAAATGCTTTGCAGAAAGAGCCCTCCAGGCCGGGCAGCGGGGGCTCCAGCACAGGGTCCCCATGGCCAGGCCTCACTGCTATTGGTGGTTAACGCCCTGTCCGCCTGGCCAGGGTGGTGCGGCTTCCTGTGGCAGCCAAGCAGCTTCCACACAGCTTCTGCTGCTGTGAGGAGCCCACTCAGGTCTTGGGTTTATTTTTGGTCTTTTGGGGCCAGCGCGGTGGCCCATGCCTGTAATCCCAGTGCTGGGAGGCCATGGTGGGAGGACTGCGTGAGCCCAGGAGGTGGAGACCAGCCTGGGCAACAGAGCAAGACCTCAACTGCACCTGTGTGCGTGCACACACACTCATACACTCACACATTCACACACACTCATACACTCACACACTCACACACACTCATACACTCACACACTCACACACACTCATACAC
>NW_012105808.1:247489-252531 GCF_000951045.1 Mandrillus leucophaeus
ATACACTCACACATTCACACACACTCATACACTCACACATTAAAGCCTTCTTTTTTTTTTTTTTTTTTAGACGGAGTCTCGCTCTGTAGCCCAGGCTGGAGTGCAGTGGCCGGATCTCAGCTCACTGCAAGCTCCGCCTCCCGGGTTCACGCCATTCTCCTGCCTCAGCCCCCGGAGTATCTGGGACTACAGGCGCCACCACCTCGCCCAGCTAGTTTTTTTGTATTTTTTTGTAGAGATGGGGTTTCACCGTGTTAGCCAGAATGGTCTCCATCTCCTGACCTCGTGATCCACCCGCCTCGGCCTCCCAAAGTGCTGGGATTACAGGCTTGAGCCACCGCGCCCGGCCCACTAAAAGCCTTCTAACACACTGAGCTTCAGCCTGTGGTCCCTTCTGACCCACAGGTCTTTTTCTCCGGAGCAGATGTTAAGCGAAATCCCGCTCACTCCAGACTTCCGGTCCTTTGAAGTGGAGGTGCCCTTGTGTGTCTTCAATCCGTGCGGAGGGTAGTCTGGCCCAAGCCACACCTGCTACCGTCACTGTCTCACATCAGCGGCCTCAGGCCACAAGGTCTCCCCACCTGGCTCCTTGGGGACTGCCAAGCGTTGCCAGCAGCCGGGCTATGCTGACCCAGGGCGAGTGGCCCGACCGGTTGCCACTGTCCTTGAGCTCCTTAAGTCCAGCCTTGGTCACGAGGACCTGCATCCGAGCCCAGAGGGCATCAGGTCCTGGAGGACGAGGAAGAGTCCCTTCTGGCTTCAGGCTGGGCTTGAGGACGGCAGCTCCGAGACGGCCCAGAGCGAGGCTTCAGTGCTGACTGCCGGAGCTGCGGGCCCTGTCCTCACAATGGCCGCACAGTGAGGCCCTGCTCCACGCCTGGGGGAGGGAACAGAGGCCCCGAAATCACAGAAGCAGGAACCCCAGGTTCACCAGTGGGGCCTGATCCGTTTTCTCTCAAACCCAGCTGCTGAAAACGACACCCACGCACCCTCGCTGGGCACAGCAGGTCAGAGGTCAGGTGGGCTGGTGCTCCATGGCCACGGTTCCAAGGCCAAGGTCAAGGTACTGCTGTCCTGGACCCCGGTCTGGGTTCTCCGGGGGAGTCCACGCCTGAGCTCAGCCAGGTGGTGCGATTCTGCTCCCTGCGGCCGCTGAGCCGTGGCCCCACTTCCCCGCTTTCGGGGTGCCACGTACCCCATGACGCCATCCCTCCCTCCGAGAAGTCAGCAGAGCAAGGTCCCTCTCAGGCTTCTGACCTGACCTCCCAACCTCCAGACGGAGAAGGCTCCCACACGAGGACATCTGTGATGATGCCAGGCCCCGAGGAATCCAGGGCGGTCCCTCTGCAGAGCCCCTGTGCCCTGGGAGGCACCTCACCCATGGCTCCAGGGGGTGAGGGGGGACCGTGGCACCTCTGGGGCTGACCCAGACCCGCAGGACACAGCGCCAGACCATGAGGTCTCAGCCTGCGGTCAGGCCACATGCACGGAAACCCAGGTTCCTGAATGGCCAGCCAGGGGCAAAGCCGGCCACTGAGTACGCGAGCAGGCTCTGGGGGACACGGTCCCGCTCCTTCAGGGGCCCAGAGGCTGTGGATGTGGAACTCAAGTATCCTCCTCTCAGCATCACCTCCCTGCCCCTCCCACGTCCTCCAAGTGGGGCAGGAGCTGCCTCACCAGAGCTGGGGGAGGGGGCCACAGATGCACCCCTGGGGAGGGGCAGCGGAGACTCCTGGCAGGAATGTGGCCAAGGTTTCTAGACCATCTGGTTTTTCAAGAGAAGCCACAAGTCTGGGTTTGGGGGTGGCAGCCCCTGATGTTCCAAAGTCGGCAAGCAGTTCAGGCAGCCACACCCCCACCCTGGGGCAGTGTTGGGCGCCCAGCCCTCAGGGTCACCCCGAGAGAGCGCCTGCCTCCACCTGGGGGCTCGCAGCTCCCCCGAGCTCCTGGTGGTCACCGTCATTCCAGGATCTGATAAAAGCCCCCGAAAATGCCCCTGGTCAGCCCAGCCACACCCGGGCAACACCAACAGCTATTCTCCGCCCAGCCCCAGCGCCCAGCGGAGACCCCCCCGCAGCTTCCGGGCCCCCCCAGCGAGAACATTCCGGTCACAGTGATGTCGCCCCGAGAAGCTCCTCGCCATCCCCCGTGGCCTTGGAACCCCCTTCACACCCACGGGTTCCAGGCACCCTGGCGACTGCCTGTTCCCACGGAGCCTGGCCCTCTCACAGCGCAGGGAGGCCGCGGTCATTGGGCACTGGTCCTGCGACCCGCTGCACCCGGCCCCTGGGCACTGGAGGCCAGGTGGTGAGCACAGCAGACCCCAGGGGCAGCCTTCCTCAGTTTACCTGACACGCACAGGAAGACGCCTCCTCGCTCCAGGCTGGACGGGCAGCCGACGACGGTACGGGGCCATGGCAGGGCAGGGACTTTCTCCGTGACCCTCCCCGGCTGCCCCTCCCCAGCAAGTGAGTCAGTTCCACAAACCTTTACTGCCCGCCAGGCCCGACGGCTCCCCGGCTCCCCCTCCCCACGCCCCAGCACCCAGGGCCTTGGCCCCAGGAGCCACAGCGGCAGCAACTCCTAGGAAACGTCAGGGACCCGCCTGCCAGAACCTGGCGCACATCACTTTCAAAACACAGCGGGGCCTGGAACCCACGCCAAGGCCGCCTCTTTCAGTTTCACTTGGGCGCTTGTTCTTGCGGGGGACGGAGGCTCATCGAAGGGCTCCGGGAAGCGCAGGCACGAGTCACGAAGCAGGTCACTGAGACAGCGGGGCACCAGGCCCGCCAGTCCCATCTATGACCCCAGCCAGGGCCCAGCACTCCCATGCCCTGCACTGCACAGTGCCTGCAGGGGAGCTGACTCCGCAATGACTCTCCGGGCCCCTCCTCCCGCCCCATCACTCATGGGGTTGTCCAGGGCGAGAGGCCCAGGAAAATCCGCAGGAGAGCCAGGGCACAGGGCACGTGTGCGGCCCCAGGCTGAGGCCTCCACGGGACTGAGCTTCAGGGCCACGCCACCACGCTGAGCTCTCAGAGGGCCTCCGCCTGGACCACCAGGCACCCTCAGGCTGACCGGACCCTGTGCACCACCCATGTGGCCCAAGGCCTGTCCCCCTCATGCCAGGAGTCCCCTAGGGCCCCTTTGAGCACAACGCAGCATTCCCTGCCCCCCGGAAGCAGCGAGTGGTTCAGGGGCAGAGCGGGGCCTGGCTGAGGGGCCCCTGGGGGGTGGGGTGACGCCATCACTGTTGCTGTCCTAGGGGCCGGGACAGGATGGCTGCCCAGCACCCCCTGATGCGAGCTGGCTGCAGGGCTGCCTGGCCGGTTCCTGGGGACACCACGTTCAACCCCGTAGTGACAACAGGGCATTCTGAAGGACAGGCAGGTCTTACTTTCTGTTAAACACTTATTTTCCCTGAGATACAATCCACACCAGGAGGGGCACCTGTCCGGAGCATCTGACTCAATGGTTTCAATGTATTCGGAGGCGGACCACCATAGCCTCTAATTCCAGAACATTCTGTTCCCCCCAAAACACAGCCCTGTTCCTAACAACAGTCACTCCCCATCCCCTACGGCCCCTGCAACCACATGTCCACTTCCCGTCTGTGGACTGCCCTGCTCTGAACACGTGACCACACGTCTACGTCCCATCTGTGGGCTGCTCTGCTGTGGACGCATCACATGAGCGGAGTCACGTGCGGTGGCCTTTTGTGTCTGGCGTCTCTCCGCGAGCACGCCTCCGCAGAGCATCCGTGCTGGGCGCACAGCAGATCTAACCTCCACCTCCTCACGGGGCCCAGGAGGCCCCGGGCCAGAGCAGATGAGGCCCACACGTCCGAAATCCCCGTCTTGGCCAGAACCCCAGGTTTGCCTTCGTCCCCAGGGCTGAGCCCTCTCCTGAGTCCTGGGCCCTGTGAAGGGTGACCGCACCTCCCAGCAAAGAGGCAAGGTGACCACGGAGCTGGCAGTCTGCTCTTCGTCCCAGCCCGAGGGTGCAGGTGCCAGCTGACCTCCCAGGGACTGGGAGCGAGAGCGCAGAGGTGAGGGGCAGGGCTGAGAGTCCCCCCACACTGCTGGGCGGACAGCGGGCAGGCCAGGACGAGAACCAGGTCGGGGTGACCTCGCTCTCAGGCTACAACAGGCAGCTGGACACACCCGGCCCTCCCCGTGTGCTGTCTGACCACACAGCCCTTGGCTGTGGAAAAAGTGACTGGAGGCACTCCAGGCCTGCCCACAACAAATCACACACACATGTGCACAGAGACACAGGCCACGCACATGTGCACATAACACATACAAACATACAAAACACATGTGCACAACACATGCACAGGCAGGCGTGCATGGAAACAGGCAGCATGCACACAACACACACCACACACACACACTGAACACGCGCATAACACGAGCACAGGTGCACAAGCAACATGTGTGCACACAACATGCACACAGAGTACACGTTTGCACAAGCACGGGTGCACAGGTGATACACACGCACCCACAACACACACGCACACACAAAACACGCGTGAGCAACACACGCAAGCACAAACATGCAACACACACATAACATGAGCACACACACAAAATACACACAACCAAAACACACACACAAAACACGCGTGAGCAACACACACGCGAGCACAGGCAACATGCAACACACACATAACATGAGCACACACACAAAATACACACAACAACCAAGACACACACACAATGCACGAGAATGGGCACACAGGCACGGGCAACACACAACAACATACATGCATGCATAACAGACTCATGAACATGGGTACACAGGTACACACACAACACACAAACAGGTGCACAGGTACACACACAACACACAAACACAGGTGCACAGGTACACACACAACACACAAACACAGGCGCACAGGTACACACACAACACACAAACACGGGTGCACAGGCACACACCGTGCACCCATAAAACACAGGCGTATGAAACACACAAACACCACACACATGCACAGGAGCACACAGCCACGAGCACGCACATTCACACACGGAGAA
>NW_012105808.1:255601-256207 GCF_000951045.1 Mandrillus leucophaeus
CCCGCTACCCTCCCTCCCGCCTGTCCCTGGAAGCCGGGTTTGAATGCGACCCGCACTCCTACCCCCAACACGCTCTGCAGACTCCGCCCAGACGGCTCCGGGGTCACCTAGTATCAGCAAGCCCCCATCCCAAACCGGGGGACCTCCACGCAGAAACCGAGAAACTATCTGCCCCAGAAGAGAAGTCGGAGGCCCCGGGGGCGGGAGCGGCGGGGGGAGCTGGGCGAGGGAGGGAGAGAGGACTGCGCTGCGGGGCGAGAGGGCAGGGGCCCTGGGACCGGGGACAAGGAGGAGGAAGGGGCACGAACGCCCAAGGAGCCTGGAGTCAGGAATCGGGGAGGCAAGAGAGATTGGGGGTCAAGAGGCGCACAGAGTCGAGAGTCCCCAAAAGGGAAGGGCAGGATACCGAGCAAAAGCGGATGCGGGGTCACCACGGGGCTCGGGGGCACCGAGGAGTGCGGGGTCAAAGGTTACCAGAAAACGAAAGGTCGGGGGTCACCAAGCAGCGCGGGACAGGGAAGCACCGGGAAGAGCGGGAAGGAAAGGTTGGGAGGGTTGTCGTGGAAGGTGGGGTCAGGGTTCACGGCAGGGGGTCGCCGGGGGGGG
>NW_012105808.1:259302-260874 GCF_000951045.1 Mandrillus leucophaeus
ACAGAATACACACCTCCATACAACACACAGGCACACAACACGCATGTGCATGCACATGGCACAACATGTAGATACACAAAGACACGTGTACACACACATGCACAGCCCCCGGGGCCGCGCTGGCGCCATGGGGGGGCTGCCTCCACACCGCCTCCAGGAGCGTTTACAGCTGTGGATTACATGACACCGCCCCCTTCCCAGAGCTGATCCCACCCCCCCAGCATGGGGGCCCCCTGGGAGGGGCCTCTGGGAGCTGGACTGGTTCTGCAGACAGTTGCTTCTTTGTTCAGGGCAGAGCTCACTCTCGCGGTGTTGGCGTTTCCGCCTGGGCCCTGCCGGAGGGGCATCCGTGACTCTGCTGGAGCTGGGTTGGGCGAAGCCCAAGCTGGTCACACCCCTGAGGGTGGGGGAGGCCTTAGGCAGCAAGTAGATGGGGGGGTCTAGAGGTGGCTGGCGCAACCTCTCTCCGCCTCGGTTTCCCCACCAGGTGAGAAGGCAGTGACTGCCCACGGTCGTGCGACTGGGGAACCTGCACCCTCTCCTCCGCACCTGCACACCTGGGCACCTCCTGTCTAGCCCAGACTCCAACCGAGAGTGAATGGACGAGCGACGCTCCTGCTGCCTCACAGGCTCCCTCCCACTGGAAGTCCGTTCCCTGCCTGCACAGCCCCCTCCACACCAGGGTCCCTCTGGCTCCTGGCAGGTGTGGGCAGATGTCTGCTGGGATCCTCAGAGTTAAACAAAAGCCTCCTCCCTGTGCTGTGAAGTCACACTCCAGGGGCTGGCAGGCGCCTTCCAAGTCCTTCCCTCTCCAAGGACCAGAGCCTGCCTGCGTCTCCCCTGCTGTGGGAGACCCTGGGGCCCCTATCCTGCTGTTCTCCATCCCACCCACTGAGGGGCCCAGATCTCAAATTCGCCCTTTACTTGGCAAGAACTCTGAAGGTGGCCCAGAGCAGGCCACTGTGAGGAGCCATCACCCCACGACCGGGGCCACCCCTGGGAAAATCCAGGGCTGGGCAGCCAGATCCCTGAAGGCCAGAGGCTGTCTGGGAAGAAAGGGCATGGACAGCACCTGCCCGGCCTGCCACAAACTCTCTGGGTCCCAGGTCCCCACCGCTTGTCTTCCAGGGCCGAGTCAGGGAGACCCACCATCCCAGGGAGAGCACCCAAAACAGCACAGCACCCCTGGCCGCCCTGGCCCAGAGGAAGAGGCCTGGAAGAAAGTTTGAAGCCTGTAATTTCCGTGTAATCGGGCTGGCTCCCCATGGGGTCTGCGGCCCCGAGGCCCTGGCTCCTTCCATACTCTTCTCTCGAACCTCGGCTCCCTCTGCCCCTCCGTGAAACACTCACCGCACCCCCTTACCCACAAAACTGGCAGCCAGCATCAGCACAGGCCAGCTCCGAGGCTGGGCACTCTCGCTGACAGGGCATGCAACAGATGGCACCAAACCCATCCCGTCCCGGCAGCCACAGGCAGGAAGGACGTTCCCGAGCAGGCGGGACCAACAGGCATTCCGGGAAGAAGCAGCCAGGGGAAGACCCGACTACACATTTTATAGATTTTTTTTTTTT
>NW_012105808.1:262149-264876 GCF_000951045.1 Mandrillus leucophaeus
GGGCGCGGAGCCCGCAGCGCCTCAGTTTCTCCGAGTCTCGCAGCGGCCGCCGCTCACTTCCGGGTTTCGGGCGCCATCTTGGGGGCCCCGCGCACTTCCGGTCATGCCGCGGGGCGGGGCCTCCAGTTGTGGGGGCGTGGCCTCTCTTAGGGGGCGGGGCTACCTTCCAGGCCAATCCCTTGAGGTCCTTCCGCTGTCCGGAAGGGGCTGGGACTCCCAGGGCTCTGGGTTCGAATCCCACCCTGCCTGGGTCACCTGAGACCCCATCACGTGCTTTCACCTCCTCAAGCCTCAGTTTCCTCTTCTGCACCGTGCTGGTGAAATGAAACCTGTTTTGTGGTACAGCAGCCCTTTTTTCTTCCTCCCTCAGAACCCCCTCCAGGCCTCTGCATGTGCCACCTCCCCCACTGGGGCTTACTCACCCCAGACTTTTAAACTGAGACTCCCTCAAAAGCTACTAAAATGATCACCAGCCGGGCGCAGTGGCTCATGCCTATAATCGCAGCACTTTGAGAGGCTGAGGCGGATGGATCACTTGAGATCGGGAGTTTGAGGCCAGCCTGGCCAATATGATGAAACCCTGTCTCTACTAAATGTACAAAAATTAGGTGGGCATGATGGCGGGTGCCTGTAATCCCATCTATTCAGGAGACTGAGGCAGGAGAATCGCTTGAACCTGGGAGGTAGTTGTTGCGGTGAGCTGAGATCGTGCCACTGCACTCCAGCCTGGGCAACAGAGTGAGACTCCATCTCAAAAATAAATAAATAAATAAATAGTGAAATAAAATAATCACCTCTGGGCCTGTCGGACATACTTTCTCACCCAAAGTTCTCTCTGTTCATTAATCTCTCTCCCTAACCAAATGCGGGTCTGGACATTGCAACATGGTGACAGGAACATGGGGGTTTGGGTAAGTCCCAGGGGCTACCCCCAAGAAAGCAGAGTCCTTTCAGGCAGGGCCATGGGGGCCTGAGAGGCTCCTCTTCTGGGTGGCTGTGGTGGGAGGCTGCCCTGCGCAGGGAGCCGGAGTCTCGGGGCAGTTTTCCTGTGACTTGAGCTAGTGAAGGCAAATCCAGTGTGGAAGGCACCACTGCCTCCCGAGCCCAGTTTCAACCATGACAATACTGATACAGCTCCTTGGACCCAAGTGGCCACAAGCTGGAGGCCCCTGCCCCCATTCCAACCCCCGGAAACTAGAGTTGATTTGTCCAGGAGTTCGTTCAGTGACTTCTAATCAAGGCTTGGTCGTGAGCTGGGAAAACCCAGGGTCTGAGGACTCAACTCTCTGTCCCGACATCAGAAAGCCCCTGGTCTAGGGGAGAGAGAATCTGGACCAGACACTCACATATGCAGGATCTCAGGGAGGGTTGAAATGTCTGCCTAGGGCTTCATAGAGGACTGCATGGTGAAGAGGGTGTTGAAGCTGGGGTTTTGAAGTTCAAGTAGGAGTGTGCCAGGTAGACAAGAGTAAGAAGAATAGTCTGGGCAAAGTAAAATCTGTTCAAAGGCCTATTAAGGCAGATAATAAGTAGGTTTAAAACCTTTTTGGAGCTGGGTGTGGTGGCTCACGCCTGTAATCCCAGCACTTTCAGAGGCTGAGGCAGGCAGATAACAAGGTCAGGAGATCGAGATCACGGTGAAACCCCACCTCTACTAAAAATACAAAAATTAGCCTGGCGTGGTAGCGGGCACTTGTAGTCCCAGCTACTCGGGAGGCTGAGGCAGGAGAATGGTGTGAACCTGGGAGGCGGAGCTTGCAGTGAGCAGAGATTGCGCCACTGCACTCCAGCCTGGGCGACAGAGCGAGACTCCATCTCAAAAAAAAAATAAAAAATCTTTTTACACCTCTCTAAAAAACTCAGGCCAAAAGCCGGACACGGTGGCTCACGCCTGTAATCCCAGCACTTTGGGATGCCGAGGTGGGAGGATCACCTATGATCAGGGGTTTGAGACCAGCCTGGCCAACATGGCGAAACCCCATCTCTACTAAAAGTACAAAAAAGTTAGCCAGGTGTGGTAGTGCGCGCCTGTAGTCCCAGCTACTAGGGAGGCTGAGGCAGGAGTATCACTTGAACCCAGGAGGTGGAGGTTGCAGTGAGCACAGATCACACCACAGCACTCCAGCCTGGGCAATAGAGTGGGATTCCATCTCAAAGAAGAAAAGAGAAGGTGGCTCACGCCTGTAATCCCAACACTTTGGGAGGCTGAGGTGGGTGGATCACCTAGGTCAGGAGTTCAAGACCAGCCTGGCCAACATGATGAAATCCTATCTCTACTAAAAATACAAAAATTAGCCGGACATGGTGGTAGGTGCCTGTAATCCCAACTACTGAGGAGGCTGAGGCAGGAGAATCACTTGAATCTGGGAGGTGGAGGTTGCAGTGAGCCAAGATCGTGCCATTGTACTCCAGCCTGGACGACATAACGAGATCCCGTCTTAAAAAAAAAAAAAAATTCAGGACAGGGACCCCTGTCATCAAACCCAAAAGCACAAGGGGGCAGTTGGGGAAACTGAGACCCAGAAGGCCCAGAAGGCCGAAGTGATATGTCCAGAGTGAGATGCAGAAGGCATACAAGGACATTTTGCTCCTCGGCTTGTTGGGGTCTCCGTTACCCATGGTGACAGAACGGCGTCCACCTGGTGTGAGCTTTTCCTGAGTCCTGCAGAGTAGACGGACCCGAAAGAGATACTTCCCTCCACACTGAATCTCTTTTTTTTTTTTTTT
>NW_012105808.1:265122-267423 GCF_000951045.1 Mandrillus leucophaeus
AGTGCTGGGATTACAGGCGTGAGCCACTGTGCCTGGCTGAGACTATTTTCACAGCAAATTGAACAGCAGTTACATTGAGCAATAGGCACTGAAGATTTGGAAGAGTGAGGAAGCCGGTCAGGGCGGGAGGGTGGCGGCCGCATCTGCTCATTTCCTCCTACACCGGACCATCCACACAACTTTTGAGGACCGGGGAAAATGAAAACGCGGTGCCCCGGCACAAAACATATTTCACAGCTTGGGTTAGGCAACAGCAAAGCATCGAGCTGAATGCTAGGACCTTCTGAGTACAGGCGCTGGGCAAAGCCCCGGGTCACACACACCCACGATGCCGGCCCTGCTCCCACAGCGGCCCTCTGGGGTAGGGACTGGTATTAACCTGCATTTCAGGAGGGAGGAAACTGAGGCACGAACTGTTCAGGAGCCGCCCCGAGGTCACCGAGTGAGCCAGGAAGAGGCGTGGGCTCGATCTCTGCCACATCGACCTCGGGAAACCACGAGGTCTCGGCGGGTAATTTTGCCTGAAGTGGGGGCAGTTTGCCCAGGCCGGGGTGGGTCCAGCCATCTCGGCAGGAATTCGCCAAGTCGGGGAATGCCTAGGGAATTAGTCAGATGCGGGAATTTCCAGGGAATCACAGGAGGTGGCTCCGGAGAGCAGCAGGGACACAGCACTGGGGCTCATGGCCCAGCCTGGAGTACAGTGCTGTGAATCTGCTGTGTGACCCAAGGAGAGTTACTTGACCTCTCTGTGCCCCAGTTTTCCCACCTGTAAAATGGGGAGGGTGATAATAACAACAACTAGTGGCCGGACATGGTGGCTCACGCCGGTAATCCCAGCACTTTGGGAGGCCGAGATGGGAGGATCACGAGGTCAGGAGATCGAGACCAGAGTGGCTAACATGGTAAAACCCCGTCTCTACTAAAAATACAAAAATTAGATGGGTGTGGTGGCGGGCGCCTGTAATCCCAGCTACTTGGGAGGCTGAAGTAGGAGAATCGCTTGAACCCGGGAGGCGGAGGTTGCAGTGAGCCAAGATCGTACCACTGCACTCCAGCCTGGGCCACAGAGCAAGACTCTGTCTCAATAATAATAATAATAATAACAACAATAATAATAGCAACTAGCTGCTATGCTGTAGTTCAGACAACTCAATGGACAGACAGTGCCTAACAGAATTTAACCACTGTGAATATTTCCAAATGAAATGCTTTTTTTTTTTTGAGACGAAGTCTTGCCCTTTCTTCCAGGCTGGAGTGCAATGGCATGAGCTCAGCCCACTGCAACCTCCGCCTCTCAGGTCCAAGTGATTCTCCTGCCTCAGCCTCCCGAGTAGCTGGGATTACAGGCACATGCCACCACGCCCAGCTAATTTGTGTATTTTTAGTAGAGACGGGGTTTCACCATGTTGGCCAGATGGTCTTGAGCTGTTGACCTCATGATCTGCCTGCCTCGGCCTCCCAAAGTGCTGGCATTACAGGCATGAGCCACTGTGTCCAGCCTGTCTTAATTATTTCAATTTGCAGAAAACTTCAGACAAACATGAAGGTTGTTCATAAGGACCTTCTTGGGCTATGCCTCAGTTTCCCCATCTGGGAGATGCCAACCTGGATTCCCCTCCCAGCCTCAGTGTCTCTCCTGGGTGGCAAGAAAGACTCTGGCTCTGGGACTGTGCCCATTCTGCTGTCCAGGGGGCTGAGGCAGGTGCCCAGGGAGAGGGAGGCACGTGGCGGTGACCAGCAGCTCCCGCACAGAGCCTCAGACCTGGGCAGGTGAGGTGGGCAGGTGGGTCTGGCCTGGCTCAGCCCGATGCGGGGGCAGGGATGGGACGGAGCCACTTCCTGTTTCTCCACATTCTGGAAAGTCCCTGTGTTCCCAAGCAGAGGGGGCACCTCCTCCCTGCCAGCTCTCCTGGGCGCCGGGCTCCTCACCACTTCTCCTTTCTCCACCCACTTCCCTAGCGGACTGGCCTCGGACCCGCCCCTTCCCCTCCCGCCTCTCTCCTCTTTTCTCTCCCAGTCAGGCCCTCCCTGGTGTGCAGAAGGGAAAACTGAGTCCACAGCCGCTGGGCCTGCCCGACCAAAGGAGGCTACAGCTGTCACCCCTCTGTCCTGTCTGTCTATCTGTCTCTGTCTCTCTCTGTCTCTTTCTCTGTATCCTTGCCTCTCTGTCTCTCTGTCTCAGTGTCTCTCTGTCTCTCTGTCTTCATCTCTGTTTCTGGCTCTCTTTGTCTCTCTGTGTCTCAGTTTATTTCTGTCTGTTTCTCTGTCTCTTTGTCTCTGTCTCTGTGTCCCTCTGTCTCT
>NW_012105808.1:270238-270907 GCF_000951045.1 Mandrillus leucophaeus
GAGATGGCACCACTGCACTCCAGCCTGGGCGACAGAGCAAGACTCTGTCTCAAAAAAGAAAAAAGAAAAGAAAAAAGAAAGCAGCCAAACTTTGAACTTTTTTTTTTGTTTTTGTTTTTTCCTTTTTGAGACAGGGTTTTGCTCTGTCGCTCAGGCTGGAGTGCAATGGTGTGATCTCAGCTCACTACACCCTTGAACTCCTTGCCTGGAGCAATCCTCCCTCCTCAGCCGCCAGAGTAGCTGGGATGATAGGAGCACCAATATGCCTGGCTAAATTTTAAATTTTGTTGGCCGGGCGCGGTGGCTAATGTTTATAATCCCAGCACTTAGGGAGGCTGGGGCGGGTGAGTCACCTGAGGTCAGGAGTTTGAGACCAGCCTGGCCAACATCATGAAACCCTTTCTCTACTAAAAAATAAAAATAAAAAATTAGCCAGGCATGGTGGCACGCACCTGTAATCCCAGCTACTTGGAAGGCTGATGCAGGAGAATCACTTGAAATTGGGAGGCTGGGGCTGGGCGTGGTAGCTCATGCCAGTAATCCCAGCACTTTGGGAGGCCGAGGCGGGCGGATCACAAGCTCAGGAGATCAAGACCACCTTGGCTAACACGGTGAAACCCCGTCTCTGCTAAAAAAAAATACAAAAAAATTAGTCGGGTGTGGTGGCAG
>NW_012105808.1:270957-272369 GCF_000951045.1 Mandrillus leucophaeus
TGTCTCTGTCTCTGTGTCCCTCTGTCTCTCTGTTTCTCTATCTCTCTGTCTCTTTGTCTCTGTCTCTGTTTCTCTGTCTCTGTGTCCCTCTGTCTCTCTGTTTATCTCTCTCTGTGTCTGTCTCTGTGTCTCTCCATCTCTTTGTCTCTCTGTCTCTGTCTCTGTATCCCTCTCTCTGTTTCTCTAGCTCTCTGTCTCTCTGTCTCTGTCTCTGTGTCCCTCTGTCTCTGTGTCCCTCTGTCTCTCTGTTTCTCTCTCTCTGTTTCTCTGTCTCTGTGTCCCTCTGTCTCTCTGTTTCTCTCTCTCTGTTTCTCTGTCTCTGTGTCCCTCTGTCTCTCTGTTTATCTCTCTCTGTGTCTGTCTCTGTGTCTCTCTATCTCTGTCTTTGTCTCTCTGTCTCTGTCTCTGTATCTCTCTCTCTGTTTCTCTAGCTCTGTCTCTCCGTCTCTGTCTCTGTGTCCCTCTGTCTCCGTTTCTCTGTCTCTGTCTATCTCTGTCTCCGTGTGTCTCAGTCCCTTCTTTCGTCACCAGCCCTCCTCCCGTGGCCGCCCTCACGTGTCAGCACCATACCCTCCCTGTGACCAGGGCCAGCTGCTCCAGGGTGTCCTCGGGCCGGTGCTAGCCGGAGTGTTCCCGGGCCCTGCAGCTACCTGCTTGACCAGAGCCAGGCCCAGAGTGAGATCCTGCCAGGCCAGGCCGGGGCAGCCTCGGTGCCAGTACAACTTCAGGGAACAGCAAACCTGTCTGACGGGTTTGAGATTCCATGTGGGACAGGCCTTCCCGCCTCCGCACTGAAGCTGGGACAGCTGGGTCGAAGGGGTCCAGTGACGCCCCTGACCTAGACCCCAGGTTTGGCACAGGCTGCAGCAGCCTCGTCTGGGTCAGGTCTGTGTCCTGAGGTCGGGCACCCAGGGCAGGCTGGGTGAAGAAAGATCAGCAATCTGCCGGTCGCCCTGTGAGGGGAGGACTAACAGGGAGAAGGCACTGCACATGCAAAGTCCCAGCGGGTGCAAAGACTCAGGAGAGTGTACAGGGCCCGGGGTGTAAGGATAGATGGACTGGGAAAGAGGGATGGGACTCTGGAGGGCCTGGAAGCTAGACATGGCCCATATTCTGGGGGCACTAGGGAGCCATTGAGGGTTCCGGAGCAATGGAGTGGTACAGTCACGGTGGGGCTAGAGGTATACTGGATGGGGTGAGGCACAGGGACCAAACCGCAGATCAGAAGGCTCATCTGGTAGTAGGACTGAGGTCAAAGGAGGCTGAACTGCTCCGAAGATGAAGAAAGGAGCAAAACTTGGCTGGGCGCGGTGGCTCACGCCTGTAATCCCAGCACTTTGGGAGTCCAAGGCGGGCAGATCATGAGGTCAAGAGATCGAGACCATCCTGGCCAACATCATGAAACCCCACCT
>NW_012105808.1:274059-276047 GCF_000951045.1 Mandrillus leucophaeus
AAAAAAAAAAAAAGTTAAATTTTGTTTGGGCTTGGCAAGGTGGCTGATGCCTGTAATCCCAGCACTTTGGGAGGCCGAGGCAGGTGGATCACCTGAAGTCAGGAGTTCAAGACCAGCCTGGCCAACATGGGGAAAACTCGTCTCTACTAAAAATACAAAAATTAGCCGGGCGTGGTGGCGGGTGTCTGTAATCCCAGCTACTCTGGAGGCTGAGGCAGGAGAATTGCTTGAACCTGGGAGGTGGAGCTTGCAGTGAGCCGGGATCGCGCCACTGCACTGCAGCCTGGGAGACAGAGCAAGACTCCATCTCAACAATAAATAAACAAATAAAACTTGTTTGTGGTGAAGGGGTCTCACTGTGTTATCCAGGCTAATCTTGAACTCCTGGCTTCAAGTGATCCTCCCGCCTCAGTCTCCCAAAGTGCTGAGATTACAGGCGTGAGCCGCCGCGCCCGGCCTGAACTTCCCATCAGGTGCTCGTCATCAGCCAGGGTTGAGCTGCAGAAAATGCAGGGGAGGGGAAGACGACCCCCAGTTGTCCCCAACCTGGTACTCTGAACCCCCCGGGCTCACGTCTAAGGGCGACGGGGCAGACGCCTCAAATGCAAAATCCTGTGGCTTTGTCCCTGGGGCGGTGGGGAGCCACGGGGAGAAGGAGGACACCAGAGGAGATCCTGCCAGGGCTGGGCCAGAGCAAAGGGCCGGTGGCTGGGCAGGGGCACCGGATGGGGCTGCAAGGTGGGGAGGGCAGGTTGGGGCCACGTATTCATCCGAGATGCATTTCTCAGTGCCACCCAGGGCCAGGCCCCACATGCAGGTGCCACGGCCACCACAAAGAACAGACACACCCCGAGGGGGTCCCCAGGCCACGAAGAAGCCGGACGCTGGAGAGCCCAGGACACAGACACCTTGGCCCTTCTCGGGCGGGCCCCTGCCACGTGAGTGTGGGGCAAGGGCCCCAGGAGATGGAACAGGTTCCAGGCCCCACCACGGGGGCCCTGAGTGTACGCACTGGTCAGCCCAGTGCTGATGTCACCTGTGCGGGGACTTCCTGGACCTTCACCTCGGATCCGCTGCCCGGCCCCGAGGGAAACTCCAGAGAGGCCAGGGCCACTCCTGGCTGACTCATTCTAGGTGCCAGCAGCGCGGGAGGGGCTGGGCAACGGAGGGGCCTGGGGGCATTTGGAGAACGTTGTGGAGTCTGACCACCTCCTCTGAGTGCCAGTTTCTGCTGTGTCCCACGGGGACGAGGGGAAAACTTGGACTCCCCAGTCCCAGCCCTGGCAGCTTTTTTTTTTTTTTTTTTTTTTTGAGAGAGTTTCACTCTTGTCGTCCAGGCATGGGTGCAGTGGTGCGATCTCGACTCACTGAAACTTCCGCTTCTGAGATTCAAGTGATTCTCCTGCCTCAGCCTCCCCAGTAGCTGGGATTACAGGTGCTTGCCACCACGCCCGGCTAAATTTTGTATTTTTAGTAGAGACGGGGTTTCGCCATGTTGACCAGGATGGTCTCGATCTCCTGACCTCAGGTGATCCATCCACCTCGGGCTCCCAAAGTGCTGGGATTACAGGCGTGAGCCACCGTGCTCAGCCCAGGCCAGCATCTACAGAGCACAAGGGGGAATCTGGGTTCTAGGAGGTGATAACTGGGGGGTCGGGGGTTGCAATTAGCGGAGAGTGTTTTCCCTTCCCTGCAGGCCTTCTCATGTCCCCATGGTTGCAAGAGGGACCAGCGGAGCTAAAACAGAAGTGAAGGAGCAGGACCGGGCGTGGTGGCTCACACCTGTCATCCCAGCACTTTGGGAGGCCGAGGCAGGCTGATCACCTGAGGTCAGGAGTTCAAGACCAGCCTGGCCAACATGGAGAAACCCCGTCTCTACTAAAAATACAAAAATTAGCCAGGTGTGGTGGCGGGTGCCTATAATCCCAGCTACTCGGGAGGCTGAGGCAGGAGAATTGCTTGAACCCAGGAGGCGGAGGTTGCAGTGA
>NW_012105808.1:278197-279625 GCF_000951045.1 Mandrillus leucophaeus
ATTGGGCCAGGCTGGTCTCAAACTCCTGACCCCGTGATCTGCCCACTTCAGCCTCCTAAAGTGCTGGGATTATAGGACTGAGTGACCACACCTGGCCTGTCTTTTTTTTTTTTTCATTTGAGACATAGTCCCGCTCTGTCACCCAGGCTAGAGGGCAGTGGTGTGATCTCGGCTCACTGCAACCTCCACCTCCCAGGTTCAAGTCATTCTCCTGCCTCAGCCTCCCGAGTAGTTGGGATTACGGGCATGTGCCACCACGCCCACTTAATTTTGTATTTTTAGTAGAGATGGGGTTTGTCATGTTGGCCAGCCCGGTCTTGAACTCCTGACTTCAAGTGATCCGCCCGCCTCAGCCTCCCAAAGTGCTGGGATTACAGGCGTGAGCCACCGCGCCTGGCCTCTTTTTTTTCCTTTGTCTTTTTGAGACAGGGTTTCACTTTGCCATCCAGGCTGGAGGGCAGTGGTGCAAACACAGCTCACTGCAGCCTCTGCCTCCCAGGATCAGGGGATCCTCCCACCGTAGCCTCCTGAGTAACTGGGATTACAGGCACACACCACCATGCCCAGGTAACAGTTTTAAGGGTTTTTTTTTTTTTCAGTAGAGACAGGGATCTCACTATGTTGCTCAGCCTGGTCTTGAACTCCTGGCCTCAAGTGATCTTCCTGCCTCAGCCTCCCAAAGCCTTGGGATTACTGGGTGAGTCCCCATGCCCAGCCAGTGGCTGCTTGCACTGGCTGGCCTCCAAAGCTGAAAGCCTCCAAAGCTCCATGGCCCTTGACAGAATAGGTGGGCTGACCCCTGCTCCATGTGGTCCCTTGTCCCCAGGCAAGGTTTCAAGGACACCTGAGAGCCGCTGGGGTCTCATCGGTAAAGTGGTGGTGGATGGCATGCAGGAACTTTAGCCCTGGACCAGTGACTTCAGGTAAGCCTGTATCAGCCATTGTTACTATCAGCCTTCAGGTGGTCTGGGCCAGGGGTGTCTCTTCCCTCTTTCTCCAGGCACGGCTGGGAGCCGGCAGTCACACCTTTGTGTGTGTGAGAACCACAGCACAGCCTTCTAAGCACCTCTCAAGTCGGGTGAGTCAGCAGAGGCCTGCAGACAGGGTTGATGGGGGCAGGGTGTGGCGACGTGGGGGACCTAGACAGGGGGCCAGCGAAGGCTGTTCTGAGGAGGAGGTGACCATTGAGTTATGACCTGAATGAGTGAACGAGGCAGTATCCCCTCCCCTCCCCTCCCATCCCTCACCTATTCTATGAGACGGAGTCTCACTCTGTCGCCCAGGCTGGAGTGCAGTGGCACGATCTCAGCTCACTGCAAGCTCTGCCTCCCGGGTTTACGCCATTCTCCTGCCTCAGCCTCCTGAGTAGCTGGGACTACAGGCGCCCGCCACCTCACCCAGCTAGTTTTATTGTAAGTTTTTAGTAGA
>NW_012105808.1:281518-282502 GCF_000951045.1 Mandrillus leucophaeus
AGTACTCAGTTACTCGGTCTCAAAAAAAAAAAAAAAAAAAAAGGACATTATTAGAGTTGGAAGAAAATGACCACAGGCCTAGGGTTCCACAGTCCAGACCACCACACGCAATGGATGCAGGATATAACCGAGTCATTCCATTCCAGGTAATACCCAAGCACCCACAGGAGGATGGACATCTATGGAAAAACCTGTGGACAAATTTCATAGTAGCAAATGCTGCTTCTTATGCTTCTTGTTCTTTCTTTTTTTTTTTGAGACAGAGTCTTGCTCTGTCGCCCAGGCTGGACTGCAGTGATGTGATCTCGGCTCACTGCAAGCTCCGCCTCCCGGGCTCAAGCAATTCTCCTGTCTCAGCCTCCCGAGTAACTGGGACAACAGGCGCGGGCCACTGTGGGGCTAATTTTTTGTATTTTTAATAGAGATGGGTTTCACCGTGTTAGCCAGGATGGTCTCGATCTCCTGACCTTGTGATCCGCCTACCTCGGCCTCCCAAAGTGCTAGGATTACAGGCCTGAGCCACCGCGCCCGGCCATGCCTGGCTAATTTTTTTGTATTTTTAGTAGAGACAAGGTTTTACCATGTTCCATATGCTGGTCTCAAACTCCTGGGGTCCAGTGATCCACCCACCTTAGCCTCCCAAAGTGCTGGGATTACAGGCGTGAGCTACTGTGCCCGGCGCAAATTCTCTAATTTTTAAAAATCGTTTCTGGGCTATGGATCTGAATAAGTCCTGTAATTGGTGAGCAGTTTGTAAACCTCTTTTTTTTTTTTTTTGGAGACGGAGTCTTGCTCCCGTTGCCCAGGCTGGAGTGCAGTGGCCAGATCTCAGCTCACTGCAAGCTCCGCCTCCCGGGTTTACGCCATTCTCCTACCTCAGCCTCCCAAGTAACCGGGACTACAGGCGCCTGCCACCTCACCCGGCTAGTTTTTTGTATTTTTTTAGTAGAGACGGGGTTTCACCGTGTTTGCCAGGATGGTCTC
>NW_012105808.1:282552-283345 GCF_000951045.1 Mandrillus leucophaeus
CAGGATGGTCTTGATCTCCTGACCTCGTGATCCGCCCGTCTCGGCCTCCCAAAGTGCTGGGATTACAGGCTTGAGCCACCGCGCCCGGCTATTATATTTTATTTCTGAGATAGAGTATTGCTCTGTCGCCCAGGTTGGAGTGCAGTGGTGCGATCTGAGCTCACTGCAACCACCTCCAGGGTTCAAGCGATTCTCCTGTCTCAGCCTCATGAGTAGGTGGGATTACAAGTACTTGCCAGCACGCCCGGCTAATTTTTGTATTTTTGGTAGAGATGGGGTTTTGCCATGTTGGCCAGGCTGGTCTCGAACTCCTGGCCTCAAGTCATCCTCCCTCCTGGCCCTGCACAGTGCTAGGATGTCAGGCTGAGCCACCTCGCCAGCCTTTTATGTGACTTTTAATCTGCAGGCTCACCCTCCCTGTCTCTTTCTGTGGTTTGTTTTTGTTTTGGTTTTTTTTCTTTTTCTCTTTTGTATGAAACCCAGTTGTTTTTCCTGTTAAGTTTCCCACAGTCTAGAATTACTGATTTGTTTCTGCGATAAGTTTTTGAATAGGTGATACATTCCCTTGTTGTAAACCTGAAGAGTCAAACGAATACCCAGACTGCAGCCGCTGGGGAAAAGAGTGTGGTAGCTCCTCAAGAAGTTAAACTATGGCCGGGCGCGGGGGCTCAAGCCTGTAATCCCAGCACTTTGGGAGGCCGAGACGGGCGGATCACCAGGTCAGGAGATCGAGACCATCCTGGCTAACACGGTGAAACCCTGTCTCTACTAAAAAATACAAAAAACTAGCCGG
>NW_012105808.1:283395-284567 GCF_000951045.1 Mandrillus leucophaeus
AGGTGTGGTGGCGGGTGCCTATAATCCCAGCTACTCGGGAGGCTGAGGCAGGAGAATTGCTTGAACCCAGGAGGCGGAGGTTGCAGTGAGCCGAGATCGCGCTGCTGCACCCACGCCTGGGTGACAGAGCGAGACTCCATCTCAAAGAAACAAAACAGAAGTATGGGAGCAAGGAGTGAAGATTTCCACAGTTCAAATCCTGCCACTCCCCCCGGGGCTCTGTGACCTCAGGCAAGGCACATGACCTCCCATGCTTCACTTTGCCCATCTATAAAATGAGGATAATTGTGGTAGTCCTTTGGAAGGCTTTTGTGAGAATTTGATAAGTACTGGTATGTGTTCAGTGTTTGGAGTGGGGCTTGGGGTATGGTGAAGCATTTATACGAAAAAAAGAGAAAAGAACTTGGAGTCGGGCGCGGTGGCGCACGCCGGTAATCCCAGCACTTTCGGAGGCCGAGGCGAGCAAATCACTTGAGGTCAGGAGTTTGAGATCAGCTTGGCCAACATGGTGAAACCCTGTCTCTAGTAAAAATACAAAAATTAGCCGGGCGCGGTGGCGCAGGCCTATAGTCCCAGCTACTCAGGAGGCTGAGGCGGGAGAATCTATTGAATCTGGGAGGCAGAGGTTGCAGTGAGCTGAGGTCGTGCCATTGCACTCCAGCCTGGGCAACAGAGCCAGACTCTACCTCAAAAAAAAAAAAAAGAATTGTTTGGTTGCAAGTGACAGAAATTGAAACTACAATGGGCTCCTTTTTGAAAAACAGGAATTTCTTGCTCATGGAACTGAAAGATTTAGGGATAGATCTAACTCAAGGCCACCTCTCGCAGCACTGTTGCTGTTCCACAAAGGACTGTTCACTGGGGTGGGGGCCGTCCTGGGCACACAGGGTGCTCAGCAATGACCCTGGCCTCCACCCATTCAACATCTGTAGCGTCGGCCGGGCGCGGTGGCTCAAGCCTGTGGTCCCAGCACTTTGGGAGGCCGAGACGGGCGGATCACGGGGTCAGGAGATCAAGACCATCCTGGTTAACACGGTGAAACCCCGTCTGTACTAAAAATACAAAAAAAAAAACTAGCCGGGCGCGGTGGCGGGCGCCTGTAGTCCCAACTACTCGGGAGGCTGAGGCAGGAGAATGGCGTGAACCCGGGAGGCGGAGCTTGCAGTGAGCTG
>NW_012105808.1:284617-285510 GCF_000951045.1 Mandrillus leucophaeus
TCAAAAAAAAAAAAAAAAAAAAAATCCGTAGCATCCCTACCTGGTCATGATGACCAAAAATATCTCCAGACATTGCTGAGTGTCCCCTGGGGGCGAAATCACCCTTGGTTGAGCCCCACTGGTCTGGCAGGTTTCAGACACAGCTGGATCCAGGACCCTCAATCAGTGTCACAAGGATGTGTCCAATACTCCGTCTCTTAGCGTTGCCATCGCCTCTCTTGACTTTTTTCTTTTCTTTTCTTTTTTTCAGACAGAGTCTCGTTCTGTCACCCCTGCTGGAACACAGTAACATGACCTGAACTCACGGCAACCTCCGCCTCCCGGGTTCAAGCAATTCTCCTGCCTCAGCCTCCTGAGTAGCTGGGATTACAGGCGTGTGACACCATGTCTGGCTAATTATTTTGTATTTTTAGTAGAGATGGGCTTTCGCCATGTTGGCCAGGCTGGTCTCGAACTCCTGACCTTAGGTGATCCACCCGCCATGGCCTCCCAAAGTGCTAGGATTACAGGTGTGGCCACCGCGCCCGGCCTCTCTTGTTTTTTTTTCTTCAACAGACTCTGGGCTGGGTGCGGTGGCTCACACCTGTAATCCCAGCACTTTGGGAGGCTGAGGCAGGTGGGCCAGGCTGGAGTGCAGTGGCACGATCTCAGCTCACTGCAACCTCCACCTCCCGGGTTCAAGCGATTCTCCTGCCTCAGCCTCCCGAGTAGCTGGAACTATAGGCACCCACCCCCACACCCGGCTAATTTTCTTTTTTTTTTTTTGAGACGGAGTCACGCTCTGTCGCCCAGGCTGGAATACAGTGGCCGGATCTCAGCTCACTGCAAGCTCCACTTCCCGGGTTTACGCCATTCTCCTGCCTCAGCCTCCCGAGTAGCTGGGACTACAGGCG
>NW_012105808.1:291010-291977 GCF_000951045.1 Mandrillus leucophaeus
CCCGCCCCCTGGCGATCGCAGCGGTCCACACGGAACGCCAGCCCCTTTTCTATCCGCGACCGGATTCGTGGCAGGGGTCTAGGAAGGACCCCTCTGGCGGCTGTGGGGCCGGTGGGTGCGAGGCTTGACCCCACTCCAGTGCATGGGGTGGCTGAGCTAGGTCCGTGAAGCGGGGCGGCTGGGATCAAGGCCTCGATTTTAGACCACTGGTGGAGGAGGTCTGGGACACCAGGGTCTGCAGCCAGAGAGAGGCCGGGAGGGAGGACTCGTGGGCATTTCTGCGCAGGGTGGGGTTGAACGGGGAACTGGGCATCGGTGCCAGGGGAAACGTGGGATCAGCGAGGGGGTCTAGGGGAGGAGATGGAAGGAGAGGTCTTGCCCTGCAGGCTGGAGGGGAGGACCTGTGTGTTTGGGGGGAGTCACGGGTAGATAGGAGAGATGACAGGTGACAGTCTGGAGGAAGAGATGGAGGGGAGGCCTGGGCCCTAGGCGGGGCTGGTAGAAGCCCCCACCTATAACCTGGGACGTCTGAACCTGGAACCCCAGGTGGGACCTGAGCCTCTCCCATCTGTAACCCAGGCCCTCACCTAGAACCTGGACCCCTGTAACTGTAACCTGTGGAACTCACTGTAACCCCTGCCTTCACCTGAAGCCCAGTCCCGCACCTGGAACCCTATACCCCACCTGGAACCTGGGCCTCCCCAAACTATAATTGAGGCCCTCACCTGTAACTTAAGCCCACACTTGTAACCTGGGGCTCTCTGTTATAACTCGGGGACCCCATCTATAAGCCAGTTCCCTTAAAAGAACCTGCAGTTTGGTGAGGATGAGAGAATGCAGAGAAAGTATTTTCCCCAGGACTACCATAAATAGGCATACTTATCACTTTTTCCTATTACTACAGCATTACCATTTTTCACAGTTCGCCAACCCGAGGTCACTCTGCCTCTTTATTTTTTATTTTATT
>NW_012105808.1:295119-296844 GCF_000951045.1 Mandrillus leucophaeus
GACAGAGCGAGACTCCGTCTCAAAAAAAAAAAAAAAAAAAGAAGTTAAATGGAGGCCGGGTGTGGGGGCTGGGCGTGGAGGCCGGGTGCAGGGGTGGATGCCTGCCACTCCCGCACGCTAGGAGGCCAAGGCAGGAGGATCACTTGAGGTCAGGAGTTTGAGACCAGCCTGACTAACTTAGCAAGACTTCATCTCTACCAAAAAAAAAAAAAAAAAAAAATTAGTGAGGCATGGTTAATTGCTATTTTTGTCAAGATGGGTTATTACTGTGTTGCCCAGGCTGGTTTCGAACTCCTGTCCTCAACTGATCCTCCTGAGTCAGAAGGGTCAACTTAGCCCAGGAGTTCAACATAGCGAGACTCTGTCTCTACAAAAGAAATGCTAAAAAAAAAAAATGAACAAGGCCTGGTGGCATGCACCCGTATTCCCAGCTACTTGGGAGGCTGAGGTGGGAGGACTGTTTGAGCCAAGGAGTCTGAGGCTGCAGTGAGCTATGATCACACCACTGCACTTGGAACCTGGGCCTCTCCTATCTGTAATCCAGGCCCTCACCTACACTGTCAGCTCTTGCACCTGGAACTTGTAGAACATACCTGTAACTTCAGCCTTCACCTGAAACCCCAGTCCCCCACCTGGAACCCAGGAACCCACCTAGAACCTGGGCCTCCCCAACCTGTAACCCAGGCCCTCACCTGGAACCTGGGGCCCCCTCCTAGAACCTAGGCCTCTCTGGTCTATAACCCAAGCCCTCACCTAGAACCTGGACCCCTGTGAAAACTGTGGCACTCACATGTAAATCCGGCCTCTACCTGAAACCTAGTCCCCCTACCTGTAACCCAGCTTGGGCAAGAGAGCAAGACCCTTTCTCAAAAAAAAAGGTCGGGCACAGTGGCTCATACCTGTAATCTCAGCACTTTGGGAGGCCAGGGCATGTGGATCACAAGGTCGGGAGTTCAAGACTAGCCTGGCCAATATGGTGAAAACACGTCTCTAATAAAAATATAAAAATTAGCCAAGTGTGATGGTGTGCACCTGTAGTCCCAGCTACTCGGGAGGCTGAGGCAGGAGAATCGCTTGAACTGGGAGGTGTAAGTTGAAGTGATCCAAGATCACGCCACTGCTCTCCAGCCTGGGCAACAGAGTGAGACTCCGTTCCCCCCCCCCCAAAAAAGGAATAAATGTCATGTTACATATATTTTATCAGAATTCTAAAATATGTTTCATGGCAGGGCACAGTGGCTCACGCCTGTATTCCCAGCACTTCGGGAGTCTTGCTCTGTGGCCCAGGCTGGAGAGCAGTGGCATGATCTCGGCTCACTGCAACCTCCACCTCCTGGGTTCAAGCGATTCTCCTGCCTCAGTCTCCCAAGTAGCTGGGACTACAGGCACCCGCCACCACACTTGGCTATTTTTTGTATTTTTAGTAGAGATGGGATTTCACCAGGTTAGCCAGGATGGTCTTGATCTCTTGACCTCATGATCTGCCCGCCTCAGCCTCCCAAAGTGCTGGGATTATAGACGTGAGCCATTGCGCCTGGCCTATTATTATTTTTTTTTCTTTTTCTTTTTTTCGAGGCAGAGACTCGCTCTATCGCCCAGGCTGGAGTGCAGTGGCACGATCTTGGCTCACTGCAACCACCGCCATCTAGGTTCAAGCGATTCTCCCGCCTCAGCCTCCCAAGTAGCTGGGATTACAGGTACTTGCCACCACGCCCGGCTAATTTT
>NW_012105808.1:296894-297426 GCF_000951045.1 Mandrillus leucophaeus
GTGATCTGCTCGCCTTGGCCTCCCAAAGCGCTGGGATTATAGGCGTGAGCCACCGCACCCCGCAACTTCAAGGGATTCTTGAAGGAGACAGTTATGTGGGGGCATGGGGAGGAGACTTTGGGGTGGCAGGAGGGAAGCAGTCTGGGTGAGAGACGATTAAAGGACGGTGGGGCTGGGGACAGTGGCCCAGGCCTGTGATTGCAGCACTTTGGGAGGTCGAGGCAGGAGATTGCTGGAGCCCAAGAGTTCAAGATCAGCCTGGCATACAAAAACAATTTTAAAATTTTGCTGGGTGTGGGAGGCTGAAGTCAGATCACCTGAGCCCAGGGAGGTGGAGGTGGAGGCTGCAGTGAGCGGTAATCATGCCACTGCACTTCAGCCTGGCAGATGGACTGAGACCCTATCTGAAAACAAAAATTGGGCCAGGCGCGATGGCTCGCGCCTGTAATCCCAACACTTTGGGAGGCCAAGGTGGACAGATCATAAGGTCAGGAGTTCAAGACCAGCCTGACCAACGTGGTGAAACCCTGTC
>NW_012105808.1:298034-299448 GCF_000951045.1 Mandrillus leucophaeus
CCTGACCTCGTGATCCGCCCGTCTCGGCCTCCCAAAGTGCTGGGATTACAGGCTTGAGCCACCGCGCCCGGCCAACCCTGTCTCTATTAAAAACACAAAAATTATCCAGGCAAGGTGGTGTATGCCTGTAGTCCCAGCTACTCCAGGGGCTGAGACAGGAGAATTGCTGGAATCTGGGAAGCAGAGATTGCAGTGAGCCAAGATCATGCCACTGCGCTCCAGCCTGGGCGACAGAGCGAGACTCTGTCTCAAAAAAAAAAAAAAGAGATTCACTGTCGGGTGAAGCGTCTCTGTCGGGTCTGGCTGCTCTGCAGGACTCTGAGGAAAAGCTCACACCAGGTGGACGCTGTTTTATCACCACGGGTAAAAGAGACCCCAACAAGCCGAGGGGTAAAACGCCTTCGTACGCCTTCTTCATGTAGACCTGCCAGGAAGAACACAGGAAGAAACACTCAGACTGTTCCGTCAATTTCGTGGAATTCTCCAAGAAGCGTCTGCAGAGATGGAAGGACCACGTCTGCAAAGGAGAAGTTGAAGTTTGAAGATATGGCAAAAAGTGACAAAGCTCGTTACGACAGGGAGATGAAAAATGACGTTCCTCCAAAAGATAGGAAAGGATAAGAAAGGAAAGACATAGGATCACAATGCTCCTAAAATGCCACCATCTGCCTTCTTCCTGTTTTGCTCTGAACATCGCCCAAAGATCAGAAGTGGACACCCAGGCCTATTCGTCGGGGAAACTGCAAAGAAACTGGGTGAAATGTGGTCTGGGCAGTCGGCCAAAGATAAACAACCATGTGAACAGAAAGCAGCTAAGCTAGAGGAGAGATATGAAAAGGGTATTGCTGCATATCGTGCCAAGGGCAAAAGTGAAGCAGGAAGGAAGGGCTCAAAGAAGAAGAACAAACCAGAAGATGAGGAGGAGGAGGAGGAGGTGGAAGATGAAGATGAGGAGGAAGATGAAGATGAGGAGGAAGAGGTTGAAGATGAAGAATAAATGGCTACCCTGTAATGATGCCTGTGCAGTGTGCGTGTTTTGCTAAGAATGTGAATTCAAGTGTAGTTCAGTATTAGCTTCAGTATAAAACTCTACAGGTTTTTGTATAGCTGATAAGATTCTCTTTAGAGAAAATACTTGAGACAGAGTTTCACTCTTGTTGCCCAGAGTAGAGTGCAATGGGGTGATCTCGGCTCATGGCAACCTCTGCCTCCCAGGTCCTGGTTCAAGCAGTTCTCCTGCCTCAGCCTCCCAAGTAGCTGGGATTACGGGCGTGTGCCACCACACCCGGCTAATTTTTGTATTTTTAGTAGAGGCGGGGTTTCACCATGTTGGCCAGGCTGGTCTCGAACTCCTGACCTTGTAATCTGCCCGCCTTGGCCTCCCAAAGTGCTGGGATTACAGGCATGAGCCACA
>NW_012105808.1:303752-304972 GCF_000951045.1 Mandrillus leucophaeus
GGAGTTTCCCTCTTGTTGCCCAGGCTGTAGTGCATGCAATGGCACGATCTTGGCTCACCGCAACCTCCGCCTCCCAGGTTCAAGCGATTCTCCTGCCTCAGCCTCCTGAATAGTTGGGATTACAGACGTGCATCTGTAATCTCTACTCAAAATACAAAAATTAGCCGGGCATGATGGCGCACGCCTGTAATCCCAGCTACTTGGGAAGCCGAGGCAGGAGAATCGCTTGAACCTAGGAGGCGGAGGTTGCAGCAAGATAATTTGTTCCAGCAAAACAACGTGGCGCTAGTGCAGGAAAAGGTGGAAAGCACGGGGCTAGCACAGGAGGGTTCAATATTTTCAACCTTATCAAGCCATATTTTGGCAACTCTTGTTTTTCACCAGAAGCCCCCGCTGGGCTCGTCCCAGCGCTGTCCTGAGGCTTCCCCCATGAGTTCCGACAGGGTAGAGGCCGCCCTGAGCGTTTCTCTCTCCCCTGGCCCAAGAGAGCCTTAAAACAAGGATTTTTGACTGGAATTGGCCACTTTGGGTTACTTTTTGACCCTTGACCTCCCCCCAAAGGGGGATCCGGGGGAGGGGCTCTGGCTGGGGTGGCCCCGGCTCCTTCCAGGTCCGCGAGCCCAAGTTCTCGCCCACCAGGCTGAGCCCTCCCCGCGGCCGTTCAGCGAGGCCGTTGGCACCGGTGACCTACGACCCCCGTCCGCAGCCCCCTCCGAGGTCGCAGCCGTGGCCTCCCCTCCCTATGCCTGCTTCCCGCCCCCTGCCCCTGACGGGCGTCTCCGCGGGCCAATGAGCGGGCCGTATCGAATTAGTATCAATAGTAAATTTTTTTGTTTTTTAGGATGCTGCATTTTAAAAATTTTTGTAATAAAATTATGTATATAAAAAAAAAAAAAAAGAAATACCGTGTGTAGTTTACACAGCACATCTCCCTCCAGGCACTTCAGAGAATCACTAGGAGGGGTTCTTGGAGGAGGTGGCTTTTGAGCTGAGAATTCATCTTCAAGGCTTCTTTCTATAATGGTCACCAAGTATTTCCTGAGTCAGTTCCATGTGTCCTGCAATTCTCTGAAGGGGTGTGGGACCTACGGATGCCACAGTTATCCAGCATATCCCCAGATTCCAAGAAGTTTGAGTATGAGCCAGCTATCAGTCCAGAAAACAGATATCAAAATAAGTTTGGGCTGGGGAGTGTTTACTCATCTTCTGTTTTCTGGGAG
>NW_012105808.1:309507-311472 GCF_000951045.1 Mandrillus leucophaeus
ATGGGCGGCCCGGAGAAGACCGCGCTTGGCCGTGTTCACGCTTGTCCGTGGGCCTGAGGTCCCCGGAGGATGACCTAGCACTGAGAAGCCCCGGCCGGCCTACCCAGGGCCTCCGAGGACAAAGTTGACCCCGACCGGGCCGTTCCCCAGTTCCGAGGCCCGGGTCCCACTGCAACTCGCGTCTGAGCCGCCGTCCCGGACGCCCGGTGCCCGCGGGTCTGCAGACCCTGCACCGGGCTCGGACTCGCAGCCGGGACTGACGTGTAGGACAATCGTTTCTGTTGGAAGAAGGGTTTTTCCCTTCCTTTTGGGGTTTTTGTTGCCTTTTTTTCTTTCTTTTTTCTTTGTAAAATTTTGGAGAAGGGAAGTCGGAACACAAGGACCGCTCACCCGCGGACTCAGGGCTGGCGGCGGGACTCCAGGACCCTGGGTCCAGCATGGAGGTGGTGGACCCGCAGCAGCTGGGCATGTTCACGGAGGGCGAGCTGATGTCGGTGGGCATGGACACGTTCATCCACCGCATCGACTCCACCGAGGTCATCTACCAGCCGCGCCGCAAGCGGGCCAAGCTCATCGGCAAGTACCTGATGGGGGACCTGCTGGGGGAAGGCTCTTACGGCAAGGTGAAGGAGGTGCTGGACTCGGAGACGCTGTGCAGGAGGGCCGTCAAGATCCTCAAGAAGAAGAAGTTACGAAGGATCCCCAACGGGGAGGCCAACGTGAAGAAGTAAGTACGGCTTGCTGGGGCCGGGGCCGGGGCCGGGCCGGGCAGGCCAGTCACTGTGCGGATGGTTCTGTCTTCCTTCCTTCTCTCCTCCCTCCCTCCCTTACTTCCTCTTAACACCCAGAGCTGGACCCGGCCGGCGCCTGTGTCCTCCGTGCCAGGGAGAGCTTGGTCGGAGGCCTGCGTTACGGACTTTCACTCAGGCAGAGCCAGTTGTCGTAGCGGGGCGTGTGTTTGCTTGGGCTCTTCTGCTTGGACGCCCTGGTAGCGAAACCCTCCTGAGAAGGGAGCGGCCCCCAATCCCCTAAGTCTAGCCCCGTGGCTCCCCCAGCTGTCCAAGGAGCAGAGGCGCCCAGTGGAATGAGCTTGTGTTTATTTGGGCGCCGAGAGTTTGTGTGCGGCCGCCAGCAGGCTTTCTGCGCAATGTGTGGCGGTTACCGGGGCCAGGAGAAAATGTGATTTGTTTATCCTGTCGGAGGGGAACCCTGGGCTGCCAAAAATAACTGCACCGGCTTATCAGCCAGCAGGAGGGAAACGTAGCCTTTCCTCATTTGCCAGGGATGTGACGCTGGAAGCATCCCTGGCCCCCAGCGCTGGCAGCCCTGCCCGAGGAGGACTGTGCCTCCCTCCCGAATTGCATCCGGAAGACCTTACTTTTCAAACTGACTTCTTCAGGCATGGGGCTGCCGCTGGGCATCCCGGACGCCTCTGCATCTGTGCGCGGAGAAGCTCCTACCGAGGGCAGCACGGGCCGGCCTGAGCCTCTCCCAGCTGGTCGGGGGGGGGTGTCCCTTCCTTATCGCAACCAGACACGCTGCACCTGCCGTCGCCTGGCGGGCCTTGCCCAGGCCCTGCCCCTCTCCCAGCCCTCTTAACTTTCATAACTTTGCCTCCTGTTTCCAAGAAAGGACCTTATCTACTGGGCTAGGCCTCGAGGGACTGGCAGGGACACCCTGCACAGGGCACCATGACCTTGGAAGGAGGTCCAGGGAGGGGCCCCTGCCCTGTCTGCTCTCACCTTCCTCCTGTTCAGGGGCCCTGGGGCTCACATACTTCTTTTTTTTTTTTTTTTTTAGAGACCAGAGTTTCGCTCTTGTTGCCCAGGTTGGAGTGCAGTAGTGCGATCTTGGCTCGCTGCAATCTCCGCCCCCTGGGTTCAAGTGATTCTCTTGCCTCAGCCTCCCGAGTAGCTGGGATTACAGGCGCTTGCCACTGCACCTGGCTAATTTTTTTGTATTTTT
>NW_012105808.1:311525-313865 GCF_000951045.1 Mandrillus leucophaeus
TTTTTTTTTTTTTTTTTTGAGATGGAGTCTTGCTCTGTTGCCCAGGCTGGAGTGCACTGGTGCGATCTCGGCTCACTGCAACCTCCGCCTCCCAGGTTCAAGCGATTCTTGTACCTCAGCCTCCCAAGTGGCTGGGATTACAGGCACCCACCACCACGCCTGGCTAATTTTTGTATTTTTAGTAGAGACAGGGTTTCACCATCTTGGCCAGGCTGGTCTTGCACTTCTGACTTTGTGATCCACCCGCCTCAGCCTTCCAAAGTGCTGGGATTAAAGGCGTGAGCCACCGCAACTAGCCAACACGCTTCTTAATCAGCATGCAGGCTGTGACATGCAGAAACCAGGGACACAGGCTCTGAAGTTTGTACTCCGGAGCTGGAGCAGTCGGGGTTAAATGGGAGCGGCTGGGGGGGGCGTGTTTCCACCTGGCCTTTCTGATATCTCAGCACCCAGTCTGGACGCGGGTAGAAGGCCAGTGCCTGGAGTCGGTGGAGCAGTTGCCCATGCCTGGTCTCTGTGAGATGGGTTGGTCAGGGGCTGGGCAGAGCCTGTGCTGGGGGTAGCAGGTGCCCTCTAAAGGGGCCAGTGACAGCCACTCTCCTAGCAGTCAGAAACCCATCCTTAGGGGTTGGGCACAGTGGCTCACACCTGTAATCCCAGCACTTCGGGAGGCTGAGGTGGGCAGATCACCTGAGGTAGGAGTTTGAGACCAGCCTGGCCAATGTGGTGAAACCCCGTCTCTACTAAAAATACAAAAGTTAGCCGAGTGTGGTGGTGCATGCCTGTAATCCCAGCTACTCAGGAGGCTGAGCCAGAAGAATTGCTGGAACCTGGGAGGTGGAGCTTGCAGTGACCAGAGATCCCACCATTGCATTCCAGCCCAGGAGACAGAGTGAGAGTCTGTCTCAAAAAAAAAAAAAAAAAAAAATTCTGGTTTGAGTTTTGACAAACGTATATGCGAGGTCAAAGGGAAGACAGATGCTGTGGGGAGGAAGCCTAACTGTGAGTGCGAGCCCCCTGCTTTCCTGAACAGTCAGTGCAGGAGGTCCCAGGAGCTCAGGTGAGCACCTGAATGGTAGGGCGGAGCCTGAGGGTCTTGGTGGAGACAGGCCAGAGGGTTGCAGGAACCCAGTCTCGCCCAGTGCATGGGAGAACAGGAGGGAACACTGAGGCAGGGAGGCAGAGGAGTTGACAGGACCTGGACTGGACTGTGCGGTGCAGCTCCCCACAACTTATGACCCCACCGGCCTTGAAGTGAGTGATGCACCCTCACTCCTGTTTAGCGTCCAATTTCATCCTGGCCCTGAGTGCAACGGCTTTGCCCTTGTGAGGCCCCCTGGGCTGAGGGGTGAGCCCTGTCCCTTCCTGGCCACCGTCTGCAGGGACCGTCTGCCAACAGGAGCCGCCCGGTTTGCAGCTGTGATTTAGGAGCCACTGCCACTCCTCCAGCCCCCTGGGTGCTGCCAGGGGGTCCCCCTACTCTGGGAGCTGGTGTGTCCTGACTAGAGGCTGCCACGTGCAGAGTGCTGTCAAGCAGAAGGGGTGTCCACTGCCCAGCCCTGAGGCCCAAGGCCTTGGCCAGCCTTGCTGCCAGCGCTGCAGGGAAAAAGCCTCCTTTGTGTGTGGGAAGCTTAATAAACTCCGCTCAGATTGTGTCTCGCAGCGAGTGTCTGGAACCTTCCAGACAAGCCTCAGGCGTCCGGTCCTCCAGGTGGTGTAGAAAGCGTGGGCAATCGCCAAGGGGGGTGGGTTGGGGCAGATGGAGCCAGCATGAGTCCTGTCCCTTCCGTTCCTTCCCAGAAAGGCAGCCCTGGACTCCGTGCCTTGTCCCCCTCTCACCGGTAAAAAGTGTAATCTTGTTAGAAACAGGAAAGTTCCAAAAAGCATCAATAAGTTAAAAAGAGGACTGGGCACAGTGGCTCATGCCTGTATTCCCAGCACTTTGGGAGGCTGAGGAGGGCAGATCACAAGGTCAGCAGTTTGAGACCAGCCTGGCCAACATGGTGAAACCCGATCTCTACTAAAAATACAAAAATTAGCTGGATGCGGTGGCTCACGCCTGTAATCCCAGCACTTTAGGAGGCCGAGGTGAGCGGATCATCTGAGGTCAGGAGGTCAAGACCAGCCTGGCCAACATGGCGAAACTCCATCTCTACTAAAATACAAAAATTAGCCAGGAGTGGTGGCGGGCGCCTGTAGTCCCAGCTACTTGGGAAGCTGAGGCAGAAGACTCGCTTGAACCCGGGAGCCGGAGATTGCTGTAAGCTGAGATCACGCCACTGCACTCCAGCCTGGGCAACAGAGTGAGACTCTGTCTCAAAAAAAAAAAAAAAAAAAAAA
>NW_012105808.1:314750-315802 GCF_000951045.1 Mandrillus leucophaeus
TTCCAGGCTGGGCGAGCCTGGGAGAGGAGCGAAACTCCGTCTCAAAAAAACAGTTAATTAAAATAAAATAAATCAGTGCTGTAGGCTGTTTCTAGTAGGCAGTGGTTTCCTGGGGTGGAGCAGAGAAGGCCTGGAAGGGGTCGCCTGCTCCCAGCCTGGCTCACCGTGCTTCTCAGGGGACAGCAAGGCCGGCTGCTGCTGCAGAGCCCATAGCAGAGTTCTGCGGGGGCGCAGGCAGAAGGCCGCCATGCCTCCCTTCCCCTTTCCACCCCAGTGAGAGTGGGCTCGAAGGCAGGGAGTGTGCCCGCCTTGTGGAGCCTCCATAGAGGCACCCAGGGTTTCCGTGAGCGCATAACCTGGGTGCGTCCCCCAGCCCTCCCCTTTCCTGTCATTTCCACCTGTTGCAAAACACTGTGCTTTCGTGTCTTTTCTTTCCACCTGTTTGCAAATGTGAAAATCACCACTGCCGTTGCAAATGGGCCCAGATCGGGGCTGTGGCTTTCCCATCCGCACCGCCCTGGCTGTGTCCAGCCAGGAGGTGGGAGGTGGGCGGCACTGACTGTGCGTGGTTGGGGCAATGATTGGCAGATGCTTGGACCTATGGTAAAGAAGATTTTCGCAAGTTGAGCGTCAGTCCTGGACTTTGTAGATGTTTACATCCCAGGCATTCTTTATGGGGTTCCAGCATCTGTTCAGGCTCCTGCGCCAGCCATATGAGGCCTGGGTGTCCTCGAGGCCTCTGTTTGTCCCCCTCTCTGGGCAGCGGGAGGGACAGCTCTGAGACCCAGTGGGAGCTCAGGGGCTGGGCAGCCGCAGAACAGCGTGGGTGATGGGTCCACCGGGAGTTCTGGGCTGGGCACACAGTGGGCTTCTGGTGCCCAGCCAGCTGGGGCAGGCCTGGAATGTTGGTTCCTCGCCCAGGATCTGGGGTGCTGCGGTAGCTGTCAGGGAATCAGTGAGGTGGCCGGATGGCCCGTATGTCCCACAAACGCCACCGTGGTGCTCAGATTGGACTCAGTTTTCTTAACAGCTTTTTTTTTTTTTTTTTTTTT
>NW_012105808.1:316602-319621 GCF_000951045.1 Mandrillus leucophaeus
TTCCGCCTCCTGGGTTCACGCCATTCTTCCACCTCAGCCTCCCGAGTAGCTGGGACTACAGGTGCCCACCACCACGCCCGGCTAATTTTGTTTTTGTATTTTTAGTAGAGACGGGGTTTTACCATGTTAGTCGGTATGGTCTCAATCTCCTGACCTTGTGATCTGCCCGCCTCAGCCTCCCAAAGTGCTGGGATTACAGGCATGAGCCACTGCACCTGGCCTACCTTTTTTTTTTTTTAAATTTTATAGAGACAAGGTCTCACTGTGTTGCCCAGGCTGGTGTTGAACCCCCGACCTTAAGTAATCCTACCCGGCCTCCCAAAGTGCTGGGATTATAGATGTAAGCCATAGTACTGGGGCTAAAGTTCACCTTTTTAACGTGTGTAATTCGGTGGCATATAGTACATTGACAGAGTTGTGCAACTATTACGTCTGTCAGCTTCCAGAACATTCTCATTACCCCAGAAGGAAACCCTGTCTCCATCAGCCGTCAGTCCCCATTCCCTCCCCAGTCCTGGCACCCACTCATTCCCTTCCTGTCTCTGGATGGGCCTGTCCTGGACATTTCTGAGTGGCGTCACACACTGCGTGGCCTTTTGTGTCCGGCCTGTCTCTCGGAGTGTGCTGTCCTCAAGGTGCATCTGTGCCAGTGGCCTGGGTCTGAGCCTCGCTGCTGTTCATGGCTGCGCCACGTTCCAGGGTGTGGCGGGCCCCGCCGCGTTTGACCTCACATCTGTGGCTGGACACTCGGGCTGCTCCCGCCTCTGCCTGTGACTCGCGGCTGCTTCTGTGCACGTGTGCTCAGCGGCATCCCGCTGGAATCCTCGAGGGCCTTGTTTCAGCCGCATCAGGAGGGATTCAGGGACCTGGGCACTCAGTCTGGAGCTGGGAGTTCCTGGGTCTCCACGTGCCTCCCAGTACTGCTTGGAGCCGTGGGCGTCCGTCTTTTCCCTGTATGGTCTGTTTCTAGGCAGACAGAGGCTCCTGTCCCCACCTCTCTGTGAGCTTGAGTGACTCTCCTTCCTACTTCCTGTCCTGCTAATCAACAAGTCGGCTAAACAATCCACTCTGGGCCGGGCGCGGTGGCTCACGCCTGTAATCCCAGCACTTTGGGAGGCCGGGGCGGGTGGATCACGAGGTCAGGAGATCGAGACCATCCTGGCTAACACAGTCAAACCCCGTCTCTACTAAAAATACAAAAAAGTTAGCTGGGTGTGGTGGCGGCACCTGCAGTCCCAGCTACTCTGGAGGCTGAGGCAGGAGAATGGTGTGAACCGGGGGCGCGGAGTTTGCAGTGAGCAGAGATCGTGCCACCGCACTCCAGCCTGGGTGACATAGTGAGACTCCGTCTCAAAAAAAAGAAAGAAAGAAAGAAAGAAAAAAATGCACTCTGCCTGGGCAAGCCCAGTGGGTCCCTAACGTGGCATCTCGGAGTGGCTGGCGACGCCCCAGGAGCCGGGCTTCCCCCGGTGGAGGCACTTCCTGTCCTCGCCAAGCTCTTGGGTTTCATGGGGTCTCCTCTTCCGCTCTTTTTCTGACTGGAGACGTCCGAGGAAGCCTGGCAATCTAGAGAGGCTGATGCGCCCCCAGCATCCCAGAGGTGACTGCCACCGGGTGGGGGCGGCTCACCCCCGCTCCTCCCTGGCATAAATCCGGGGACTCGCGCCTGCGCAGAATGCCGTGGTCCCTTTTAATTAAACAGGCAACCCAGGGTCCCTTGGTCTATGCCAACCTGCTCAGAAGTGCCTGGGCTCTTCCACGTTTCAACTGTTGTGTGTCCTGCTGCTGTGAAGTGTCCCTGTTGAGGTGGAGACAGGGCAGGGCACCTCCGTTGAGGGCGGGTTCCTGCTGTGCCCATTTCCCCGTCTGTAGAATGGGGGAGACTCGGTGTCAGCAGGGAGGTTTCTATGGGGGGGAGTCCTCTACCCTCATTTGCATTTAGGGCTCTGAGGCTGCACGCAGGTTGAGCCCCTGGCTTTGCTGCCCCTCCTCAGGGTTAGGACTATGCTGGCGCCTGGGTGGGTGGGGGGTGGTGCCTGCACAGGCAGCAGGAGGTGGGTGAGAGCGGTGCTGGGCCTGAGGGCCCGTGGCTCCCTTGGCCCCACTGAGGAGGCTGCACAGGGTGTCCTGGGCCACCTTCCCTGCCTGTAGCTGGCTCTTGCTGAGGGAAGGGGCGCTCTTGCCTGCTGGTGGAGCGTCAGGCTCTCAGGCCCTGTGTGTCGGAGCATCCGGACCCTGCTGTGTGAAAACAGCGCCCTCCCCGCCCCCACCACTCATCTCCTCTGAATAGAAGGCAAGTCTTGCCTCCTGGGAATGGCCTGTGACCCTCGTCAGCGGGGGAGGTTAGGGCACACACAGCCCTGGGGAACAAGGGGACCTGGGGCTGAGCCGGGCCTCTCGGGCCCACCCCGAGCTCTCCTGAGCAGCCTGGCAGGCAGGAGGGCACCGGGCCCTAGGGCCTTTGCTGAGCCCAGCCTGGCCCTCAGCGTCCCTCTCAATGTTCTGGGCGCCTGCCAGGCTGTGGATACAGGCCCCGGCCAGCTCTAAAAATAACCTTCCCGGGCCCTGCTGGGAATTGGTGCCACCACCACATAGCCTGGAGAGAGCCGAGACGCAGGCTTCCCGCGAGCAGCCAGGCCGAGGTGGCCAGTGGAGGTGGGGGGACGTGCCCGGGGCTGGGCAGTCCTGCAGGGCACCAGGCATAGCCAGGGGCCGGAGCCAGTTGCTCACTGGCATCTCTTCTGGGAGGACTGTGTCCCTCTGTGCCCCTGTCCCCGTCACCCACCTCCCTTTCCCTTCATCCTGCTCTCCCAGCCCCTCCCCAAGCTGGCGGCCCCTTGTCCAGGCCCAGCCCCAGCGCAGCCTACAGCCCTGGCAGAGCCTAGGCCTTGGCCTTCTGAGGTTGTCCGGAGGGAAAGGTGAGCCGAGGCTTCCTGCAAGAGGCAGCCCTGGGCTGGGGGTGGGCAGCCTGGGTGATTGGGACACCCCTGCCCCCCTCAGCTTTTTTTTTTTTTTTTTT
>NW_012105808.1:321421-323665 GCF_000951045.1 Mandrillus leucophaeus
CCTGCTGGGCCAACCCTTGTGACAGGCAGACAGGGCGGCAGCTGCAGGGGGCAGTGACAGGCGGGTGGGTGTGGACGGCAGGGGGGCAGCTGCAGAGTGGGCAGTGACAGGCGGGTGGGCGTGGCAGGACCCCTCGATGTCTCCTTCTGTGGCTTCTCCTGGTGCCCCTTCCTATGGGCCATGCTTCCAGCTCACCTGCGGCCCACCCTCCAAGGAGTGGGACCCTCTGAAGAGCTGGGAGCCCTTGGCGGCAGGGGGCTGTACTGTGTGACAGAGCCGTCACCAGGACCCCAACCCACCCTGGCTCCTGCCGTGGCCCAGCTTCCATCTGTGCTGCCATTGCAGTAGTCCGGTTTCTAGGAAGCAAAACTGTTACTGAGTTACGAAGCTCAATTCAGAGTGTCCTTTGGGAGCCAAGGCGGGCAGATCACAAGGTCAGGAGAGCGAGACCAGCCTGGCCAACATGGTGAAACTCTGTCTCAACGAAAATACAAAAAATTAGCCAGGTGTGGTGGCGGATGCCTGTAGTCCCAGCTACTCGGGAGGCTGAGGCAGGGGAATCGCTTGAACCCGGGAGGCAGAGGTTGCAGCGAGCTGAGATTGGGCTACTGTGCTCCAGCCTGGTGACAGACCAAGACTCCGTGTCAAAAAAAAAAAAAAAAAAAGTGTCCTAACTGTGTGCTCCAAAGCTCTCACTAGCTGGTGACAGACTGGAGGGTGCTGTGCTCCCACCCCCTACCGCCCCGAGCCTGGACATGTGGCCCCTGCAGGGCCCTGCCCCAGCTCTGTGAACCCACGGCTTCTCTCCAGGGAAGGGCGGAGGTGCGCCACCTCCATGGGGAGATGGGGAGGCCCAACTCCAGGGATCCTGGTCATCGTCCTGACATTGAGGTTGGCTGACACCCCCCTGTCCTCTCTGTCCCAGGGAAATTCAACTACTGAGGAGGTTACGGCACAAAAATGTCATCCAGCTGGTGGACGTGTTATACAACGAAGAAAAGCAGAAAATATATCCTTTCTGGTGTTGGGGCCGCGGGGCCTCCGTGGGAGGGGCTGGGGCCCTGGGTCCGCCTGCCCCGAGGCCTGCTCCCCTTCCTGTCTACTTGAAGGAGACTGGCACACGAGGGCAGTGGCCTTCCCTGGCTTGCTGGAAGTCAACCATTGTGGCAGTGGCTGAGCAGCTTGCTGAAACAGGCCCCAAGCCCCGGCCCCTGTGTCCTGTGTCCTGGAGCCGTGTGGTGTCAAGACCCTATTTTCTCATAGTCTTCTCCAAGGCTAAGCGGGGTGTGGCCAGGGTCTGCCTGAGGCAGGCCACGCAGGCTGAATGTTGTGGGCCATTTTGGTCGTGGCTGAGCGTGTCCTTGTGTCATCGGTAGACTCCCCCCATGGGTCTTACGGGCACAGCTTCCCTACGGGGACTTTGCTTGAGGCCCTGTGCCCAGAGCAAGAGCAGAAGTGGTCCTGAGGCTGGGGCTGTGTTCAGAGTCACGCAGTCAGGGGCCGTGGGCCCCATCCTGTGTGGACCCGAGCCTGCTTGTGGGGGCGTCCAGGAGGTATCATCCGCCGCCCATGGGCGGGTGGGGGACGCGAGTCCTGCAGGAACACTGCCCCAGAGTCAGCCCTGTCCTCCACTCCCATGGAGGCTCCTTCCTCCCAGACGCTGGGGCCTTTTCAGAGGGGTGTGAGGGCAGGGTGGGCCTGGTCCGAAGAGGGGCCGGGTGGTTGCGGAGGGTCCCTCCAGAACCCCTTCTCTGGCCCCTGTGCTCCCTGGGCCTGTGAGTGGGGCCGCCCCCTGAGCTGTGTGTCCTTAGCATCCCACGTATATGGTGATGGAGTACTGCGTGTGTGGCATGCAGGAGATGCTGGACAGCGTGCCAGAGAAGCGTTTCCCGGTGTGCCAGGCCCACGGGTGTGTGCGCGGGGCAGGGGCTGGGGTGAAGCAGGGGCTGGGGGCCGGGCAGGGCAGGCTCCTTTCCCTGTGGCCACACGGCTTGTCCTGATCTTCATTGACATGAAGGCCCAAGTTTTTAATTTTTTTGTTTTATTTTTTTGAGACGGAGTCTCGCTCTGTCGCCCAGGCTGGGGTGCAGTGGCCGGATCTCAGCTCACTGCAAGCTCCGCCTCCTGGGTTTACGCCATTCTCCTACCTCAGCCTCCTGAGTAGCTGGGACTACAGGCGCCACCTCGCCCGGCTAGTTTTTTTGTATTTTTTAGTAGAGACGGGGTTTCACCGTGTTATGATCT
>NW_012105808.1:325135-327130 GCF_000951045.1 Mandrillus leucophaeus
TTGCCCAGGCTGGAGTGCACTGGTGCGATCTCGGCTCACTGCAACCTCCGCCTCCCAGGTTCAAGCGATTCTTGTACCTCAGCCTCCCAAGTGGCTGGAATTACAGGCACCCAGCACCACGCCTGGCTAATTTTTGTATTTTTAGTAGAGACAGGGTTTCACCGTGTTCACCAGGCTGGTCTTGAACTCCTGACCTCAGGTGATCCTCCCATCTCGGCCTCCCAAACTGTTGGGATTACAGGCGTGAGTCACCGCGCCCGGCCCCACAGCTGTTTTTTATGCTCCATGCTTGGGCTTCCTGTTAAGGATTAAAAAAAAAATTTTTTTTGAGATTTAATTTGAATACTGTACAACTCACTTGTTCACAGTGTGCAATTCAGTGGCATCGAGTACATTCACATGGCTGTGCAACCACTATTTCTAATTCCAGAACATTCTGTCACCCCAAAAGCCAGCCCCATTCCCATTGTGTCACTCTCCATCCCCTCCACCAGCTCCTGGCCACTCTGAATCCACTTCCTGACTCTGGATTGGCCTGTCCTGGATATTGCACAGAAATGGGATCCTGTCGGCCGGGCGCCGTGGCTCACACCTGTAATCCCAGAACTTTGGGAGGCCGAGGCAGACGGATCACGAGGGCAAGAGATGGAGATCAGCCTGGCCAACATGGGGAAACCCCGTCTGTACTAAAAATACAAAAATTAGCTGGGCGTGGTTGCGGGCGCCTGTAGTCCCAGCTACTTAGGAGGCTGAGGCAGGAGAATGGTGTGAACCCCGGAGATAGAGGTTGCAGTGAGCTGATATCATGCCAGTGCACTCTCGCCTGGCGACAGAGTGAGACTCCATCTCAAAAAAAAAAAAAGAAAAAAATAAATGGGATCATGTCATCCCAGCGCTTTTGGAGGCCGAGGTGGGCAGATTGCTTGAGCCTAGTACAAACGAGACCAGCCTGGGCAGCATGGTGAAACTCTCTCTACTAAAATACAAAAATTCGCTGGGCGTGGGAGCACACGTCTGTATTCCCAGCTACCCGGGGGGCTGAGGTAGGAGGATCGCTTGAGCCTGGGAGGCGCACTCCAGCCTGGGCGACAGGGAAACCCTGTCTCAAAAAAAAGAAATTAAAAATAGAAAGGGCATCACACACTGTGTGTCCTTTAGTGTCTGGTATCTCTCAGTGTGACGTCCTCAAGGTGCATCTAGGCTGTGGCTCGAGTCAGCCTCGCTGGTTTTTGTGGCTGAGCCGTGTTGAGTGCGTGGATGGGCTCGGCTGACCCTCATCTGTGGAAGGGCCCCCGGGCGGTTCCACATCTTGGCTGCTGTGAGCACCTTGTGCACGGTTTCTGCGTGGCATGTGCTGTTCCTCAGGGTGTGTACCTGGCAGTGGAGCTGCTGGCTCCCAGGTAACGGACCTTTGGAGGATCTGCAGACTTTTCCACGCCCACCCACGGGCTCCTTGTCATTTTGTTGTTGTTGTTGTTGTTTTTATGAGACAGGGTCTCATTCTGTTGTCCAGGCTGGGGTGCAGTAACGCGATCACAGGTAACTACAGGCTTAAGTGATCTTCCCACCTGAGCCTCCCGAGTAGCTAGGACTTGAGGCATGTACCTCCATGCCCGGCTAATTGTTGTATTTTTAGTAGAGACAGGGTTTCGCCATGTTGCTCAGGCTGGTCTCGACTCCTGAGCTCAGGTGATCCACCCGCCTTGGCCTCCTGTAGTGCTGGGATGACAGGCGGGAGCCACTGTGCCTGGCAAGGTCAATAGTTTGGAGAAAGGAAGCAGCTGCAGAGAGGGCTGTGCTCTGTGACCTGCAGAGGGGGCTGTGCTCTCTGGCCTGCTGGGCCAACCCTTGTGACAGGCAGACAGGGCGGCAGCTGCAGGGGGCAGTGACAGGCGGGTGGGTGTGGACGGCAGGGGGGCAGCTGCAGGGGGCAGTGACAGGCGGGTGGGTGTGGACGGCAGGGGGGCAGCTGCAGAGTGGGCAGTGACAGGCGGG